>NC_143143.1:64016893-64319924 GCF_059928025.1 Delphinapterus leucas | reverse complement strand
GGCTACTCTTCGTTGCGGTGTGCAGGCTTCTCGTTGCGGTGTGCAGGCTTCTCGTTGCGGTGGCTTCTCTTTGCTGTGGAGCACAGGCTCTGGGTGCGCTTCATGTGGGCTTCAGTAGTTGTGGCACGCGGGCTCAGTAGTTGTGGCTCGTGGGCTCTAGAGCACAGGCTCAGTAGTTGTGGTGCACGGGCTTAGTTGCTCCGCGGCATGTGGGATCTTCCCGGACCAGGGCTTGAACCCGTGTCCCCTGCATTGGCAGGGTGATTCTTAACCACTGCACCACCAGGGAAGTCCCCATTAACTTAGATTTAAATAACCACATGTGGCTAGGGGACGGCACAGTTTTTGTTGTTGTTGTTTTTAATTTTATTTTACTTTAAAATGTTTTTTTATTGTGGTAAAAGTCACATAATATAAGACATACTATTTTAACCGTATTTAACTGTACAGTTCAGTGGCACTAAGTACATTCACATTGTTGTGCAACTCTCACCATCATCCATCTCCCGAATTTTTCACCTTTCTAAACTGAAACTCTGTCCCAATTTAACACTAACTCCCCATTCCTCCTCCCCACTACCCCACCCCCTGACATCTACCAATGTACTTTCTGACACTATGAATTTGACTCTTCTAGGTACCTCGTATAAATGGAATCAAACAGTATTTATCGGGGCTTCCCTGGTGGCGCAGTGGTTGAGAGTCCGCCTGCCGATGCAGGGGACACGGGTTCGTGCCCCGGTACGGGAGGATCCCACATGCCGCGGAGCAGCTAGGCTCGTGAGCCATGGCCGCTGAGCCTGCGCGTCCGGAGCCTGTGCTCCGCAACGGGAGAGGCCACAACAGTGAGAGGCCTGCGTACCGCAAAAAAAAAAAAAAAAAAACCCACCAGTATTTATCTGCACCTAATGTATATTGGAATGCATTTTTAAGGTTAACCTAATATATGGACAACACAGTTTTAAAGAGAAGTAAGAGTAGAGCTACACATGTGCAAGCTTAGAGAGCGGCCATAGAGTTGATCCGGTTCCATTCCCCTCATTATCTGTTAACAGTAATGTTTTCTCCATTCTTTTGACTGACTTCCCATTCTCCTTAAAGTTTTTTTTTTTTAATATTTATTTATTTATTTGGCTACACAAGGCCTTAGTTGCAGCATACGGGATCTTAGTTGCTGCGTGCGGGATCTTAGTTGTGGCATGTGGGATCTAGTTCCCTGAGCAGGGATCAAACCTGCATTGGGAGCATGGAGTCTTAACTGCTGGACCACCAGGGAAGTCCCCTCATTAAAGTCTTTACCATGGAGTTATGATGTCTATAATTTATCTTAAAACACTTCTGCATAGACCATCTGATATTATACACGTGCCAGTTAGTTTCAGCCTCAACTCAAGGGGCAATGAGTTACTTTAATGAAGCATCCATGCTGCATGGTGCTCATCCAGCTTTGTATCAGAAAGGCCACACTCCACAGGTGGTTGCCATAGGTGCTTCTGCTCTGCATAGCTTGAGCTGCACCTTTGCTAATTATAGCATAGTTAATGTCAGAAGCAGATTGGATTTTTATTGGTGAGATTAGTTGAATGTTAGAAGTAGGCACTCATTGGTGAAAATGAAGTATTCTGTCCTCATCCCTGCTATTTTGTTCTTTTCTTTCTACTTCTTTCTTTGTCATCCCAAGTAACTGTTCTGTTTAGTTTCTGATTTATCCTTCCTGTATTTCTTTTGCACAAATGAGCCAATACATGTATATTTTCTTCAATCTCCTTCTTTCTTATATGAAGAATGGCATACTATAGGTCCTCTTTTATGCTTTGCTTTTTTACACTTAACATTATTTTCTGGAAATCACTACTTATAGATGCATAGAGGTCTTCCTCATTCTTTTTTAAGTGGCTTAGTACTCCATTTTGTGGACATACCATAGTTTATTCAACTTCTATGTATAAGAATTTAGATTGTTTCCAGTATTTTGCAATTATAATTAGTGCTTCAATGAGTCACCTTGTATATATGTATTTTCGTGTTGTTAGAGGTATATCTTCAAGGCAGATTTCTAGAAGTATTAGAATTACTGGATCCAAAGGTTAAGTGTATATGTAGTTTGTTAGGTCTTTTCAAATTTCCCTCCAGAAGGATTGTACAAATTTTCTGTTCCCAGCAATAAAATATGAGAGTGCCTGTTTCCCCACAACCTCACTGAGTGTGTTATCACATTTAAAATTTTTGGCCAGTCTGGTGAGGAATGGTATCTCAGCGTTTTTTTAATTTGCATTTTTCTAAATATGAGTTTTCATATTTTTGAATTGTCCATTACCCACCCTCCTCATTTTTCTATTGGATTTGTTAGGTCTTATTTCCCTCAATTTTTAAGAATATGGGGAGTATTAACCCTTTGTCTACAGATATTTTCTTCCAGTTTTTCATTTGTCCTTTTTATAGTGTTCTTCTTTTAACAACTTCTATTTTTTAATCAAGATATAATTTATATATCATATTATTTACCAATTTAAAGTGTACAATTCAATGATTTTTACTCTATTTACAGAGTTATGCAGCCATCACCACAATCAAAACTAGCGTATTTTTATCACCCAAAAAGAAACCCCATACCCATCCATTATGCTAATTTGTTTTGCCCCCGTGTCCCACACCCCTCCAGCCCTAGGCAGCCACTCTTCTGCTTTCTGTGTTTGTAGATTTTCTTATCCCGGACATTTCATAAGAATGGTATCATACAGTATGCGGTCTTTTATGACTGGCTTCCTTCATTTAGCATGATGTTTTTAGGGTTCAGCCCTGTTGTAGCATGTTTTAGTACTTTATTCCAAATAATATTGCCAAATAATATTCCATTATATCAATATGCTATATTTTATTTATTCATTCACCAGTTGATAGGTGTTTGGATTGTTTCTACTTTTTTGCTATTTATGAATAATGCTGCTGTGAACAGTTGCACACATGTTTTTGTGTATGCAAATATGTGGGCACATATTCTCATTTTATTTATGGTATTTTTAATATGTAAAACGTTTCATTTTTATTGCTTCTGGATTTTGAACTTTTCCCTACATCAAGGTTAAAGATGAATTTACCATGTTTTTTCCTAGTACGTCATGGTTTCATTAAAAAAATATTACTAATTTTTTACTAAACTCCTTAATTCATTTGGAGTTTAATTCTTGTGAATGGTGTGAGATATAAATCTAATTTTTTTCTTTTTTCAAATGGTTACCTAGTTGTCCCGACACCATTTATTAAAAAGTCCATCTGTACCCCACTGATATGCCACCTTTGGCATATACTAAGTTTCTGTAAGTATTTTGGTCTAATGCTGGCTTTCTATTTTATTCTACTAGTCTGTCTATTTATGTGCCAATATTGTACTATTTTAATTATACAGCTTTCATAGTATATTTTAATGTGTGATAGGGCTAGTCTCCCCTTCATGATTTTTCCTTATCACTGTTTTCCTAGCTATTCTTGCATGTTTGTTTTTCCGTGCAAACTTTAATATCATCTTGTTTAATTCCATAAAACAGCTTGTTGGCATTTTTATTGGGATTGCATTGTTGTATTGAATTTATAAATTAATTTAGGGAGAACTGATGATGTTGAATCATCCTAAACAACAACAGGGGATATCTGTACATTTGTTCAAGTCTGTGTTAGTGTCTTTCAGGAGTGTTTTGAAATTTTTCTTGAATAGGTTTTACACATTTCCTGTTAAATTTAATTCTAAGTTTTATTTTCCTTGATGTTTTCTCTGCCATCGTGTCCTATAATTGTCTATTATTTGTGCATATGAAGGCTGTTTGTATCTTTTTTTTCTTTCCAGGTTTATTGAGATATAATTGACATACAGCACCATATGTTTAAGGTATACAGTACAATGATTTGACCTACGTACATCATGAAACGATTACCACAATAAGTTTAGTAAACATCATCATCTCGTATAGATAGAAAATAAAAGAGAAAGAAAAGAAAATATTTTCCCTTGTGCTGAGAACTCTTAGGATTTGCTCTAACAACTTTCTTATATAACATCCAGCGGTGTTAATTATATTTATCATGTTGTACTTTACTTCCCTAGTACTCATTTATCTTATAACTGGAAGTTTGTACCTTTCGACCACCTTCATCCAATTCCCCTGCATCTGGTAACCACAAATCTGATCTCTTTTTCTATGAGTTTATTTGTTTGTTTTTGAAGTATAATTGATCTACAGCACTATGTTAGTTCCTGGTCCACAACGTAGTGATTCAGTATTTCTGTATATTACAAAATGATCACCATGGCTATTTGTATGTTAGTTTTATACCCTGCTACTCCACTGAATTATCTTACTGTTTTTTTTATTATGAGTAGTTGTTGCATATATCTAGATACTGACATGAGTTCTTACCTTTAAGCTCTTTGTGATACATATATCAATAGCTTTTCTTATCTTGAACTAACCTTGAATTTTTGGAATAAACCCAACCTAGTCATAACACAACTTTATCGTGATCTTTTTCATGTGATGTTGAATTAGATAATATTTCATTTAGTATTTTTGCATTTGTGTCAGCAATTGATTTTGGTATCAAGCTTATAATATTTGCTGTGAAATAGTTAATGTAAGATTAAAATCACCTGCTTCTTGAATGTTGCTAGAACTTTCCTGTAAAACTGGCTGGGCCTGCTCTTTTTTTTCAATAATTATCTCTAGATAGAATTTTAAAAATGAATTTATTTTATTTATTTATTTTTGGTTGCGTTGGGTCTTCGTTGCTGTGCATGGGCTTTCTCTAGTTGTGGCGTGCAGGCTTCTCATTGTGGTGGCTTCTCTTGCTGTGTAGAGCATAGGCTCTAGGTGCATGGGCTTCAGTAGCTGTGACACACGGGCTCAGCAGTTGTGACTTGTGGGCTCTGGAGCGCAGGCTTAGTAGTTGTGGCGCACGGGCTTAGTGGCTCTGCGGCATGTGGGATCTTCCCGGACCAGGGCTCAAACCCACGTCCCCTTCATTGGCAGGCAGATTCTTTTTTTTTTTTCGGTACGTGGGCCTCTCACTGTTGTGGCCTCTCCCGTTGTGGAGCACAGGCTCCGGACGCCCTGGCTCAGCGGCCATGGCTCACGGGCCCAGCCGCTCCGCGTCATGTGGGATCTTCCCAGACCGGGGCATGAACCCGTGTCCCCTGCATCGGCAGGCGGGCTCTCAACCACTGCGCCACCAGGGAAGCCCCGGCAGGCAGATTCTTAAGCACTGTACCACCAGGCAAGTCCCCTGCTCTTTTCTTTATGGGAGAAATTTTCATTACTAATTCAATTTCTTAAATGGTTATAAGACCATTCAAATTTTCTATGTCTTCTTGAATTAGCTTTTTCCCTAACTTTTTTTTTTTTTTTTTTGACTGCACCGCGCAGTACGTGGGATCTTAGTTCCCCAACCAGAGATCAAACCCACGCCCCTTGCATTGGAAGCTCAGAGTCTTAACCACTGGACCGCCAGGGAGGTCCCTCCCTAACTTTTTATTTCATGCTTTCACAAAAGTTGAAAGACTAATGTAATAAATACCCTTAATTTGGATTTTCCTTTTCTATATCTCTATAGATATATAGGGTTTTTTTTTTTTCGTTTTTCTTTTTCTAACTCATTTGCAGAAAAGTTTCAGACAATAAGACATATCAATTCTAAATACTCAGCAGGTAACTCTTAAGAACTAGAGCATTCTTCTACATAACCATAATACTATTAGCACACTCCAGAAGATTAGCTTTCAGAGATTAATATTATCTAATGTATACACTCTAAATTCAAATTCCCCAATTTATACATAACTTTTATAGCATTTTGGGGGAGAGATGGGGTTCAAGATCCAGTCAAGGATCATTGTCATCTCCTTTATCTCCACCTTTTGTTTTTTAATAACACCAGCGTTTTAAGTGAACCATTTATTTATATTTTCCATAGACTGTATCCATTTTGCCTCAGTTTTTAAAGACATTGGCATACTTTTTTCTTTTTAATTAATTAATTTATTTTTGGCTGTGCTCGGGCTTTCTCTAGTTGTGGTGAGTGGGGGCTACTCTTCGTTGCGGTGCGCAGAGTTCTCATTGAGGTGGCTTCTCGTGTTGCAGAGCATGGGGTCTAGCCATGCAGGCTTCAGTAGTTGTAGCGCACAGGCTGTAGAGCGCAGGCTCAGTAGTTGTGGCTCACAGGCTTAGTTGCTCCGCGGCATGTGGGATCTTCCCGGACCAGGCCACGAACCCGTGTCCCCCGCGTTGTCAGGCGGACTCCCAACCACTGCGCCACCAGGGAAGCCCCAAAAGTACATAATTAAAAAATACTTTATTGCTAAAAATTGCTAACCATCATCATCTGAGCCTTCAGTGAATCATAATCTTTTGCTGGTAGATAGACGGTCTTGCCTCAATGTTTTGTTTTGTTTTCTTTTTGATTTATTTTTAAAAATTTAATTTATTTTTTTATACAGCAGGTTCTTATTAGTTATACATTTTACACATATTAGTGTATATATGTCAATCCCAATCTCCCAATTCATCACACCACCACCACCAGCCCCCTGGCGCTATCACCCCTTGGTGTCCATACATTTGTTCTCTACATCTGTGTCTCAATTTCTGCCCTGCAAATTGGTTCATCTGTACCATTTTTCTAGGTTCCACATATATGCATTAATATATGATATTTGTTTTTCTCTTTCTGACTTACTTCACTCTGTATGACAGTCTCTAGATCTATCCATGTCTCTACAAATGACCCAACTTCATTCCTTTTTATGGCTGAGTAACATTCCATTGTATATATGTACCACATCTTCTTTATCCATTCGTCTGTGAATGGGCATTTAGGTTGCTTCCATGACCTGGCTATGGTAAATAGTGCTGCAATGAACATTGGGGTGCATGTGTCTTTTTGAATTATGGTTTTCTCTGGGTATACATGCCAGTAGTGGGATTGCTGGATCATATGGTACTTCTACTTTTAGTTTTTTAAGGAACCACCATACCGTTCTCCATAGTGGCTGTATCAATTTACATTCCCACCAACAGTGCAAGAGGGTTCCCTTTTCTCCACACCCTCTCCAGCATTTGTTGTTTGTAGATTTTCTGATGATGCCCATTCTAACTGGTGTGAGGTGATACCTCATTGTAGTTTTGATTTGCATGTCTCTAATAATTAGTGATGTTGGGCAGCTTTTTATGTGCTTCTTGGCCATCTGTATGTCTTCTTTGGAGAAATGTCTATTTAGGTCTTCGGCCCACTTTTGGATTGAGTTGTTTGTTTTTTTGTTATTGAGCTGCATGAGCTGTTTATATATTTTGGAGATTAATCCTTTGTGTGTTGCTTCATTTGCAAATATTTTCTCCCATCCTGAGGGCTGCCTTTTCGTCTTGTTTGTAGTTTCCTTGGCTTTGCAGAAGCTTTTAAGCTTCATTAGGTCCCATTTGTTTATTTTTGTTTTTATTTCCATTACTCTAGGAGGTGGATCAAAAAAGATCTTGCTGTGATTTGTGTCAAAGAGTGTTCTTCTTATGTTTTCCTCTTAAGAGTTTTATAGTGTCCAGTCTTACATTTAGGTCTCAAATCCATTTTGAGTTTATTTTTGTGTATGGTGTTAGGGAGTGTTCTAATTTCATTCTTTTACATATAGCTGTCTAGTTTTCCCAGCACCACTTATTGAAAAGACTGTCTTTTCTCCATTGTATATCCTTGACCCTTTGTCATAGATTAGTTGACCATAGGTGTGTGGGTTTATCTCTGGGCTTTCTATCTTGTTCCATTGATCTATGTTTCTGTTTCTGTGCCAGTACCATATTGTCTTGATTACTGTAGCTTTGTAGTAGAGACTGAAGTCAGGGAGTCTGATTCCTCCAGCTCCGCTTTTTCCCTCAAGACAGCTTTGGCTATTCGGGTCTTCTGTGTCTCTATACAAATTTTAAGATTTTTTGTTCTAGTTCTGTAAGAAATGCCATTGGTAGTTTGATAGGGATTGCATTGAATCTGTAGATTGCTTTGGGTAATAGAGTCATTTTCACAATATTGATTTTCCAATCCAAGAACATGGTATATCTCTCCATCTGTTTGTTTCATCTTTAATTTCTTTCATCAGTGTCTTATAGTTTTCTGCATACAGGTCTTTTGTCTCCTTAGGTAGGTTTATTCCTAGGTATTTTATTCTTTTTGTTGCAATGGTAAATGGGAGTGTTTCCTTAATTTCTCTTTCACATTTTTCGTTGTTAGTGTATAGGAATGCAAGAGATTTCTGTGCATTAATTTTGCATACTGCAACTTTACCAAATTCATTGATGAGCTCTAGTAGTTTTCTGGTGGCATCCTTAGGATTCTCTATGTATAGTATCATGTCATCTGCAAACAGTGATAGTTTTACTCCTTCGTTTCCAATTTGTATTTCTTTTTCTTCTCTGATTGCCGTGGCTGGGACTTCCAAAACTATGTTGAATAATAGTGGTGAGGCTGGACATCCTTGTCTTGTTCCTGACCTTAGAGGAAATGCTTTCAGTGTTTCACCATTGACAATGATGCTTGCTGTGGGTTTGTCATATATAGCTTTTATTATGTTGAGGTAGGTTCCCTCTATGCCCACTTTCTGGAGAGTGTTTATCATAAATGGATGTTGAATTTTGTCAAAAGCTTTTTCTGCATCTATTTAGATGATCATATGGTTTTTATTCTTCAATTTGTGAGTATGGTATATCACATTGATTGATTTGCATATATTGAGGAATCCTTGCATCCCTGGGATAAATCCCACTTGATCATGGTATATGATCCTTTTAATGTGTTGTTGGATTCTGTTTGCTAGTATTTTGTTGAGGATTTTTGCATCTATATTCATCAGTGATATTGGTCTATAATTTTCTTTTTTTATAGTATCTTTGTCTGGTTTTGGTATCAGGGTGATGGTGGCCTCATAATATGAGTTTAGGAGTGTTCCTTCCTCTGCAATTTTTGGGAAGAGTTTGAGAAGGATGGGTGTTAGCTCTTCTCTAAATGTTTGGTAGAATTCACCTGTGAAGCCATCTGGTCCTGGACTTTTATTTGTTGGAAGATTTTTAATCACAGTTTCAATTTTATTACTTGTGATTGGTCTGTTGATATTTTCTACTTCTTCCTGTTTCAGTCTTGGAAGGTTATAAGAATTTGTCCATTTCTTCCAGGTTGTCCATTTTATTGGCATAGAATTGCTTGTAGTAGTCTTTTAGGACGCTTTGTATTTCTGCAGTGTCTGTTGTAACTTCTCCTTTTTCATTTCTAATTTTATTGATTTGAGTCCTCTCCCTTTTTTTCTTGATGAGTCTGGCTAATGGTTTATCAATTTCTTTTATCTTCTCAAAGAACCAGCTTTTAGTTTTATTGATCTTTGCTATTGTTTTCTTTGTTTCTATATCATTTATTTCTGCTCTGATCTTTATGATTTCTTTCTTTCTGCTAACTTTGGGTTTTGTTTGTTCTTCTCTCTCTAGTTCGTTTAGGTGTAAGGTTAGGTTGTTTATGTGAGATTTTTCTTGTTCTTGATGTAGGCTTGTAATTGCTATAAACTTCCCTCTTAGAACTGCTTTGCTGTGCCCCATAGGTTTTGGATTGTTGTGTTTTCATTGTCATTTGTCTCTAGGGTTTTTTTGTTTTGTTTTGTTTTTTTGCGGTACACGGGCCTCTCACTGCTGTGGCCTCTCCCGTTGCGGAGCACAGGCTCCAGACACGCAGGCTCAGCGGCCATGGCTCACGGGCCCAGCCGCTCTGTGGCATGTGGGATCTTCCCAGACCGGGGCGCAAACCCGTGTCCCCTGCATCAGCAGGCGGACTCTGAACCACTGTGCCACCAGGGGAGCCCTCTAGGTATTTTTTGATTTCCTTTTTGATTTCTACAATGATCTGGTTATTTAGTAACATATTGTTTAGCCTCCATGTGTTTGTGTTTTTTATGTTTTTTTTCCCCTGTAATTGATATCTAATCTCATAACGTTGTGGTTAGAAAAGATGCTTGATATGATTTCAATTTTCTTAAATTTACTGAGGCTTGATTTGTGACCCAAGATGTGATCTGTCCTGGAGAATGTTCTGTGTGCACTTGAGAAGAAAGTGTAATCTGCTGTTTTTGGATGGAATGTCCTGTAAATATCAATTATGTCTATCTGGCCTATTGTGTTATTTAAAGCTTCTGTTTCCTTATTTATTTTCATTTTGGATGATCTCTCCATTGGTGTAAGTGAGGTGTTAAAGTCCCCCACTATTATTGTGTTACTGTTGATTTCCTCTTTTACAGCTGTTAGCAGTTGCCTTATATATTGAGGTGCTCCTATGTTGGGTGCATATATATTTATAATTGTTATATCTTCTTCTTGGATTGATCCCTTGATCATTATGTAGTGTCCTTCCTTGTCTCTTGTAACATTCTTTATTTTAAAGTTTATTTTATCTGATATGAATATTGCTACTCCAGATTTCTTTTGATTTCCATTTGCATGCAATATCTTTTTCCATCCCCTCACTTTCAGTCTGTATGTGTCCCTAGGTCTGAAGTGGGTCTCTTATAGACAGCATATATATGAGTGTTGTTTTTGTATCCATTCAGCAAGCCTGTGTCTTTTGCTTGGAGCATTTAATCCATTCACGTTTAAGGTAATTATCGATATGTACGTCCCTATATCCATTTTCTTAATTGTTTTGGGTTTGTTTTTGTAGGTCCTTTTCTTCTCTTGTTTCTCCAACTTAGAGAAGCTCCTTTAGCATTTTTTGTAAGCTGGTTTGGTGGTGCTGAATTCTCTTAAGTTTTGCTTGTCTGTAACGCTTTTGACCTCTCCATCAAATCTGAATAAGATCCTTGCTGGGTAGAGTAATCTTGGTTGTCGGTTCTTCCCTTTCATCACTTTAAATATATCATGCCACTCCCTTCTGGCTTGTAGAATTTCTGCTGAGAAATCAGCTGTTACCCTTATGGGAGTTCCCTTGTATGTTATTTGTCGTTTTTCCCTTGCTGCTTTCAATAATTTTTCTTTGTCTTTAATTTTTGCCAATTTGATTACTATGTGTCTCGGCATGTTTCTCCTTGTTTTTATCCTGTATGGGACTCGCTGCGCTTCCTGGACTTGGGTGGCTATTTCGTTTCCGATGTTAGGGAAATTTTCGACTATAATCTCTTCAAATATTTTCTCTGGTCCTTTCTCTCTCTCTTCTCCTTCTGGGACCCCTATAATGCAAATGTTGTTGCATTTAATGTTGTCCCAGAGGTCTCTTAGGCTGTCTTCATTTGTTTTCATTCTGTTTTCTTTATTCTGTTCCGCAGCAGTGAATTCCACCATTCTGTCTTCCAGGTCACTTATCCGTTCTTCTGCCTCAGTTATTCTGCTATTGATTCCTTCTAGTGTAGTTTTCATTGCAGTTATTGTATTGTTCATCTCTGTTTGTTTGTTCTTTAATTCTTCTAGGTCTTTGTTAAACGTTTCTTGCATCTTCTCGATCTTTGCCTCCATTCTTTTTCCGAGGTCCTGGATCATCTTCACTATCATTATTCTGAACTCTTTTTCTGGAAGGTTGCCTATCTCCACTTCATTTAGTTGTTTTTCTGGGGTGTTATCTTGTTCCTTCATCTGGTACATAGCCCTCTGCCTTTTCATCTTGTCTATCTTTCTGTGAATGTGGTTTTTGTTCCACAGGCTGCAGGACTGTAGTTCTTCTTGCTTCTGCCGTCTGCTCTGTGGTGGATGAGGCTATCTAAGAGGCTTGTGCAGGTTTCCTGGTGGGAGGGACTGGTGGTGGGTAGAGCTGGGTGTTGCTGTGGTGGGCAGAGCTCAGTATAACTTTAATCTGCTTGACTACTGATGGGTGGGACTGGGTTCCCTCCCTGTTTGTTGTTTGGCCTGAGGTAACCCAACACTGGAGCCTACCTGGGCTCTTTGGTAGGGCTAATGGCAGACTCTGGGAGGGCTCACGCCAAGGAGTACTTCCCAGAACTTCTGCTGCCAGTGTTCTTGTCACCATGGTGAGCCACAGCCACCCCCCGCCTCTGCAGGAGACCCTCCAACACCAGCAGGTAGGTGTGGTTCAGTCTCTCCTGGGGTCACTGCTCCTTTCCTCCTGGGTCCCGATGTGCACACTACTTTGTGTGTGCCCTCCAAGAGTGGAGTCTTTGTTTCCCCCAGTCCTGTTGATGTCCTGCAATCAAATCCCACTAGCCTTCAAAGTCTGATTCTCTAGGAATTCCTTCTCCCGTTGCCAGACCCCCAGGTGGGGAAGCCTGACTTGGGGCTCAGAACCTTCACTCCAGTGGGTGGGCTTCTGTGGTATAAGTGTTCTCCAGTCTGTGAGTCACCCACCCAGCAGTTATGGGATTTGATTTTACTGTGATTGCGCCCCTTCTACCGTCTCACTGTGGCTTCTCCTTTGTCTTTGGATGTGGGATGTCTTCTTTGGTGAGTTCCAGTGTCTTCCTGTTGATGACTGTCCAGCAGCTAGTTGTGATTCTGGTGTTCTCACAAGAGGGAGTGAGCACATGTCCTTCTACTCCGCCATCTTGGTTCAGGCTAGCCTATTTCTAGCTTTTGATTTAAAGTGAGAAGTATGCAACACTTCCTTTGATTTGAACACTTAGAGGCCATTGTAGGGTTATTAGTTGGCCTAATTTTAATATTGTTATGTCTCAGGGAATCGGGAGGCCTGAGGAGAGGGAGAGAGACAGGGAAACAGTTGGTCAGTGGAGCAGTCAGAGCACACACATTTATCAATTAAGTTCACTGTCTTGTATGGATGCAGTTCATGGTTTACCAAGGCAATTACAATAGTAACATCAAAGATCACTGATCACGGGTCACCATAACAATAATAATGAAAAAGTTTGAAATATTGCAAGAATTACCAAAATGTGACACAGAGATATGAAGTGATCAAATGCTTTTGGAAAAATTGTGCCCTTAGGGTTGCCACAAACCTCCAGCTTGTGAAAAACGCAGTATCTGTGAAGTACAATAAAGCAAAGTGCAGTAAAATGAGGTGTGCCTGTGTTATAACTTTGTTTTCTTTTTCCACAGATTCTACTCTTACTTTTATTATTTCCTTCCTTTTTTTGAAGTGTATTCTGTTCTTTTTCTAATATCTTAAAAAGGATGTTTATTTATTTTCAGCCTTCCATTCAGATATGGTTAATATGGTTGTATGTTTCCCTCAGAGTACTGTTTTATCTGTATTACCTGAATAGTGATATAAGGTATTTTCATAACCATTAATTTCTTTCTTTTTTTTTGGCTGTGCTGCGTTGCTTGCGGGATCTTAGTTCCCCGATCAGGGATCAAACCCAGGCCCCCAGCAGTGGAAGCACGGAGTCCTAACCACTGGACTGCCAGGGAATTCTCTTATAACCATTAATTTCTTTTTTTTTAATAACTTTTTTTTAAAATTTATTTTTGGCTGCTTTGGGTCTTCATTGCTGCGCATGGGTTTTCTCCGGTTGTGGTGAGCAGGGGCTACTCTTTGTTGCAGTGTGCAGGCTTCTCATTGCGGTGGCCTCTCCTGTTGCGGAGCACGGGCTCCTGGCACGCAGGCCTCAGTAGTTGCAGCACACGGGCTCAGCAGTTGTGGCTTACGGGCTCTAGAGCGCAGGCTCAGTAGTTGTGGTGCACAGGCTTAGTTGCTCCACGGCATGTGGGATCTTCCCGGACCAGGGCTCAAACCCGTGTCCCCTGCATTGGCAGGAGGACTCCGAACCATTGCGCCACCAGGGAAGTCCCAGCCATTAATTTCTAACATCAAAGCTATCTATTATCATTCCTTCTTTGACTCCTGAGTTATTTGCAAAAGTGTTTAACACTTTCCTAATGTATTTATAGGTTATCTTTTTATTAAAGATTTTGAGAAATTGCATTATGGTCAGAGCATGGGGTCTGTATGATACAGATTCCTTAAAGTCTGTTGATATTGCTTTATGGCCTGATTCAGGTATGTGGTCAGTTTTTATAAATCCCCCAAAATGTTTTAAATGAATGTGAATCCTCCAGGTACACTGTTTTATAAGTGTATTTGTCTTTTTATATTATATAAATTTGTTTATTTTGTTATTTTATTTTATTTATTGTTTTTGGCTGAGTTGGGTCTTCGTTGCTGTGCGCGGGCTTTTCTCTGGTTGCAGCGAGTGGGGGCTACTCTTCGTTGCAGTACGTGGCCTTCTCATTGTGATGGATTCTCTTGTTGCAGAGCAGGGCTCTAGGCGAGTGGGCTTCAGTAGCTGTGGCACAGGGGCTCAGTAGTTGTGGCTCGTGGGCTCTAGAGCACGGGCTCAGTAGTTGTGACACACGGGCTCCGTAGTTATGGCTCACAGGCTCTAGAGCACAGGCTCAGTAGTTTTGGCGCACAGGCTTAGTTGCTCCATGGCATGTGGGATCTTCCCGGACCAGGGATCAAACCCATGTCCCCGGCATTGGCAGGCGGATTCTTAACCACTGCACCACCAGGGAAGCCCGAGTGTATTTGTTTTTTAAGATCTTTTGTGAACAAATTCATGAAGTGTGTTATTCATATTTCTACTTCATTACTGATTTTTGTCTGTTCGATCTACTAGTTATCCACTGATGATGGATTTGTGTATTTTTTCCTTTGTAGCTCTGTCCAAGTTTGTTTTATATACCTTGAGACTATGTTATTAGGTACCTGCAAGTTTAGAGCTGTAATATCTTTCTGATGAACGTTTTATCACGATAGAACATCTTTATCTCTGCATTACGTTTTACATTAAAGTCTATTTTATCTGGTAACAATAACCAAACTAATTTTCTTTTGGTTAGTGTTTACCTAGCATATACTTTCAATCCTTTGATTTTCACCTATTCTGTGTCCTATGTTTTCCAGGAGGGATCTTGAAGTTTAGTCTGATAACTGCTGTTTGTCCTTGAGATCCTTAAATGTACCATTCTGCCTTCTCTCCCAGCGGCAATACATACCCGTGAAAGTGAAGAGCAAAGCCTTCTGGATCTTCTCTTGGGAGTATGCTACGATGTACTTGGGAAGCCTGGTGGTAATTGTTTGCCTCTCCTTCTTCCTTCTCAGTTCCTGGGATTTCATCCCTGCAGTCTATGGCTTCATGTAAGTAATGACCTCATTAGAAAACCTCTGGAAGCTAATTTAGTTTTCACAGCTCCACCTGGAATCAGAGGGCGAGCAAGCACAGGCAGCATCTAGAGCAGTGGTCCTCAAACTTTAGTGTGCATCAGAATCACCTGCAGGGCTTCAACACCCAGATTGCTGGTCTCCACCTCCAGAGGTTCTGATTAAGTAAGTCTGGAGTAGGGACCCCAGAATTTGCATTTCTAATAAATTTTCAGGTGATGCTGTTGCTGCCAGTCCAGGGAACACTCTTTGAGGACCACTGGCTTGATCTAGTGCGATTAAAGAACACTCTCTGGGAACATCCAAAGCAACTACCAGCCTCTGACTGGGAGGTTTTGATTCAATCCGAAACAGTAATGGATGTATTCCTCTATTGCAAGAGGGTCTCCAGCAGTTTTAAAATAAAGCCAATAAAATATGTCAGACTTTTAGAGAAAATCAAAATGGGTTTGCAGGATGAATTCTGCAGGCATTTCCACATATTCTGTCTGTGATATGCTGAGGAAGATAACTGCCCAAGCCTGAAGGAACTCACAGCTCAGTGGGTGATAGACACTTAAACCTGCCAGGGTGGGAAAGGGATCTGTGGCAGGCTCCCCTTTGGGATTCTGGGCTGCTTATTTGTGTTAAATCCTGGCTGAGCCTAACAATGACTTAGTAACCTTCAGCTTTTCATGCTCTGCCTCAGATAAGAGTTTGTAACGCCGATGAATAACTTTTCCTAGTTTTCTGCTGGTCCACAGATTGTGTTCTTTACCTCATTTCACAGAAAAGGAAATGTAGTTACAGCAGGAAGCAAAGACTTGCCCTGGGTGGAGGCCTTCATCAGAGAAATCTGACCATGAACTATTGCCTCTCTCTCCCTTTACATGCTTCACTTGTTGTACTTTTAAAATTGTGAATTGACATCAGTTTCAACCCCTTATATATTTTTTAATGTAATGTAAAATTTTTAGAACAGCCAGAATTGCAGCCAATCTTTATCTGATATAACCAGACAAAAAGTTTTCCAGTTAAACCCTTATTTCTCAAACAAGGTCTGGGATCCTAGCCAGAACCTGGCAGTGGTTCCTCGGGCCCCTAGACGTCTTACTGCAGTGTCAGGCACTCAGTCTTCTGGCTCCTGCTGTGGGCATGTGGAACAAGAATGGGCAGGAACAGGATCTTTGACCTTGTCTTCCAGACAAGTCTTTAGAATGCTCAAAATAGGTATTGTTTATTTCAAACCCATTCCTCTTTTGCCACAGTGCTGGGCATCTCCTGGTTTTGAGCACATATATCTTGGGCAGTAAAAGAGGAGCTGGTCTTTTGATTTCTAGCACGAATCCCTGCCTTGTCTCAGCTCTTCGATGCATGCCAGAGTTTGGTTCAGGCAATATTTTTTATGGGTTATTATTCTCTGTGTCTCTGCCCCTTGTTTTTGTTAATTACGTATATCCTGGTTGCCTGGAGAGCCCCTCACATTCTGATCTCTGTGGAGACAAAGTCATCCTTGACTGCCCAGCAGCGACCAAAGCCTTCAGGAGAAAACCAGGTCAAAGCAGATCATTCATAACTTCTCTGTGTTTTTTCTCTCCCTTTTTTATCTTTATTCCAGACTTTCCGTTCCAGATCTTACTCCAAACATTGGCCTCTTCTGGTACTTCTTTGCAGAGATGTTTGAGCACTTCAGCCTCTTCTTCGTATGTGTGTTTCAGATCAACGTCTTCTTCTACACCATCCCCTTAGCCATAAAGCTAAAGTAAGTGGTTGGACCTGCTGGTTTTTTGTCCACAGAGTCATTTGTAGCTTTACAGGTGCCCTTCAAACTGGGAACATCTGCTATCAGGTTTGTGCCATTTTTGCCCAGGGAACCCTGCCCTCAGTCGCTTCAGTGGCTTGGCTGTATGCAGCAGTAGAATCCCACATGAGTACAGGGTGCAGAGACAGTGCTTTGGAGCCCTGTATTTCTCCTGGCCTCACTTTGGGGTCCTTGAACCCACATTGCTGCTGAGCCCAGTCACTGTTTTAAACAAGAGCAGTGTTGGGGTGTGGAAGGTATCCTTGGAAAAAGTGGATCTTTTTGGGTGTTCATCAGCATCCCAGTGACAGTTTGCTCAAAGGGACTCAGGATGTATTAGTCGGGAGGCTGGCTACCTGCAGCTCTGTTTCATCATCTGATCAGTTTCCCTCAAAAGGGTTGCCTATAAAGCTCTCTTCTGCAGCGTAAGAGGGCTAACATGTGTTGTCCATCCCACCTTTCTAGGCTTTTTGACAATACTCATGCCTAACCCTTGCAGCAACTCTTGGAGGTAGGCATTATGTTATTATCACTTCCATTTTATAGTTGAGGAAATTGCCGTTCAGAGAGGTGGAACAATTTTCCCAGAGTCACGCAGCCAGTAAGCATGGAGCAGGGATTCAGACCCAGGTTTGCTTGGCTCCAGAATCTATGCTCAGTCCCCTGCACCATGCCAGGCTCCTGAGAGAGATCACTTATAGTAGGTCCCAGAAATGGTTCTATTATCCTAGCTTCAGAGAAGGGAAAACAGGCACCAATAGGCATAGATATGCCTGTGTGGTCCAGGGAGGCTGGAAGAGTTTGATTTAGATTTTAAGAGCTTGAGTTCTCTGCTCTAACCTTCCTGCCATTCTCCATGGCCAGTGAACCAATGCACATGGTTCCTAGTCTATAAAAGCTCAGAGTCGATGTTTCTTTCCCATGACAAAGCCTTGGCCTGGTATCTGACAGAAAACCATTCTTCCTTGGCCCGGCAGGCTCCAGAATCCTGGCAGCCTTACTCAGCCAAGCTCTCCAGCTGTCTGTGGTCCACATTTCCTGCCCTTGTTCTGGTCAGGCCCAGCCACTGGGCTGAGAGAAGCAGGGAGCCCGGAGCACCTTTCTTCACTCTGTGTAGCCAGCTCTCCAGCAGCTTCTGTTGTTGGCACGTGAAAGGCCACAGACAGCTCCTGGGTAGACAGTAGCACCACCATCTTGTGACACCCTCCCCTCCACCCAACCCTGGCCAGGACCTCAGAGTTGTGGGGACAGAAGATATGAAGATACCTGACCTCCTCTGCAGCTGCCCTCCTGTGCCTGGATATGAAGTTCCACTCTGGCCCCTGCAGTGCCAGCTTTGTGAGAACAGGCCCTCCAGGGCGCCTCTCCCCAGGCACTGTTTTAGGGGGGCCTGGTCTCCATGTTTTTTGGCACTACATTGTCACTAGCTTTTTCATAGGAATGGTGCAGCTGTTACCAGCTACCTAAGAAGCCCAAAGCCAGTGACTTGGATTAGCTTTAGGAAGATGCTCACTGAGGTAGCTGGACCCTTCCTAGAGGCTACAGGACTGCGTGACTTTGCCAAGCTGAGTTTCTGAGTCATTTGCTATATAGTGTTCGGGTGTATACACGTTTGTCTCCACATCTCAGATTTACACCCATTGAGTCACCCTGACCTTTGACCTGCAAGAGGAGAATGCCATGCCATTAACCTGAAGAAAACCTTCATGAGCTGGATATCCAGGTCCTGTGCGGAAGTAGGCCACGTGCATGTTGTTTAGGTGTAGCTGAGCAGGGTGCACACCTCGCTTCTTCCTGTTGGCTTCCCTTCAGCACTTGGTCAGTTCTCGGAGGAGCACAGGAGATTGAGTTCTGTCTCATCCTCCCTGATCAGAGCTGTGATCCTGCTGGGCACTCAGGAGAATAGCACTGGTGGTGCTTAGGGGTTCTAGAGACAAACAGCTCCATCACTTACAAACTCTCTTATCTTCTCTGAACCTGATTTCCTCAGCTGCAAATGTGGTGACAGCATTGCCTATCTAGAGGGGTAGTTGAGGTATAGTGAGGATCACATGTAATGATGCAAGAAAAGGGCCTAGCACAGAACTTTGCACAAGTGAGGGTTCAGGAAATGGTAGGCAGTGTTACTAGTTTAAGGTAACAAGAACTCCAATTCCAGCCCTTAAGAGCGAAAAGCTGCATGCAGCTGTCAGTTCTCTTTCTGGAAAGAAGCTCATCATAGCTAAAGATCTGTAGTCCCCACTGACCCTGTTGTCAGAGAAACAAGGCATCAGCAAGGACGCACCTCCTGCCCTGGGTGCAGTGTTAGAGGGGCCTCTGGCATGGGTGGCTGCCTGATAACTCTGACAAGCAGTCATTTAAGCCCAGTAATAAAGGGCGCTGACTTCATGTGTTCTCTTCCTCGGCGGCTCCTGGCGGAAGGCCCAGAGCTGGCAGGGGTGGGGCTTGATTGAAACATCTCTGTGGGCTCTTTCTCTAGTGTTTGCTGGGCTCTTCTCACCACCTCTGGGCATCTCTGGGTCCCTGCAGTTTTCTGCTCTGCTGCTTGGCCCGGCCCCGTGTCTTGTGGGTAGCAGAGCCAATGCCTCCATGAAGTCCCCTGGAGAGTATTTTTGGGTTTCAGGGATGGGGTCAGGAGTCTCTGGGCTGGGCCTGGTCCCTGACCGATCTTCCTCTCTCTGTCTGCCCTGTCTTACCCAGGGAGCACCCTATCTTCTTCATGTTCATCCAGATTGCCATCATCTCCATCTTCAAGTCCTACCCGACAGTGGGGGATGTGGCCCTCTACATGGCCTTCTTCCCTGTGTGGAACCATCTCTACAGATGTGAGTACTCCCACCTCTCACCCCCTGGTGGCAGATTTGTGTCACCTAGCCCCGGATGAAAACAGCCAGGGAAAAAGGAATTGATAGGCATTTGCTGGGCATCTGCTGTGCTGGCAGCACCAAGAGAGAGACAGTGACATGAGGCGCAACATCTGCCTCCTAGATGCTATGGACTAGTGATAATAATACTAGCATTTATTGAGTGCTGTGTACCTGGTCACTGTGATTCTAAGGGTGTTACATGCATTAGCTCATTTTATCTTCACACCAGACTTTGAGGAAAGTATCCCCATTTGCAGAAGAAAAAACTGAGGTACAGAAAGGTAGAGCCACTTGTTCAAGGTCACATGACTGGTAAGTAGTATAGAAGGGCTGGCATTGGAATCCAGATGTGTGATCCTCCAGCCAGCACTGTCCAGTAGGGCTTTCTGTGATGATAGAAATGCCCTATGTCTGCACAGTCCAATAGAGTAACCACTAGTGTGACTGAGAAATGGAATTTTTAATTTAACTTAAATTTACGAAGCCGCACATGGCTAGTGGCTATCGTGTTGGACAGTGTGGCACTAGGCCTTGGCTTACCCTTTCCCAATGCTGCACTGAAAGGTCCATAGAAGACAGATGGGGAATACTAGACTTCCGACCTGCCGTGAAGACCCCTTTAAAGCTCTAACCATCCCTTCCTCAGAAGACGACCTAGCAGTGATCTGGTTGTGCTTTCTAGTATTTCCTAGTGTTTCCCTGAGTCGGGCTCTTTGCCCTCTGTGTGGGTTCTTTTCAGTGTTTGTGGGCTCCCTGAGGGTAGGCTCATGACTCACTTGCCTCTGTGTCCCTAGCACCCAGGATTAAACCTGACACACAGAACAGCTCAACAAATGTTTGTGGATGGGTTTTTTTTTAATATATATATAATTTTTATTGGAGTATAGTTGATTTACAATGTTGTGTTAATTTCAGTTGTACAGCAAAGTGAATCATTTATACATATATCCACTCTTTTTTTTAAGATTCTTTTCCCGTATAGGCCATTACAGAGTATTGAGTAGGGTTCCCTGTGCTATACAGTAGGTCCTTATTAGTTATCAGGTTTTTTTTTTTTTTTTTTTTGCGGTACGTGGGCCTCTCACTGGTGTGGCCTCTCCCATTGCGGAGCACAGGCTCCGGACGCGCAGGCTCAGCGGCCACGGCTCATGGGCCCAGCTGCTCCGCAGCATGTGGGATCTTCCCAGACCGGGGCACGAACCCGTGTCCCCTGCATCGGCAGGTGGACTCTCAACCACTGCGCCACCAGGGAAGCCCTGTGGATGGGTTTTTTAAACCTCCCTAATAAAGAGGCAGTGCCAGTGACCCAACACCACTTGATTCTCTAAAACAGGAAGGGAGCTGTTGAACTTTTCTTGCACAGCAAAGTATCAGGAATGAACTCGGGGAGGGTAGGCTTCAGAGGAAGTGAGTCCTTTGTGTTGTTTTGGGGCTGCTGGGTGTCAACCAGGAAGTGAAACTGACCAGCTGCTAGAAAGAAACCTGTCTGTAGGAGTTGGCCTCTGAGCACAGGTAAACAGGTGAGTGGGCAGGACAAGCCAGGCTGCTCCTCCAGGTGACGCCTGGTGGGGCAGTGACCAGATGACCAGACTGGAAGCAGGAAGTAGCATCTTCTGTCTGTGGCATCCTCATTGCACAGACAAGAATCACCCAGTCCAGTGGGCTCAGAGTCAGCTTGGCAAGTCACAAGAGCACAAGACATGTGAACACACCCCAGTTTGTGACAGGGTGGGTCTTGGGGATGTTGATTCTCTTTCCCCCAAGACAGAGTCCTTTTTAGCTGTCTCTCCCACACAGGGCATCTGCCCCCGGTAAGATCTTTCATCCCATATTGCTGAACACAGTCTGGAGCCAGACCACCTTGAGTCTGAATCCTGGCTTTCCCATTACTAGCAAGTTATTTAACCTTTCTGAGCCTCCCATTATTTCATCTGTCAGATAGCGGGAATATCTTTCATGAGTGTTTTAAGTTTGAGGAAAAAATAAATGTAAATAGCACCACATTTATTATTAGTAGTAATAATTACACAGAGGGGTCTGCGGCATAGTTTCATCATCAAAGCTTCAGGCTCAGTAGCCAGTCATTCAGAGTCATTGAAATAAACATATTTTTCAAAACTTGAAATGAACTATTTTATGCCCTCTGGGATGATGAGACACAAAAAAATAAGGATAGGGTTTCTGGACACCTGGATGAGCTAGTAGATGCTGTTGCTGGCTGGCTGGGCAAGTTCAGCTTGTCTGAAAGCCCTGCAGAGAGGGTTGGCTGCCACCCCTGGAGGTGCAGCTCCTGCAGCAGAGAATACTCAGGCTTGGAGTGTCTGTTTGGGGCATGACAACTGTGAGTCACTACATTCATGCGGGAGCATCTTCAGCCTGGTCCTGTGGACATGTGAGTGGAGATTTTATGAAGTCTTTACGCCTAGGTTGAATATATTCAGACTTTTAATGTGGTTAAGAATTCAGTTTAAACATGAGTTACCAGTGCCAGCATGCCTGCTCGCACATTCACCATTTTATTTTCCTGTCCTGCTCAATGGGGAGAAGAGGCACGTGGGCCCTTCCCTGAGTGCAGGTCCCAGATACCGGGACTCTGTGGTGCTTGGGGCCAGGATGAATCATACACACAATTGCGGTGTTAGGGAACAGCCTGCTGGCAGAACCCGTGCCAGCCTGCAGTGGTCCAGCTCAAAGAGCCAGTTACCAAAGGGATGGATTTTGTGAGTGTGTGTGTGTATATGTTTTGTTTTTATTAAACTATTGTATAAAGATAAAAGAATATTGATTTTAAAATACTCATTGGGGCTTCCCTGGTGGCGCAGTGGTTGAGAGTCCACCTGCCGATGCAGGGGACACGGGTTCGTGCCCCGGTCTGGGAAGATCCCACATGCTGCGGAGCGGCTGGGCCCGTGAGCCATGGCCACTGAGCCTGCGCGTCCGGACCCTGTGCTCCGCAACGGGAGAGGCCACAACAGTGAGAGGCCCACGTACCGCAAAAAAAAAAAAAAAAAAAAACTCATTAATTATAAAAAGTAATAATACAATAAATTCCCATGTACCCAGCACCTAGTTTAAGAAAAGAAACAATCACCACGTCCTTTGAAGTCCCTAAATCCCCTCTGTGCCCCTCTCAGTGACACTGGATTCTTTCAGTGGAATTTTATTTCTGAATGCCTGAGGCTCAGAGAGGGAAAGTGACTTGCCTGAAGTTTCAGTTTGTCAGTGGTGGAGTGACAGATCCGATGAAGTCACCCAGTGAACTTGGTGGGGAATCTGATTCCATCTGGCCTAGCACGTCTGATGAAGGGTGAACCCTTGCGTCTCATCAGGCCCTGGTCATCTCTGACATCTCCGACACCTCCTGGTGCCTGGAACAAGCCGTCCTGTGCCCCAGGTCCCTGTCTCCATCTGCTCTGGCATATACCTGTAATCCTCTGGCCTGTCATCCAGCAAGAGTGAGTAGCAGCTCCCCAGTCCTGCAAAGGTCACCACAGGCCAGAAGCCAACTGGATGCTGGTGACAGTTCCTCCAGGCACATGGGAATGTATCTTCGCAGCTTTTTGTGATTGCACCCAGGAGCTGCATGTGAACCTCTCTCAGTCTCTGCACTTGGTCACCTTCTTGTCATCTGGTCTGAAATCCAGAGTGGCTAGAGGCATGGAACAAAGACCTACCCTGCACTATCAGGCCACAGGAGTTTTATATTAGGAATAGTGTATATTCTTTTCAGCAAAATAATTTCCAGGGGATCAAAAAGAACCACTGAGAAATGTAAATAGTGATGTTGGAGTGGAGGAATGTTAAATAGATATGTTCTTTCTTGAGGTTGTAACGCTATTTAATAATAATAACAATAATAATAATTCTCAGCGCACACATCCCTTTTCCCAGACTTCTGTTTCTGGGAGCAAGGACAAGGCTTCTGACAGGTCTCAGAAAGGCTTGAGTCAGGGCTTTCACCTCTCAGCTTTGAAAACCCAGAATTGTGGAAATTTCAGATCAGAAAAGAGGACCTTGCAAGCCCTCCAAGCCATGTTTCCAAATTGTAGGATTTCACGGACCACTAACATTTCAAAAAATTCTGGTGACAGAGTTGCCAACTTTTTATTTTTCTGAAGACATGAAAACAGTCAACTACTAGCCATTCATCCCCATTTCATAAAGGAAAATACTTTTTAACAACAGCAACAGGCAACAAGACACCTATCGTTTCTTAAGAAAGAATGAAGCTTAAGTTGAAAACATTCAGCTTTAACAAGAACTCTGAACTACCTTCTCCTTACTCTCACTGTGACACTGACCAGTGAAGTCTCTGTTGCAGACCATTATGGGCCTCTTATTTGGCAAAGGTCTGCAGCTGTAATCTAGTGGTTCACAGCCTTGGCTGCATATTGGAATCACCAGGGAAGCTTTTAGAAACCAATATGGGGTACTTCCCTGGTGGCACAGTGGTTAAGAATCCGCCTGCCATTGCAGGGGACACGGGTTCGATCCCTGGTCCAGGAAGATCCCACATGCTGCGGAGCAGCTAAACCCATGCACCGCAACTACTGAGCCCACGTGCCATAACTACTAAAGCCCACGAGACTAGAGCCTGTGCTCTGCAGCAAGAGAAGCCACTGCAATGAGAAGCTCGTGCACTACAACGAAGAGGGCCCCCTGCTCGCCGCAACTTGAGAAAGCCCGCACTCAGCAACAGAGAACCAAGGCAACCAAAAATAAATTAAAAAATTAAAAAACCAATATGGATGCCTGGGCCCCACCCCTATAGACTCTGATTTACTTAGTCTGGGTGAGGCTCCCCAGGTTAGTTTATTTTACAACCAGAATTGAGAACCTTGTCTGTAATCCAGTCCCCTTTCCAATGCATGAACCCCAAGTTTAGCATTTCAACCAAGTCATTGTACAACTGAGACAAGAGGCCTTAAGGATCGGGGGTTTCCCCATCTCTTAAATATCCCAAAACTCTGACTTGGGAGAAGGGATTTCCTGAAGGTCAGGATCAGAGAGGGGAAGGGAACTTCCATTCACTAAGTGCCTGCTGGGAACCAGACCTAAGGTTTTTTTTTTTATAAGTGGTAATTTTTTTAAAAATATATTATTTTAATTAATTAATTTTAAATAATATTTATTATTTTATTTAAAAATATAATAAAGTGTAAAGAAAGAAACAATAATAGTATATAATCCTATTGTCAGATATCCCCTAGTGAATTAAAAGGAAAAAAAAAAGTACAGTGTGATAGGCAGAATAATGTCCCCTCCTTGCCCCCCACAAAGATGTCCATCTCATAATCCCCAGAACCTGTGACTATATCACCTTACATGACAAAAGGGCCTTCAGATGGGGAGATTATCCTGGGTTATCCAGGTGGGCCCAGTGTAATCACAAGGGCCTTTAAGAGTGGAAGAGGTAAAGGCAGTGGGTATATGGGAAATCTTTACCTTCTGCTCACTTTTGCTGTGAACCTAAAACTGCTCTAAAAACTGAAGTCCAAAAAAAAAAAAAGTGGAAGAGGGAGGCAAAAGAGGAGGCCATAGTGATACAATGTGAGAAGGACTTAATCCAACATTGCTGGTTGAAGATGGAGGGGGTCATGAGCCACGAATGCAGGCAGCTTCTACATGCTGCACAGGCAAGCAAGTGGACTCTCCCCTAGAGCCACCAGAGTCTGTGGACTTCTGACCTCCCAAAATGTAAGATAATAAATTATATTGTTTAAGCCACTAAGTTTGTGGTAATTCGTTACCATAGCAATGGAAAACACACAGTAATACATCTGTGCCAGCTTTTCCACACAACTTGTTTAGTTCATGGAACACTCCCATGAAGTAGGCATTTTAGCCCTATTTTAGAGATGGGGAAGCTGAGACTCTGAGAAACTTGGTGGCAGAGCAGGAATTTTCACCAAAGTCTCTCTGAAGCCGAGGCTGTGCCCCACTATCAGGCTGCCTTCCCCCCAGCGGAACTCAGCCTGCCTGCCCACGGACCACCCTGTGTAGCAGGTCCTCCCTGGAGCTTTAGGGGGAGCTTTCTCCCTGGTGGGATTCCGCATTCCTTCCGGGGGTAGAGGGTGAGGTTAGAGAGGGAGGGTGTCAAAAAGAGACTTTTAAATCCTCTAAGGAAGAGTGAGGGACATTTGAAGAGCAGGGCAGGAGACTTAAGACGTGAATTGAGGAGAATGGAAAATGTATTCCTAAGACCCAGGGCTGTGGCACCATAGAGATACTGAGAGGTTCATGCTGCCATTTCCATCCATGATTCACTGGTCAGATAGCACCCTGCTTGGGGACAGGAGAGGAGCTACTCTTGGACACCCCGGGATTGGGGGTTAGAGGACAGTGTCTTGCTGAAGTGCCTCCTTGTGGTGCCCAGAGGCATTCACAGCGTTGCCGACTGTAGCCAGCCGAGCCCACAGTGGGAGGGTAGAGTCCAAATCTCGGACCTCTCGCCAGCTTTGGGTGTGAGGAACCATTGCCACAGGTCTGAGGTCTGCGTCTTGGCGCCCTGGCACCTCTGAGTTTGTGTGTGTTGGGGAGGGGATGGCGGGGGGTTCTGCCTTTGAGCTACACCAAGCTCTTCGTGGGCCACTCTGTCCTGCAGGGCTGTCAGTGCAAGGAAAGGGCCCCAGCAGGAGTCAGCCCTGGGCTAACTGACCATCGTCTGTCTTTGCAGTCCTGCGAAACATATTTGTCCTCGCCTGCATCATCGTCATCTGCTCCTTCCTCTTCCCTGTCCTGTGGCACCTCTGGATTTATGCAGGAAGTGCCAACTCCAATTTCTTTTATGCCATCACACTGACCTTCAACGTTGGGCAGGTAAGAGTCAAGGGCAGCACAGGGACAGGTATTCATTTTGTAGCCTCAGACGTTCAACCTGGGCCCTGGGTTCTGCCAAATAGGGTTTTGGAACGAGAATGAGTTCCCATAGAGAAGGTAGGGCAGTAAGAGCAGCAGGGGAAGCTGAATTTGGCTAAAGTTTGTTGCATTGAATTCTCACAGCAAGCCTGTGAGACAGTGTTATCCGTATTTTACAAATGGGAACCAAGGCTCACAGAGGTTGTCGATTGCCCAAGGTCATTGGCGGAGGCAAGAACCAAGTTCAGAAGAAGGCTCAGTTCCTGAGGCCACCCTCTTTCTGTAATCGCCTGAGCTGCGCGGCCCCTGGAGTGGCTGCAGCGTGCGAGGGCTGGGGGGGCGGGGACAGGCAAAGGGGAGGAGAGACTTTCCAGACTTCACAGCAGTGGGAGCAAAGGCAGAGAGATGAGGAATAGTTTGGTCCAGCTGCTGGGCGCTTCTGGAGCAGAAACTGTGCAGCTGAGAGTAGCAGGAGAGGAGGCTGAGCGGGTCCCAGAATGAGAAGTACCAGCAAGGAGTTCCAACCTTCCTCTGGTCCAGGGAGAGCCTCTCCCTTGGTGCCATAGAACAGTGGTTCTCAGCATCAGAATCACAGGGGGTAGCTTGTTAAAAAATGTGGATTCTGTTAATATGTCTTAAATCCTGTGCTTATGTTACGACTGTCACAATCACGTGGCTTTGATTGTTAAAAAAAAAAAAAAAGCAGATTCCCTGATCCTGCTCCCAGACGCGATGATTGGAATTTGTGTTTTTAACAAGCTCTCCAGAGATTCTGTTGCAGGTGGTTTAGCAAACTTCCCTGAAGTCCCCTCATCCACTGTGCTGCGTTCCCTCATGTCAGCTCTGTACTAATTGTCGAGTCAAGGTCTTATGAGAATCAGTTGTACCGTTTACCATTTCAATTGTCATTGGCACAGCCTGGCATTTCCTGTGCATAATGGACGGGATGGGAAGCAAGGCTCGCCTGAAAGACCAGTGATGCCAGTGAATAATCCCCAGGGAGATGCTTGCCTCCAAGGTTAGCTGCTGGGAAAGAAGAAGGGAGTTAGGGCTCTTGCAGTGACTGATGGGTCTGGTATTTCCTGCATGGACATTTCTGGACAACTAATGTCCAGTCCAGCTATTTATCTTGGTTTGTGTACAGCAGAAAGAGAGATGGAGGAGGGCCCTGTAGCCTGGATAGGACCAGGCCAGGGGGTCTGTTCTGCTGTCACACACACAGGTTACTGATGGCGGATGCTCAGCCCTTCCTACCTGTGTCCACGCAAACAGAAATCTGCAGGGTGCAACTTAGTACCTTGAATAAATCCAAAAGGTTGTTCTGGCTCTTCTGTCTTGCTGAAATCCCCTTACTTTTCCTTTGAAAGTGATGACTGGCATGTGAGGGCATTGGGCCTACCCTGGGCCTCTGGGGAGCTTGGCGAGCTCCACTGAAATTGTCCACAGCTTGCTGTCAGGTCATGAGTGTTGAGTGTGGGTCAGGAATACAAGTTGCAGTGATTATGAAGTATCCATGGAACTTGCCAGATAACAGCTTTTTCCCTAGGGCTGCCTTTATGAGAAAAGGCTTTCTGAAATTGGCATGGGAGATGTTTGCAAGTTGTCAGGTGCCATCAAAGGCAGGAGAAAAAAAAAAAGGCAGGAGAGACTGAATTGTTGGAAAAAGAGGGATGGGGATGGGGGTGGGTACCGAGGCCAAGTAGATGGAGGGTTTTAGTGGCTGAGCTACAGAGAAAAACCAGGTTGATCTCTTGGCATTGTCCTTTATCTTTTTCAAAAATCTCTTTTAAATGTATTTTTAATCATACAAATAACACATGAATTCATTATTGCCAGGGAAAAGAAGTCAAACAAAATAGAAGCATATGGAATGAAAAGTAAAGATTCGCCTGGGTGCCATCCCTTTCCACCCTAGGGCAGATGTGATTGTTAGAATCAGTTTGGTCTGTGTCTTTGCAGACTTCCTCTGTGCGTTTACAGACAGCTGAGTCCATAAGCAAACACAAAGACATCCCACTCTAAGTACTGTTCTTTGACTTGCTGTTTTTCACTTAATGATCTCACCTTGAGATCATGTTTTTTAACAGCTCTGTGATATCCCTCCTGTGGGAGGATGTCCTATGATTTGTACAACTGGGTAGGCCACTACTGATAGACATTGAGGTTGCTTCTGGTGATTTCACTATTATAAACGGAAGAGCCCTGCACATCCCTCCACATACTCTTGTATACACGTGCCAGTATTTTCTCAGATAGATTCCAGGTGGTGGGATTTGCTGGGTCAGAGGGCATAAGCATTGTACCTTTTGGCAGATTTTGCCAAGTTGCCCTTCAGACAGGTCATACCAGCCTCCAGACCCGCTGGCAGCAGGGCCAGGTGTGTATAAGCTGGAAGTTTGTTCAGACATCCAGCACACCTGTGTCGTCGGCCTGCTCGGGTCCGGCTTTGTGCTCTGAGCCAGAGACAATTCTGTTGGGTCAAATGCTTTCTGGGACTGCTGGCTTTGGGCTTTGTTGCTGCTGCTGCCAGATCACTAAAGGGGTATATCAGAGAGGGGCACTTACTCACCAAGGCAGTCACTCGAGTCACATCCTCGTCCTGGAGCACTAACTGAGCTAGAAGAGCACCCCTCATCATGAGGGTTATACTACCCCAGCCCTGCGGCCTGTTGGGAGCCACAGAGTGCAAATAGACATTTAGAATTTTAGTTAAATGTCACCTCCCCAGAGAGACCTTCTTTAGGGTTTCCCCACCCCACGGTCTCTTTCTTTGCCTCCTATTTGTTTCCTTTACAGTACTTACCCGATTTGCAACTCCACGTTATTTACCTGCTTCTCTCTCTGCCTCTCCCACTAGCCTGTGAGCTTCATGAAGGCAGAGATCCGCCTCTCCTACCCACTGCAGGGTCCCCAACCACCTGATCAGTGCTTGGCACAGAGCAGTTGTTTAGCAAATATTTGTGGAATGAACCAAAGAGAGCCAGGGAGAACATCATGTGATTGATGTGTAGAGTGTAACCGCTGGAGGAACCCGGAGGCAACAAGATCACCTTCCCTGTTGAGTGGTCAGAGAAAGCCATAGGGATGAGGAATAGGGGCTGGGCCTTCCAGACTCAGAGAGGGGGAGGGAGAGAGGGTGGGACATGGGCAGGATGGGGGCCAAGTCACCCCTACTGGATAATGTCAAGGGATGGCAGCTCTGTCCCCAACCTTTCTCTCACTTCTGCCAGAACCTGGTCTCTTTGGCCAGTGAAGCCCCTGCATGTCATCCACAGCCCAATCCAGCTCAGCTTCCATCTAACCTACAGTCATTGCTTCCGGTGAGATGTGTGGCATTCAGAGTGTGTCCTCAGTCCCACAGCCTGCTCTTCTCAGCTTTTCTAGCTGCAGCGGTGCCTTTTAGTCACCTCGTCCTTATTCTCCCCTCCCTGGACAAGACAGATCAGAGCTGTCCTGGGAATCAGATGAGTACAGATTTTTAGCAGGCGTTCAGAGCCAGGCCCATCATTGCTGCGTCCGCAGCTGAATGTAGAGAACATCTCGGCCTGGAGATTTTACGTCCTGCTCTGTTTGAGTCGGTCAGTTCCGTGCTTCATAATAGAAAAAATCATCACTAATTATTAATGACAGTGGCAGGTAAACCAGTGACTTAGGCCCCATCCTTCCTCTGGGGCCATTAAATATTTTTCAGCTTGTGGCACAGATCATTTGCTAATTATAATTGTGCCTGAGAGTCAGTAACCAGGAAATGACAACAGTAAACCACCCATAGATGCATAGGGTGTGTGTGTCTCACACGTATATGTGAGAGAGAGAAGGAGAAGGAGGGATTAGATGGATTGGTTGACTGTGGTCCCCCCGCACTCAGTCACTGCGTGACCTTCAGCAAGTGATTGAACCTCTCAGGGTTGCAGGTGATAACCCCACCTCTCAGGGGGGTAAGAGGATTTGTATGTTGACACATGTTGACATGGGAAGTAGCTTGAGCAATGTGCTTGTCAAATACCCAGAGCAAATTCCTAAGGAAACATTCAGACCTGGAAACCAAGGGAAGGAGAACAATCCTCATCTCTTTTTTTTTTTTAAACCCTTTTCTTCTGCAGGTCAGAGACCAGCAGCAAGATGATGGTCATGTAGGATTAGATGTAAACAAAAAGGAATGTTTAAAATTTAGCTTTATTAAGAGTAAGGTAAAATGTTCCACTTACCCTAATTCAAGTTAAAAATAGGTAACATAGGGCTTCCCTGGTGGCGCAGTGGTTGAGAGTCCGCCTGCCGATGCAGGGGACACGGGTTCGTGCCCCGGTCCGGGAAGATCCCACATGCCACGGAGCGGCTGGGCCCGTGAGCCATGGCCGCTGAGCCTGCGCGTCCGGAGCCTGTGCTCTGCAACAGGAGAGGCCACAACAGTGAGAGGCCCGCGTACCGCAAAAAAAAAAAAAAAAAAACCAAAAAAAAACAGGTAACATAAGGAAATCTTTCCCTAAACTTATAATTAATAGTGGCTCATGTTTTAAGAACGCTTACTAGGGACCAGGCCCATGTGATCCCTTTAATCTTTTGGATCATGTGCTTGTCCAGCCTTCTGGACCTTTCTTTGTGTGTTGACATGACCTTGTCTGTTCATGGAGGAGGAGTTTTATCTGTGTGTGTGTTTTATTGTTGGCAGCATGATGAAAGTATGACTTTTTTTCCTTTTAATGAAACGTCTTCATGATCTCTCCTTGTTTGAACATGAGAGGAAGCTCCTTCCTGTTTCAGTCCTGCATGTGCGGACTCACCACGCCTGATGTAGCTACTCTCCTACTGACGGCCCTTCAAGCTGTTTTCCTTTTTTTATTATGATGAAGAATTGACTTAATCCTCATAACAGCCCTCTGAGGGAGGCACTGCTATCATCATCTCAGATGCGAATGAAGCAGCTGAGGCTGGGAAGTCACGCAGTTGCGGAGCGGTGTGTTTATTGATACCCTGTTTCTTGTGCCCTCTCAGTAGACTGTGGGTTCCACTGGGGCAGCCCCCAGGCCTGTCTTGTTCACGACTGTATCCCCAACACCCAGAAGAAAGGAATGACCAGAAACCACAATTTCTAACCAATGATCTCACACAAAATTGCACATACACCCTGACCTCCCAGTTCCAGTCTCTACGTTGGTCAGAGCTGGGCCTGTGGCAGGTCCTCCTGCTGGATTCCTGGGGAGTCAGAGCCAGAACCCCCTTCCCCTCTCATCCAGGCCCCAAGAGCCCCACTCCTGCTCATGTCTGCATCCAAAACAGACTCCCTGGTGGCTCTGCTCTGCCCTTCCCAGCAGGGCCCAGCCGCCTCACTCCCGACCCCGTCCTTGTGGTGCAGACCCATAGATACTGGGCTGGCCCTGCTTTGGCTGTTCTGCCCTGAGGTCTTGGCACCAAGCCTCTGGCACATTGGGCCCCACTCAGGACTTGCTCATTCACTCCAGCACAAGGGAAACCGCAGTCCTGTCTCCTGGAATTACGTTTCCATTAGCCTGGTGTGTCACTCTTGGGAAGGGACCAGTGAGGAAACGTGTGGGGACGTGTTGGGCAGATCACTAGTGATTCAGTGGCGTGGAGCACGCATTTGTGGACAGACGGGCTAATTTCAGGTTCATCCCCGTGGGTTGTGTATGGCCCTAGCTGGAAGATTTGTTCCTTCTGACATGAGGTGCCAGTGGCCCAGGCTGGAACCCTCGTCCTCATCCAGCTGGATGTGCATGTTTGCTTTTCTTTTCTTAGCTGGTGGCATTTTGTCGAGGTCTTAGTTCATTCCTTTGTCCCTCCCGTCCTCAGACTTTTAGCTCAGCACTCAGCATCCCAAGCTTGTCTCTCCCAGGCCCTTCCCCACTCCCTCTCCTACCCCCACAGCAAGAGTGATGTGAAAAGCCCGAGCTAAACACAGGGGGTCAAGGCCAGCAGGAAGGCCTGGGCTTCAGTTGCCCGAGCTCCACAGTGACTCTCAGCCCCATCCCTGCCCAGCTCACTGGATCTCAGGCGAGTCACATAACTCCTTGGACCTAATTTATGGATTTGCAAATATTGGGTTGGCCAAAAAGTTCATTCGGGTTTTTAGGCACTCTGTTAGGGGTGAATGAGACACAGTCCTGCTTCCAAGGAGCTCACCATCTATGGGAGAGAAAGAAAAGGAAACAGGCAGGGCCAGGGCAGCGTGATAGTGCTATAAATGGGGTAAACTCAGCCTGGGGAGCTCAGAGCTGGTGGTTACGGAAGCTTCGGGGTGGGGGGGGCGGGAGGGGGAGGCAGCCTGTAAGTGGAGTCCTGAGGGGCGTGTAGGGTCGAACCAGGTTCTAGGTGGTAAGACCTGGGGGTGAGAGAGCCCATGAGTGTGCTGCTGTGTAAGGCAGTTCTGTAGGACGGGCACATGCCACCTGATAGGGAATGAGGCCATTTTAGGACAACAGTGGTCAGAGCCACAAGGCAGGCATGGGCCTCGTTGTGCTGAGGACCAGGCTGAGCTTTTGGTTTTAAGTGAAGACACCTGAGATCAGATTCATGCTCTGGGACTTCCCTGGCGGTCCAGTAGTTAAGACTCTGCGCTCCCAGTGCAGGGGGCACAGGTTCCATCCCTGGTCGGAGATCCCACCTGCTGCACAGTGCTGCCAAAAAACAATAAAGATTCATGCTCTGAAAACCTCCCTCTGCCAGGAGGGGAAGAGGTCAGGGGTTTGAGCTGGAATCTGGAGCACAGGGAGGAGGCTGTTTAAACCTGGTGAGAGGGGCTGGTAGCCTCTGTTTCCTCAGCCTACAAGGGTGGTTGTGAGTGGGGAATATGGAAGTGAGTGGGGAAAACTTGTATGAATTGAACAGTGCCACCTAGATGATAATTGCCTTCATAGCCAGCTATGATCTTACTTTGTGACCTTCCAGACCCTGAGGCTGAGATCTAGTGATTTCCCTATTATTTTGCATCTTTAGAGCTAGAGAGTGGAGGTCTGTTTCTCCACCGTCTCCTCCCATGCATGTCCATTCAGGCCTGAGTTGGCAGGTCACACCAAAGCCCCGCCCAGCTCCACAAGTCGGCCGTCAGCCCCACTTGCTCCCAGTTTCCTAGATCCCAGGCAGCAAGGGCAGGGGATGCAGCACTCTGATTGCCAGTGGTGACAACCACGTGAGTTCTCCCAGTCGTGGGCTGACTGTCAAGTGTCAGCATCTCCAACACAAGCAAGAGACCGGGGGAACCGGGACATGCCTGGGGTGACAGCACCTGCTTCTCTAGGGCCCTGCAGCCCAGGGGCCAGTGTTGGCTGTGGCTGCGATCCTGAGCCCTGTGGCTTCTAGACACACTGCGTTAACAGCCTTGCTAGCTCTGTTGTCTCAGACACTTGTTTCGCCTTTTCTCAAGAAACTCTCTCTTGGGGCTTCCCTGGTGGCACAGTGGTTGAGAGTCTGCCTGCTGATGCAGGGGACACGGGTTCGTGCCCCGATCCGGGAAGATCCCACATGCCGCAGAGCGGCTGGGCCCGTGAGCCATGGCCGCTGGGCCTGTGCGTCTGGAGCCTGTGCTCCGCAAAGGGAGAGGCCACAACAGTGAGAGGCCCATGTACCACAAAAAAAAGAAAAAAAAAAAAGAAACTCTCTCTCCTTGGCTAAGTGACAGAGAGTGGATATGAAGCATGAGCATGGGGCTGTAGTGGGACTTGGCAGTGTGGGTACAGACCCCTGAGAAGGGCGTGGGGGTCAAAGGAAGGGCTAGGCTCCAGGCCTCACACAGGCAGGATGGGCACTGCAGCCTAAACGTGGTCACTTACTCCTGGGTGACCCTGGGCAAGACCCTAACCTCTGAGTTTGCTCATCTCGAAGTGGGGCGTATGAGCCCTACCCCAGGGTGTTGTGAAGATTCAGTGATGTGCTTTTTGTTAAGCGACCCAGCCCAGGGCAGATCCTCAGATGTTGGTTTCTCCATCTCTCCTCACTCCCACCCTGCAGTGGAGCGTGTTCTGACCATTTCATTCCACTTTTGATCTACCCCTATCTGTCCCTCGCCACCCTTTTATCAGCTGCCCCATTAAATCTTCATCTTCTGGGAAATCCCTGGCGGTCCAGTGGTTAGGACACGGCGTTTTCACTGCCAGGGCCTGGGCTCGATCCCTAGCCGGGGAACTAAGATCCTGCAAGCCGTGCAGTGTGGTCAAAAAATAAATAAATCTTCATCTTCATCATGGCCCAGAGGGGAGCCTGGAGCCCTCATGGCTGCCAGTGAGAGGAATGTGGTCTGACTGAGCCCTGGGAAGGGATCAGCAAACTGCTCCCAAGACGCCAGCCCCATGCTGGGTCTGGGGCCACAGAGCTGGAGCAGATGCCACCCCATTTGGTGGGGAGGCCAGTGGGAAGTGACTTCACGCCAGGGGTCGCATAACTGAGTGTGGAGTCGGGGAAGACTCTGGGTGTGGGAGATGGCGATGTTGCCTTTCCAGGGATGAGAAGGAGCCCTTTGTGGGAAGGGTCATCCCAGCCCAGGGGCAGGGCATGGGCAGAGGCACCAAGGTGTGGCCACACAGCGTTTGCAGGACCAGGCTGCGTTCAGGGCTATGGGGACACGCAGGTGTGGCGCAGGGAGAGGGGAGCACTGGAGGCTGCTGTGTGTGTGTGTGTGTGTGTGTGTGTGTGTGTGTGTGTGTACGATCCCTCAGGGGCCAGGAGGATGAGGGAGGCCTTTGAGCAAGAGGGGGCAGTGGGAGGGAGAAAAGGGGGCTGAGCTGGAATTCTGAGGAGGGGAATTGGTGGAACCTGGTGGCTGATGGCGATAGAGAATCCGAGGGGCTCAGCCACTGTCGGTGAGGGCAGCTTTAAAGAATGGGCTGCTCCGAAAGTATCCCTAGAGTAGGGAGGCTGTCCAGCAGTGTGGGTAAGCGTGTGGTGTCTGATGCCAGATGGTCTGGGTTCAAAGCCTGCCTCTGACACTTGCTGGTTGTACGACTTTGGACAAATTACTTGAAGAACCTTTGTTTCTTCATCTATAAGATGGGATAATTATAATGTACCTACTATGAAGGTTTATTGCAAGGATTAACTGTTTTAACACATGTAAAGTGCTTACATTAATGCCTGAGTATTATCAGCATTTTTATTAATAAGAAGAAAATATAATAATGGACAGCATTTATCAGAGCTAGGTGTTCTTCTCTTTTCTCTCAGAGACCGACCATTAGAGTTATAACCACTAACTACCCTAGAAAGCATTTAGTCCCTAAATCATGTAATTCTCACTTTCATATAATAAACTGAAAATTCTACAACTAGGTTTGTTTTGTGTTGTTTTCTTTTTTTTGGCCTCACTGCTTGGCTTGTAGCATCTCAGTTCCCTGACCAGGGATTGAACCTGGGCCTCGGCAGTAAAAGTGCCAAATTCTAACCACTAGGCCACCAGGGAACTCCCCACAACTAGATTTTTTTTTTTTGCGGTACGTGGGCCTCTCACTGCTGTGGCCTCTCCCGTTGTGGAGCACAGGCTCCGGATGCGCAGGCTCAGCGGCCATGGCTCACGAGCCCAGTGGCTCCGTGGCATGTGTGATCTTCCTGGACCGGGGCACGAACCCGTGTCCCCTGCATCAGCAGGCGGACTCTCAACCACTGCGCCACCAGGGAAGCCCACAACTAGGTTTTTTTATACCATAAAAACATTTTTCACTTTTGTTTTCAAGTTAAAACCATTAAAAGATTAAAAAAATAAAGAATGGGCTGCTCTTCAGGTCTCTGAAAGCACAGAGGGACAGAGCAAGGACTAGGGGAGCCACCATTGTAAGTAATGAACTAGAGTTTATCACTCATTTTACAGATGAGGAAAACGCTGCTTAGGGAAGGGGAAGTGGCTTACACAGGGTCACACAGCCAGTAACTTGCCCATGCTATTTCCACTGCTTCCTTCCCAGCGTTCCCTCTGCCCAGACTGGGCGAAGCAGTGCTGAGTCTGCGGATGCTGTGCGGGCTGAATCCCAGGGCCTCTGGGAAATCCTTTCTCCTCAACCCAAATGGAAAGCCTCTAGGTCAGAAGAGGTTGTCTCAGCCAGCCTGTGACAGCTAGGGACTTCCCTCCGAGAGAGTGAAGCCTCAAGGCCAGTGTGTCCCCAGGATGCCCTCTCCCTAGGGACAGGGGCAGGGCACCCACTCAGGACTAGTGACTTCCGGTTCCAGACAGATCAAGCCAGCACGCAGGGCTCTTTCCTTCCATGCCACCCTCCCCTGATACTTTATTATGAAAAGTTTCACACACACAGTAAAGTTGAAAGATTTAACCTTGAACACCTGTATACCTACGACTTAGACTCTACCATTCACATTTTACTATACTTGGATGATCACAAATTATCCATTTCTCAATCCATCTTATTTTTGTAATGTACTTCAAAGTGAAGTATACATATCAGTACATTTCCTGTCAGATATTTCAGCCTGTATATCATTAACCAGAGCTCCATATTTACTTACATTTTTCTTTTTTTTTCTTTTGCGGGCCTCTCACTGTTGTGGCCTCTCCCGTTGCGGAGCACAGGCTCCGGACGCGCAGGCTCAGCGGCCATGGCTCATGGGCCTAGCCGCTCCGTGGCATGTGGGATCTTCCCGGACCGGGACATGAACCTGTGTCCCCTGCATCGGCAGGTGGACTCTCAACCACTGCGCCACCAGGGAAGCCCTACAATGTTCTTTTAATTTCTGCTGTACAGCAAAGTGATTCAGTTTTACATATATATATACATTTTTTTTTTTGCCCGCTGTGCAGCATATGGGATCTTAGTTCCCTGACCAGGGGTCAAACCCATGCCCCCTGCAACGGAAACACAGAGTCTTAACCACTGGAACACCAGGGAAGTCCCTACATTCTTCTTTCATATTCTTTTCCAATATGGTTTATCACAGGATATTGAATATAGTTCCCTGTGCTCTACAGTAGGACCTTGTTCGTTCACTCTATATATAATAGTTTGCACCTGCTAGTCCCAAACTCCCAATCCATCCCTCCCCCACCTCCCCTCCCTTGGCAACTACAAGTCTATTTTCTATGTCTGTGAGTCTGTTTCTGTTTTGTAGATAAGATCATTTGTGTCATATTTTAGATTCCACATATAAGTGATATATGGTATTTGCCTTTCTCTTTCTGACTCACAAATGGGTATTATTTCGTTCTTTTTTATGGCTAAGTAGTATTCCATCGTGTGTGTGTGTGTGTGTGTGTGTGTACGTACGTACATATATATATGTATGTACTACATCTTCTTTATCCATTCATCTGTCGATGGACATTTAGGTTGTTTCCATGTCTTGGCTATTGTGAACAGTGCTGCTGTGAACATAGGGGAGTGTGTATCTTTTTTTTTTTAATATCTTTATTGGAGTATAATTGCTTTACAATGGTGTGTTAGTTTTGTGCTGTATAACAAAGTGAATCAGCTATATGTATACATATATCCCCATATCCCTTCCATCTTGAGCCTCCCCGCTACCCTCCCTATCCCACCCCTCTAGGTGGTCACAAAGCACCGAGTTGATCTCCCTGTGCTATGCAGCTGCTTCCCACTAGCTATCTGTTTTACATTTGGTAGTGTATATATGTCAGTGCTACTCTCTCACTTCGTCCCAGCTTACCCTTCCCCCTCCCCGTGTCCTCAAGTCCATTCTCTATGTCTGCGTCTTTATTCCTGTCCTGCCCCAGGTTCATCAGAACCTTTTTTTTTTTTAGATTCCATGTATGTGTGTTAGCATATGGTATTTTTTTCTCTTTCTGACTTACTTCACTCTGTATGACAGACTCTAGGTCCATCTACCTCACTACAAGTAACTCAGTTTTGTTTCTTTTTATGGCTGAGTAATATTCCATTGTATATATGTGGCACATCTTCTTTATCCATTCATCTGTTGATGGACACTTAGGTTGCTTCCATGTCCTGGCTATTGTAAATAGAGCTGCAGTGAACATTGTGGTACATGTCCCTTTTTTTTTTGTTAGAAAAACATTTATTAAATAATTTAAAAATCTGCCGGTTTGATTTGAATCTTATTCAAATATGTAGTTTTCCCTAGGCACCCATTCAACTACATGTATTACTTGCACTTAGGTTTGGTTGACTGAAAGAATCAGAGTGGAGGATGGAAGAGGAGGCAGTGATGTAAACAAAACAGAATGTTAGGTCTCCCTCAAATAAATATCTGAGTAGGTGGCCCAAAGTTGGTATCATGTTCCATAGTATCAGGAACTCAAGCTCCTTATTTCTCATCATTTTGTAAAGCATGGCTCCAGTGGTCTAAATGGTAACATTTACAACCGAGGTGATTTGGTTGGGGAACAGCTAACACTTCACACATGCTGTCTCATAAGGAAGTTTCCCAGAGGCTGCCACGTGACATTTCTGCTTAGACTCCACTGGCCAAAACTTACTCACTAATTGCAAAGGAGCTTGGGAGATATAGTAAGCATTTATTTGGTAGTACTTCCCATATGGCAGCCACTGCTCTTAACTCCAGTGATCCACTGTTCTGATAACAGATCTGTTCTCTCTTTTTCTTTCTTTTTTTTTTTTTATAAATTTATTTATTATTTTTGGCTGTGTTGGGTCTTTGTTGCTGTGTGCAGGCTTTCTCTAGTTGCAGTGAGCGAGGGCTACTCTTCATTGCAGTGCGCGGGCTTCTCATTGTGGTGGCTTCTCTTGTTACGGGGCACAGACTCTAGGCATGTGGGCTCCAGTAGTTGTGGCACTCAGGCTCAGTAGTTGTGGCACATGGGTTTATTTGCTCCACGGCATGTGGGATCTTCCTGGACCAGGGCTCAAACCTGTGTCCCCTGCATTGGCAGATGGATTCTTTTTTTTTTATAATATCTTTATTGGAGTATAATTGCTTTACAATGGTGTGTTAGTTTCTGCTTTATAACAAAGTGAATCAGCTATACATATACATATATCCCCATATCGCTTCCCTCTTGCGTCTCCTTCCCTCCCACCCTCCCTATCGCAACCCTCTAGGTGGTCACAGAGCACCAAGCTGATCTCCCTGTGCTATGTGGCTACTTCCAACTAGCTATCTATTTTATGTTTGATAGTGTATATATGTCCATGCCACTCTCTCATTTTGTCCCAGCTTACCCTTCCTCCTCCCCATGTCCTCAAACCCATTCTCTAGTAGGTCTGTGTCTTTATTCCCGTCCTGCCCCTAGGTTCTTCATGACCTTTTTTTTTTTTTTTTTTTAGATTCCATATATATGTGTTAGCATACGGTATTTGTTTTTCTCTTTCTGGATTACCTCACTCTCAAGATTGCTTTGGCTATTTGGGGTCTTTTGTGTTTCCGTACAGATTGTGAAATTTTTTGTTCTAGTTCTATGAAAAATGCCATTGGTAGTTTGATCGGGATTGCATTGAATCTGTAGACTGCTTTGAGTAGTATTGTCATTTTCACAATGTTGATGCTTCCAATCCAAGAACACGGTATATCTCTCCATCTATTGGTATCATCTTTAACTTCTTTCACCAGTGTCTTATAGTTTTCTGCACACAGCTCTTTTGCTTCCTTAGGAAGGTTTATTCCTAGGTATTTTATTCTTCTTTTTTGCAATGGCAAATGGGAGTGTTTCCTTAATTTCTCTTTCAGCTTTTTCGTCGTTAGTGTATAGGAATGCAAGATATTTCTGTGCATTAATTTTGTATTCTGCTACTTTACCAAATTCATTGATTAACTCTAGTTGTTTTCTGGTAGCATCTTTAGGATTCTCTATGTATAGTATCATGTCATCTGCAAACAGTGACAGTTTTACTTATTCTTTTCTGATTTGGATTCCTTTTATTTCTTTTTCTTCTCTGTAGACTTTTTAATGATGGCCAATCTGACCAGTGTGAGGTGATACCTCATGTATTTTTGATTTGCATTTCTCTAATAATTAGTGATGTTGAGCATCTTTTCATGTGCCTGTTAGCTATGTGTGTGTCTTCTTTGGAGAAATGTCTATTTAGTTCTTCTGCCCATTTTTCAATTGGGTTGTTTGTTTTTTTGTTGTTGAGTCTTATGAGCTGTTTGTATATTTTGGAAATTAAGCCCTTGTCGGTCACATCATTTGCAAATATTTTCTCCCATTCTGTAGCTTGTCTTTTCATTTTGTTTATGGTTTCTTTTGCTGTGCAAAAGCTTGTAAGTTTGATTAGGTCCCTTTGTTTATTTTTGCTTTTATTTGTATTGCCTTGGGAGACTGACCTAAGAAAACATTGGTACAATTTATATCAGAGAATGTTTTGCCTATGTTCTCTTTTAGGAGTTTTATGGTGTCATGTCTTATGTTTAAGTCTTTAAGCTATTTTGAGTTTATTTTTGTGTGTGCTGTGAGGTATGTTCTAACTTTGATTTCATGCAGCTGTCCAACTTTCCCAACACCCCTTGCTGAAGAGACTGTCTTTTTCCCATTGTATATACTTGTCTAGTTTGTCAAAGATTAATTGACCATAGGTATGTGGATTTATTTCTGGGCTCTCTAGTCTGTTCCATTGATTCATATGTCTTTTTTTGTGCCAATAGCATGCCATTTTGGTTACTGTAGCTTTGTAGTGTTATCTGAAGTCTGAGAGAGTTATGCTCCCTGCTTTGTTCTTTTCCCTCAGGATTGCTTTGGCAATTCTGGGTCTTTTATGGTTCCATATAAATTTTAGTATTATTTGTTCTAGTTCTGTGAAATGTGTTATGGGTAATTTGATAGGGATCACATTAAATCTGTAGATTGCTTTGGGTAGTATGGCCATTTTAACAATATTAATTCTTCCAATCCAAGAACATGGGATATCTTTCCATTTCTTTGCATCATCTTCAGTTTCCTTTATTAATGGAAAAACACAAATCTTAATGTACATTTCCTGAAGCCTTCTTTGACTCAGCAAGATATTTTTGAGGCTCACTCATGTTGTTGCATATAACAGTAGTACGTTGCTTTTTAAAATAAGCTTTTAAATTTTGGAATAATTTTAGATAGTACAGAGAGTTCTCATATGTCCCCCACCCAGTTTCCCACAGTTTTAACATCTTATATTACCGTGGTATGTTTGTCAAAACCAAGAAACTGACCCTGGTACGTTATGACTAAGTAAACTCCAGATTTGATGTGGATTTCACCAGTTTTCCCTGTATTGTCTTCTTTTTCTCCCAGGATCCAGTCCCAGGTACCACATTACACTTAATTGCCACATCTCCCCCATGTCCTCTGCTCCCACTCTGTCTTTCCTTATTTCTCGTGACATGGACAGTCTTGAGGAACAGTGGCCAGGTATCCTGTAGAGTGTCCCCTCTGGGTTTGTCTGATGCTTTTCTCATCATGAGGCCACATTTTAGGTTTTTGGAATGCTCAGACAGTACACACTAGCCACACTTCATGCCGTTTACCCTTCATCATTTGGTTAAGATAGTGTTTGCCAGGCTTCTCCAGTGCACAGTTACTATTTTCTCTTTCCCTGTTCTTTGGAAGTGAGTCACGAAGTCTAGCCTACCCTCGGGGGCAGGGGGTGGGGAGTGGGCAAGAATTAAGTTCCACCTCCCGAGGGGAGAGTCTCTACATGTATTATTTGGAACTCTTTTGTAAGGATTACAAAAGGAATTCTCCCTTGTTTATTTATTTACTTATTCAATCATTTATCGGCTGATTGTTTTTAATTGGATTTTTATTTTTATCAACGTAACATGTATACATAATTTACAAAGTTAAGGCTTACAAGGAAAAAGAATAGCTCCCTAAGGTCCTATAGTTATTTGTTCTGGTGCTTCTAGATTGTATACTTACTTACTCTACTATTTCTTGATTTTTTTTTCCATTTTATATTGTCAAACCATATGAAATTGTCAATACTCAACTGTTTTTGATCTGCAAAGTTGACAGTTTCATATGGTTCAAACTAATAACCTAGTGTTTTGACTTCCTATTTGACCAGCTGATCGTGTGTGACATTGGAGTTGTTTTGTTGTGAACTGTGACTTTGCACCTGCCCCTCATCTGACCTGGCTCGGGGATCAACCCCCACCAGCTCCAGGCTCCGCCTCCTCAGACTTGACACCTTGGGCCTGGGTGAGAAAGGGGCTGCAGGGAGTGACCTTCGCTGTGGTAACTACGCCCCATGGGCAGCTGTGGCGCAAGGCTTCAGGGGCTCCCTGGGCTCTCTGCTCTGACACCCTCAGTGGCAGAGTTCTGGGCCCTTTGCACACTGGGCCCCAGGTACATTGCCTTGCAGGGTTATAGCCACTAGTCCAGCTCTCCCAGTATAGCCTTAGGCCAACTGTTGAACCCTTTGTGCCTCAATTTCCTCATCTGTAAGATGGGAACCATCAGCCTTCCAGATGGATTCCTGTGGTGGCAGAATGGCAGGTCCTTGTCCTGAGACCATGGTGTGGGTTTGCTCTCTTTCCTGCCCACAATGTGAGAGAGGCTTCCCAGAACAGGGGTTTGGGGGTCAGAGGCTGAGATGCCAGGCTCAACCTCTGTCTTGCTATAAGGCCCTAGCCAGGTGCTCCCCCAGTTTTGGGCTTACGTCGCCCCATCTGTGCCAAGGTGATTGGTGATGATAATCTGAGAGGCTTGTAAGTGCCTGAGAACTGGTGGTATCTGTAGTGGTGAGCCCCTCTCCCCTCATCCTTCTGTAGGGCTGGGCCCTGCCCCTCCTGTGCCAGGCACTGGAGGTCCTGGGAGCTTGGGATGAATCGAATTGTAAGACTGCGGGCCCAGTGTTTGGGGGACCTTGGCAAGTCCCTGTTCCCCTCTGGGCCTCAGTGAGGGGGATGGTGGGCTGAGCTGCTAGGGCCCTTTCTCTTCTGAGGCCCAGACAGAAAAGACAGACCACGCTGGGCACAGACACCATGGTGGCAGAATCACTCAGGGACCCTGCCCAGGCCAGGGGAGGAGCCACAGTTATCAGGCAGTCTCACAGATGAATGCAAAACTGCAATTTGGACGAGTTTGTGCTACCAGATAAAAGTTAATGGGACCAAGACCCAATCTAGGGTGTGAGGGAGGGCTTCTCTGTGGAAGTGATCCTTCCTGAGGCCTGAAGGGCAAGCAGGTGTTTACTAGATGAATGGGGAAGAGAACATTCCAGGCAGAGGAGACAGCAAAGATCCTGCACTGGAAGGGAACAGGCCAGTGTGGCTGGAGCTGAGTGAGGTGGAGCACGGCAGAGCCTGAAGCACGTACATGGGCAGGGACCAAGTGCAAGGCCTCAGAGCCCCAGAGAGTTTGATCTTCACCCTAAGAGCCATGGGAGGCCTTTAGAGGACCTTAAGCTGGGATGTAACATGACCAGATTTGTCTTAAAAAGCAACCTCTGTTGCTAGGGTGGGAGGTTTGAGATCAGGAAGCCCAGAGAGGAGACCACTGTTGTTCAGATGACAGTGGCTTTGTCCAGGGTGGTAGCTGCGGGGACAGGTAGAAATAGAACTGACAGGCTTGGTGGCTTGGTCTATGGGAGGAGACAAGTCTGTTGATTCTATGGCCTGAACACCTGGATGGAAGAAGGGGGATATGGGTTCCCAGTGGGAGAAGCAGGTTTGATAGGGGACTTGGCTGGGGTGGAAGGGCCAGTGGGCACCCAGGAGGTGAGACGGAGGAGCGCGCCAGTCTGGAGTTCACCGGCCAGGGCTTGGGATGGAAGCACAGACCATGGTAGGAGGAGGAAGGGCAGTAGGGCAACTTCTGCAGTGCCAGTGAGACCCTTGAAGGGTGGTGTAGGCCCTGAGGTGCAGGGTCCCTGGGCAGGGTCTCCCCAGCACCTACCTAGCCCCTCAGAGATCCAAAGTTCAGGGGGAGGTATCATGAAGCTTCTCACATCTCTCTCCCCCCAGATCCTGCTCATCTCCGATTACTTCTATGCCTTCCTACGGCGGGAGTACTACCTCACACATGGTCTCTACCTGACCACCAAGGACGGCACGGAGGCCATGCTTGTGCTCAAGTAGGCCTGGCTGGGCACAGGGCTGCACGGACTTCAGGGGTGAAAGGGCCAGAAGCTGGGCCAAGCCCTCTAACCAGAGCTTCCAGCAGGGAAGTCCTGGGCAGATCAGGTTTGAGTCCAGGGTCACAAATATCTGGTACCGGTGAGGAGCCAAGGCTGGCAGCAAGGCCTGTGGGGAGTAGCCAGGAGCATCTCCACTTGCACTCCCCACTTTGTGGCTCTGCACACCAAGGAGCCCCCCTCCCAAGCAGGGAAGGGGAAGAAGCAGATGAGCAGGGTTTGTTAGGTTGTGGCTACTTAATAAATGTTTTTTGTTATGCAAGCGTCTGCCCTGGAACCACACTGCACTCCTGCAAGGGGTGGGCTTGGCCCCTAATACCACCATGGTGCACTACACACAGGCGTGGGTTTCCCGAATGAGCTCTGAGTCCACAGAACACGGGTCTGCGCACTGGTCAGCTGAGAATGGTGTGGGGCAGCCCTCCCCACTCCCCAAGCAGCTGGAGGCAAAGGGCCAGGCAGGCCTGAGCAATCTTTATTCTGCAGAGGAACAATGACCACAGATCCATACACCATGTCAAGACTGGGTGAGCCAGGGGCCAGTCCTTCAGGGGTGGGCAGGTCCAGGCATGGGCAGCACCTCAGGTCAGGGAGGGACAGATGGGCAGACAGGCAGGGGCCTAAAAAAAAAGACAAACCACACAGAGCAGGGGTGCTAGGGGCTGCTCCCAACCTCCCCCCATCCCAGCCAGCACCCAGAGGGGCAACCCTAACATGACTGGGCCAGGATCCACCCAGGGGCAGGGTAGGTGCGGTTGGTGCCCCCTGGCTAGGATGTGGCATCCCCGCCCAGCCCACCAGGGGCAGGGGCAGGGGCAGAGGCAGTTCAGTTCAGGTGCCAGGAGCTCCCAGGGCAGAGCCTGACAGGGCCCCCCACTCCCAAGCCAACCCCCCTACTGCTGGCTCAGAAGCCGAAGGTTTCCTGGGAGGCGTAGACCATGTAGAGGAAGCCGTCATCGTCCTTCTCCTGCTCATAGATGTCGGCGATGGGCGTGGACACGCTCACCATGCTGTGCTGGTTCACCAGCAGGAAGAAGGCCTGCGTGGGGTTCAGCTGCAGGCGGCGCCTGAGGTGGGCGGGAAGGCAAGCCAACCGTGAGGGGCCTGGCTGTTGGGCGAGTGTAGCCCTCACCCGCTCCCCAAAATGATCCTAACCCTCCACCTCACACCCATCCCAAGCCCTTCTAGAGGCTCTCACCTCTGACCGGACACTGACCCAAGCCCTGACCTTGACCTTTCCCAACCTCCCCACAACAGGGACCCAGCACCCGTTCCCGTGCCCCACCCCCACCTCTTCCTTCTCAGAAGGACCCAGCCCCCTGCCTGACCCCAGCAGGACCCAATCCCCCTCTGACAGCTGCTGCCCGCGCACCGGATGATCTTGACCAACTCGCTCATGTTGACATGGTCCGGGACCAGGAACTTGGTCTTGTCCAGGACGGGCAGCTGCTTCTCACCCTTGTAGCGCTCGATGATTACCTGGGAGCGGGGCGGGGGATGCGTGAGCCCGAGGCGGAGCCTGGGCCGGGCGGGGATGGGAGGGGGCGGCGGAACTCACCGGGATTTTGCTGGGGTGCTGCTCGCGGATCTGCTGCACCTCTTTACAGCGATCGGCTGCAGACAGCAGTCGGGGATGAGGCCGGGCCGAGGTCCTCCTCGCGGTTCCGTCCCGCCAGTACCCGAGGGGCGGCCCCGACCCCGCCTCCCCGAAGCCCCCGCCTCCGGAGCCGTTGGGCCCTAAGGCCCGGGCACAGGACCGGGATGCGAGGCGGAGGCCCCGGCCCAGGCCCCAGCCCGCTTCCCATCCCGAGGGTCCAGCTCCAGCCGAGCCTGACGTCACGGAGCTGACGTCATCTGCGGCAGTCGGGTCGGCCGGCCAACACCCCCCAGCCCCCACGCCCGCACCCCGCGCTCGCAGAGCGCCCGCCGGGCCTCACCAAAGCTCCGCCGCTGCTTGAAAGGCCGGTCTGACGGCATCGCGCCGGCCCGGCGGGGCGCGCAGGCCGGGGCTCTGGGGCGCGCGACGAGGGGATGTGGCTGCGGTTAGGGGGCTCCGGGGGCTCCGCGCCTCGCGCTCAAGGGCTCCGAGGCTCGCGCTGAGCCCGGCGACGGCGGCTCGGGGAGGTAACTCGCCCGGCTGACGTCAGGTCACAACATTCCTTAAAGGGGAGGCCGGCGCGCCGCTCCCATTGGGCCGACGCAAAGTCCGCCCGCCCGGACCCGTGACATCACGGCGCAGAGAGCCTGGATTCCCGGCCCAGCGCCGCGAAGGGGCGGGGGCTCCCAGGGCGCGTCACAGTCCCGTGACGTCACGGCCTGAGCAGAGGTGGGCGGGGTGGGGTGGGGTCCTCTCCCTGAGGTCCGGGCTGAGGGGAGACTGGAAAGCCTGCGAGGCCGTTGGGGGAGCAGGCTCGCAGCTCTGGCGGCAGGGAGAGCGGGGGCCAGGCTGCGGCACAGCATCCTTCTGTTCCCACTGTCACTAAGTCATCTGACAGCGCTCACTCGGAGCCTGTTCCGTTCCAGGAACGGTAGGAGGCACTGGGGATGACAACACTACACCAAACGTCCTCGCCTTCGTGGAGCTCATGGTTAGAGAAAGAAAAAGGTAGTGGCCGGGGTGGGGGCGGGGATTAAAACTTGAAGACGCTTGGAGCAAGACACTGAAAAGCATAAAGGTTTTAGAAGGAATTTCTAGAATTGAAAAATAGAGCTATCGAAATTCAGGTCTCAAAGGATGAGGCAAGAGAGCCAATTAGATACAGCAGAAGAGAAAATCACTGAACTGGATGAAAGAGCGGAAGCAATTAGCCAGAAAACAAGCCAGATGGAACATATAAAAGAGGAAGTGACAGGAATGGTAAGGTGAGAAGAATAGGTTCAATCAGCGTTCCAGAAGGAGAAAAAAGAATGTGGGAGAGGCAGTTCCTGAAGAACTTCCACAATTGATTAGAGACCAGGATCCTCACTTAAAATCCGGAACAGAATAAATAAAAATAAAATCTCATCTAGACACTTCGTAGTGAATTTGCAAAACTCTAAAGAGAAGAAATTAGACAGAAAAATATCAAGTAACTAAACTGGTAAACACGGAAGTCCATCTAAACAAGCACCTGCTATGGAACATGAATGGTGACGATTAGTTTGTGGAGTACAGAGCAAGGAGCACAGGACACAATAACAGGTAGGACTGGAGAGAGTAATCAGAGTTTAAGTGTTCTAAGAAGCTTCATTTATTTGAGAGGAGGAGAATAAAGATAATTGGTAATTATCTGGCTTTGTAAAGTCAAGTCAAGTTCAAACACTTCAGAGAGATCACTAAAAGAATAGAAGGTATAAATGCCAATGCACAAAAGAGAAAAGTTTAGTAGAGGGTATTAAAATATAATTGAAGGTAGAAAAGGAGAAACAGGAAGCAAAGTGAAAAGAATGGTACATAAACGGTACAAAATCAGAGGTAGAAAATATTTTACATTCATCTATTAAAATAGAGATGAACAGATTGGCCAAGAAAAAGAAAATGCAGGTCTATGCTGTTTACAAGAGGACATTTAAAACTTAAGGGCACCAAAAGTAAACAGTTGGAAAAAAAGTGTATACTAGAGAAAAACTAACCAAAAGATATACCCATAGCAAAATCAGACAAAATAGGCTTTAAGGCTAGAGACATTATTAGTGATAAAGAGCGTCAACACAACGTGATGAAAAGAACAATTTTCTAAGAAGATAGAACAATTCTGAACTTGTATGTTAGAGGTTAAAAAAAAAAGGCTGGAAGTGTATGAAGCAAAAGTGACACGATACAAGGAGAAATTGCCAAGTCCTTCATCACAGTGGTAGATTTAAAAACTTTTTCAGTAACTGATAGACCAAACAGCCAAAAAAAGGATATAGAAGATTTTAATACCATTAATAATTCTAGTCAATTGACCCTGGTAGAACCCTGAACCCAATATGTTACTTTCAGGCACACAAGAAACATTTATAAAAAATTACCTGTGGGGAATGTGGGAAAGAAAGGAGTCAAAGACAACAGATGGGGCCAGGGAGAATTACAGAGTACATTTTAGGGGAAGATCATGGGTTAATTTTGGGGAGGTCAAGTTTGAGATGTCTGCTAGCTTCCAAGCAGAGACATAGAGTAGGCCAGGCCCCAAGACAGATCTCAACAGATAATCAGATAATTAATTTCATACAGACCGTGTTCTCTGACCACAAGCAAGAGCTGAATAAACTCCAAATCTTTCGATATTTAAAAACACTTTTAGGGACTTCCCTGGTGGTGCAGTGGTTAAGAATCCACCTGACAATCCAGGGGACACAGGTTCGAGCCCTGGTCCAGGAAGATCCTGCATGCCGCGAAGCAACTAAGCCCGTGTGCCACAACTACTGAGCCTGTGCTCTAGAGCCCGCGTGCCTAGAGCCCGTGCTCCGCAAGAGAAGGCACCGCAATGAGAAGCCCATGCACTGCAACGAAGAGTAACCCCCGTTCGCCACAACTAGAGAAAGCCTGAGTGCAGCAACGAAGACCCAACGCAGCCAATAAATAAATACATTTACAAAAAAAATGGAAACACTCTAAAAAAACATTTTTTTAAAGAATTTTAAAAACACTTCTAGAAAACTCTTTACTCAAAAATGAAATCATATGGAAATGAAAACTATTTAGGTCAAACTAAAAATGAGAATACATATAAAAACTCCAGTTTGGGTGGTGGGGGGACTAAAGCAGAATTTAAAAGATTTGTAACCTTATCAGTGGTATTAGGTAAGAAGAAATATGGAGAATTTATGAGCAGAATGTCAAAGAATTTTAGAATGGAGTAAGTGTAAACCCAAAGAAAGTGGAAGGAAGATAATAATGAAGAGCAGAAATTGATTAAATAGAAAACAAAAGCACTAGTATGTACCACAAAACAAAGCTGGATCTTTGAAAAGACCAATAAAATAAACATTAATATGCAAAAGGGATATAACTACAGATATAGCAGAAATGACAAAAATAAGATTATAAACTTTATGCCAATACACTAAAAACTTAGATGAAATGGACAATTTTCTAGTAAAAGATAATTTGCCAAGACTAATTAAAAAAGAAATAGACAAACTGAGTAGCCATATACAAAAAAACAAAAAGTAGTCCAGATGGATTTTTAGTTTTCTCCCAAAATAATAATAATAAAAAAAACCAAACCTGCATCAAACATTATACTTAATGGTAGAACACCATACTATATGATAAATGTTAAGCATTATTCCCTTTAGAGCCAAGAACAGAATTTTTAATTGTATTATTAATTATTATTATTATTTTGCAGTACGCAGGCCTCTCACTGTTGTGGCCTCTCCCATTGCAGAGCACAGGCTCCGGACGTGCAAGTTCAGCGGCCATGGCTCACGGGCCCAGCCGCTCCGCAGCATGTGGGATCTTCCCGGACCGGGGCATGAACCCGTGTCCCCTGCATCGGCAGGCGGACTCTCACCCACTGCGCCACGAGGGAAGCCCCTAATTGTATTATTGAACAAAATGCAAATATTGCATGGAGGGCCCAGCCAGAGTACCAAGACAAGGAAAAGAAAGGAGCAAAACTATCATTCACAGCCAGAAAACCCAAAGGAATCTACAAACAATAAAAGATTGCTAACTAATAAAGTCTAACAACACACAATACTAAGTTTTAGGGTAGTATGGGAAAATGAGAACTCTTTACACTGCTGATGGGAGTGTAAATAATTTCAGCTACATTAGGGAGCAATTTGACAAAATCTACCAAAACTGAAATACTCATATCCTCCAAACCAGGAATTAAACTTGTGGGTGTGCACATGAGCCCAAAGAAATACAGTTAAGTATGTTTATTGGAACATTTTCAAAATAACAAAAAAAAATTGGGAGCCACCTAAATGTCCTATTAAATATCTTGTGTAACAGAACAACAGGACATTCCTATAGTGAAAGAGGGAGAGAAGGGGTCAGCAGGCTTTCCCTTTCAAAGCACAGACAGTAAATATTTTCAGCTTTGCAGGCCATATGGTCTCTGGCAACTACTCAGTTCTGTTGGAGTGTGGAAGCAGGCCTAGACAATCTGAATGGGCAAGGCTGTGTCCTAATAATACTTTATTTGCTGAAACAGACAAATTTGGCCTGAGGGCTTTAGTTTGCTGACTCTTGATCCAGAACTGTGTGTGTCAAAGTGGACACATCTCACATACACAATGTTGCAGGAGATTGTGATCAGTCATTAAGAGCAGTTGAAAGAACTAGGTCGGCCATGGCCTTGAGGAAGTGGTTGCACCTTTCTTTTGTCAGGCTAAGCCTTCGGGGATAGGCCCATCCCCCAAATCCAACAGATGGTCTGTGCTCCATCTTTCCCTTACCTGACCAGTCAGCAGGGCTGACACTCCCTCCACCAGTCCTCTGGTTACTCTGCTCACTTCTTCCTCCTCTCTATCTTCCCTGAATCCAAAGGGCTGGCCTACTACTCTATGTCTCTACTTGGAAGTCTAGCAGACATCTCAAACTTGACCTCCCCAAAATGAACCCATGATCTTCCCCTAAAATGGACTCTGATTGTAACCCTCCCTCTCCACACCTGTCATCTTTGACTCCTTTCTTTCCCACAGCCCCACACATTCTCCAGGCCCAAATCCTCTTGGTTCCACATTCAAAATATCTCCAGAATCTGACCACCTCTCACCACTTCCACTCCTGCCACTCAAGTCAGAGCCACCATCATCTGTTGTCCGTCTACTGCCATCATTTCCGCCCTGGTCTCCTTGCTTTGGCCTTGCCCACTTGAGCCTGGTCTCACTACACTGACAAGAGTCCTCCTGTGCACACAGGTGTTGGATCATGCTATTTCTTCACGCCACTCAAAGTAAAAGTCAAAGGCTGAACAGTATGCCATGAGGCCTGCAGGAGCTGCCTTCCTGCTGCTCTTCTGGGCTTATCTACCTCACCCTTGCCCCCTTGGCTTCAACTACACTGGCCTCCTTGCTATCACTATTCCGGGAATCCCAGACACACATGTGCCCTAGAGCATTTCTGTACTTACTGGTCCCTTTCCCTGGAGCATTCTTCTCCAAAATCTCTTTGTGGCTCACTCTCTAATTTCCAAGGTCTCCTCAGGGAGGCCTTCCTGAATGAGCTTATTTAATACTGCAGCCCCCACCCCAGTCACTCTCTATCCTCCTTCCCAACACCTTGCTTAATTTTTTTGCCAGAGCAGTTATCACATTCTAATATGTTATACGCTTCTCCTAAACATTTTGTGATGAAAACTTTCAAGCGAATAGAACACTTGAAATAATTGTTCAGTGACCACCCATATACCCACCAGTTACATTCTACACTTAACACTTGCTCCATTTGCATCATCACTATCTGTCAATCTGTCCATGCATCCATTTTATCTTTATGATGCATTTCAGTAAGTTGCAATTCAACATTTGTTTATGATAAAAAATCTCAACAAAGTGGGTACAGAGGGACCATATCTCAACATAATAAAGGCCATATATGACAAGCCCATAGCTAACATCATACTCAAAGCTGAAAGCTTTTCCTCTAACATCAGGAACAAGGCAAGGATTTCCACTGTCATCACATTTATTCAACATAGTATTGGAAGTCATAGCCAGAGCAATTCGACAAGAAAAAGAAATAAAAGATATCCAAAATGGGAAAGGAAGAAGTAAAACTGTCACTATTTGCAGATGACATCATATTATACATAGAAAACACTAAAGACTTAACCGAAAAAACTGTTAGAACTAATAAACAAATTCAGTAAAGTTGCAGGATACAAAATCAATATACAAAAATCTGTTGCATTCCTATACACTAATAACAAATTATGAGAAAGAGAAATTAAGAAAATAATTCCATTTAAAATTGCATCAAAATGAATGAATTACCTAGGAATAAATTTAACTAAGGAGGTGAAAGATCTGCACACTGAAAATTAGAAGACACTAATGAAAAAACTTGAAGTAGACATAAATAAATGGAAAGATATTCTGTGCTCATTTGGATTGGAAGAATTAATATTGTTAAAATGTCCATACTACCCAAAGCAATCTACCGGTTCAGTGCAAGCCCTATTAAAATTCCAATGGCCTTTTTCACAGAAATAGAACAAACAATTGTAAAATTTGTATGGGGGTCTTCCCTGGTGGCGCAGTGGTTAAGAATCCTCCTGCCAATGCAGGGGACACAGGTTCGAGCCCTAGTCTTGGAAGATCCCACATGCTGTGGAGCAACTAACTCCATGCACCACAACTACTGAGCCCACGTGCCACAACTACTGAAGCCCGTGCTCCTAGAGCCTGTGCTCTGCAACAAGAGAAGCCACTGCAATGAGAAGCCCACGCACTGCAAGGAAGAGTAGCTCCCACTCGCCACAACTAGAGAAAGCCCGCGCACAGCAACGAAGACCCAATGCAGCCAAAAATAAATAAATTTATTTTAAAAAAATAATAAAAAATAAAATAACATAAGATTTGTATGGAATCACAAAAGACCCTGAATAGCCAAAGGAGTCTTGAGAAAGAAGAACAAAGCTGGAGGCATTACACTCCCTGATTTCAAACTATATTACAAAGCTATTATAAAACAATATTATATTGACATAAAAAGACACATAGATCAGTGGAACAGAATAGAGAGCCCGGAAATAAACCCATGCATATCTGGTCAATTTATCTACAAAGAAGCCAAGAATACACAATGGGGAAAGAACAGTCTCTTCGTGGGAAAACTGGACAGCCACATGCAAAAGAATGACACTGGACCACTATCTTACACTATACACAAAAATCAACTCAAAATAGATTAAAGACTTGAATGTAAAACCTGAAACCAGAAAACCCTTAGAAGACAACATAGATGATAAGCTCCTTGACATCAGTCTTGGCAATGATTTTTTGGAATTGACACCAAACGCAAAGGCAACAGAAGCAAAAATAAACAACTGGGACTACATCAAACTTAAAAGCTTCTGTGCATCAACAAAATGAAAAGACAACCCACCAAATAGGAGAAAATTTTTGCAAATCCTGTAACTGATAAGGGGTTAATATCCAAAATATATAAATAACTTATATGACTCAATAGCAAAAACCAATCCAATTAAAAAAACGGGCAGAGGATCTGAGTAGACATTTTTTCCAAAAAAGACACAGGTACATGAAAGGTGCTCCATATCACTAATCATCAGGGAAATGCAAATTGAAAACACAATGAGATAGCACCTCACACCTGTTAGAATGGCTGTTCTCAAGACAAGAAATAAATGTTGGTGAGGATGTGGAGAAAAGGGAACCCTTGTGCACTATTGGTGGGAATGTAAATTGGTCCCAACAACTATGGAAAACAGCATGGAGGCTCCTCAAAAAACTAAAAATAGAACTATCATATGATCCAGCAATTCCACTTCTGAGTATACTTTGGATAACGTATTTCCTTTATCCAAAGGAAATGAAATCACCATCTTGAAAAGATATATGTACCCCCTTATGTTCATTGTAGCGTTATTTACAATAGCCAAGATACAACCTAAGTGTCCATCAATAGAGGAACAGATGAAGAAAATGTAGCATATATATACAATGGAATATTATTATTCAGACATAAAAAGGAAGGAAATCTTGTCATATGAGACATGGATGGACCATAATCTCACTTATGTGTGGTATCTAAAAAACAAGCAAATAAGGGAATTCCCTGGCAGCCAGTAGTTAGGACTCCCCGGTCTCACTGCCAGCGGCCCGGGTTCAATCCTTGGCGGGGATACTAAGATCCTGCAAGTCATGCAGTACGGCAAAAAAAAACAAAAACCCACCACCACCACCACAACAAACCCACACACAACAAACCAAGCAAATAGAACAAAAAAAACAAGCTCATAGAGACAGAAAACAGAACAGATTGGAGGCGGGGCTGGGGGTATGGCATGGTGAAATGAGTGCCCAAAGATACAAACTTCCAGTTATAAAATAAACATATAAAAGTCATGGGCATATAATGTACAGCATGGTGACTATGGTTAATAATACTGTAGTCTATATTTGAAAGTTCCTAAAAGAGTACACCTTAAAGTTCTCATGACAAAAAAAATTTTTTAACTACGTATGGTGACAGATGTTAACTAGACTTATTGTGGTGATCACTTCACAATATACAAATATTGAATCATTATGTTGTACACCTGAAACTAATGTTCCATTTTAGATTCCTGTCAACAATATATGGGAGTTCCAGTTGCTCTGCTTTCTTGTTGATATTTGGTATTGCCAGTTTTCAAAATTTTAGCCATTATGGTGGTCATGTAATGGTATCTACTTGTGGGCTTAAATTTAACATGCTATATAGTTTTTAAAATGTGTTTTGTTTTATTTCTCTTTCCCACTAACATGCAAGCCCCTTAAGGGCAGCATTTCCTATATATTTGGTTCCTGTGCTATCCCAGCACCTAGACAGAATGTAGCACATGGTAGGTGCTCAGTAAATACTTGTTGGGCGAGGACCTCTCCTCTGAGTACCCACGGTGTCATCTCTGAGTCACTGCCTACCTGAGCGTGGGTCTCCCGCCTGCTCCATGTGCACAGACTGGGTCTGGCTTGATCACTGCTACTGGGCACTAAGGGGCTCTAAGAGGACTGTTCAGGATTGTTGGGGAACAATGTCAGCTCAGGGCAGTGTCTGATCTGTGCTGTTCTGTGGCTTCTGACTGGGACTCATGGGCCTAAGGAAGGGCAGAGAGCTGTCCTTGGCTGGCCTGTCACATGAAGGTGGAGCAACCCCTGGCCGGGTTGGCCACCAATTACTGTGTGACCATGGCAGGTTCCTTCTCTGAGCATCTGTTTGCTCCTTTACACAACAGCAGACAGATCTGGGTCTGAAGTACCTTTACCACTTACTGCATAACTTTGAGCAAATTCTTTCCCTCTGGAGCCTCAGTTTCTTCATCTGCAAAATGGAGACAGTAACAGAGCCTACGTCTGAGGTCAAGGATCAGTGAGTGACCAGGAGGGAAAAGAGTCCTGGGGAAACAGGGCCTGGAATCAGATGGACCAACTTTGGTACCATGGGGCTGTGGCATCTTATTTAAGGCAGTGAACTCACTTGTAAAATGGGCCTCATGTTGGGAGGACCCAGGAGGAGTGAGGTCTGAGTCAGGGTCATCATCTTTGAGTAAGGGTTGGTTGTTCCTGTTTGCAGAACTCTAAATGGAATTCTCCAGAGATTGGAGGATCTGAAACCCACCCAGGGGTCCCCAAGCCTCTGTCTGGGACTACCCCACCCTTACTCCTTGAAGTCTTTCTGGATTCACTGGGAAGTTTAGGCCATGACCACCAACCTCACTTCCCACATGGGACCTTGGACCTGGCCTTTCCTTCCTCTGGGCCTCACTCCCTTGGTCCCCTTCTCTCTCTCTAGCCAAAGGAGTGCTCAGTTCTCACCCCACCTCCCTGAATGACAGGGCCAGGGTTGCCACCCCCTTCCCCTCCTGCTGTGTCCTTAGCCCCTGCCCTCCCCAGATGCTCGCCCTTAGAGCTGGCCGGTCACCTGGTGAGGTTGCCTCCCCTTGGCCTTTCCAGCCTCCAGCTGCTCCTCAGCGTTCTCACCCTGCCTTGGCCCTCAGCTTTCCTCAGCCCTCTCATGTCATCCTGGTCATGTCCACGTTCACACCCATTAGTGCCTCCAACATGACAGTGACTCCCAAATCCCCACCTCCTGCCCTTGACCTTCCTTTCAGGCCTCCTGAACAAAGAATGTTTAGGCTTCTCAAACTTCTCTGAAAACTCAAGCTCAAAATCTCCTCTGAATGTGTTCAAAAACCTGAGATGACCTATCAGTTTTGTTTTCTTCTTGGAAACAACCTCCTACCCCATTCAGCATTTCTTTCTAGGTTTACTACCCAGCACCCTTCACCACCATCCTGACATAACCCTTTTGACCTTCTCTCGTGTTGGAGCCTCAAATTGCCTGGATACTCTGCTTTACACTCTTTCCTTCACTCCCTTATTCTGATGTACATTCTTCGGTAGCTTCCTGAGAAACAGTGCATGGCAGATAAATACACATGACCTTCTATTGTCCGAAAATATTTACCTTATTCTTACACTTGGCTAATAGTTTGGCTGGGTATGGAACTCTAGGTTGTAAATTATTTTTAATCAGAATTTTGAGGGCATTCTCTTCTAGTTCCTAATGATGCTGTTGGGATGTCCAGTGCTGTTGTGATTTCTAATCCTTTGTACCCTGTTTTTCTTTTTTCTCTCTCTGGATCGTATCTATCCATAGTGTCCTGAGATTTCATGATGATGAGGCCTGGCATGGGTCTTTTTAAAATTAACTGCTCTAGACACTCAGATCTTTCAATGCGGAAACTTTTTAAAATTAACTGCTCTAGACACTCAGATCTTTCAATGCGGAAACTTCTAGAAAATATTCTTATACTCTCTTGTTGATAATTTTCTACCCCACTTTCTCTTTCTGGAACTCCTGTTAATCAGATGTTGAATATCCTGGACTGACCCTTTAATCTTCTAAACTTTTCTCTTCCATTTTTTTCCCCACCTTTTGGGAGATTTTCTCAACTTTATCTTGCAACTCTTCTGTTGCATTTATTCCCTTCACATTTTTTATCTTTCAGAAGTTCTTATCTCTGAATGATATTTTTGCTATAGCCTGCTGTACTCTTAACCAGGGCATGAAGGGCTATGCCAGTGGTTCTCAACCCTAGCTGTATGTCCAGGGAGCTTTTACAAACTGATGATGCCCAGAGCTTACTCTCAGGGATTATGATTTAATTGGTCTAGGGTAGGGCCCAAGCATAGTTTGGATGACGAGTGGCCTACAGCCTGAGTGGCCGGTGCAGCCCCTCATCCCCACCGCACCCCAGGACTCGAGTCTAAGGGAAGGTGGATGCTTATCCAGAATGAGCTCACTCGGGTGAACCAGACCATCTGGGATTTCTGGGGAAGGTAGTGTGGAAAGAGCAGAGCTTTTGGAGTCAGACACCTGTGCTCCCGGCTGTGAGACCTCAGGCAAGTCATTCTTGAGAACCCAACTTCCTCATCTTTAAGATGGTTTTACCACTCCGTCTGTAGGGAACTATGTGGATGATATAAGCCACACCTGGTACTCAACAAATTTCACTCCTTTCCTTTCCTTTCCCCAGTTAAGTGTAGTCAAAAAAAAGCTTTCAAAACATTGGTGGGGGTGAGAAATGATAAAAGGGGTGGCTAGGGACAAGAGGCCCAGAAACCAGGACACCAGTCATAAAACAGGTCCAGCACAGAAAGTGTGGCCACAGGCGCAGTATGGAGCACAATCCACCATGGGGGCACCGGGCTCAGCCTTCAGACCACGTGATTACACAGGAAGGGAGGCCTTTTCAACCTAGTGTTTAAAGACACACAGCAGGGAAAGCGGTTTGGTTATTTTTAGTTAAAGAAAAACAGCCTTTTCCAAGGGCAACAAAGTGAACTCAAAGTCAGAAGGAAACAGGGTGTGTGGGCTTCTCACAATCTCTTGCTCCATAAACCTGGATGGGATTTTCCTCCTGGAAAATCAGGTGCGACTGGCCAGCAGAGAGATGACTTTGGTGGGGTAGGTGGAGCTGCAGCCGGATTGGTGTGAGAGGGCTCTAAGGTGACTTCCATATGCCAGTCAGTTGACATGATTAATGCTATTATTCTTGAGGGGCATTAAATTAAGGAATGACGCAGGGAGCCAAGAGAGCGGCTTATTCGGTTGGATTCTGAATCACAATCAGGAAATAGTCTTTATCTGCAAAAGAGGAAAAATGAAAAAACAAATCACTAAATGTAAAATGGGAGAAAAACACACCACAAAGCCAATAAATCATTAAAACACCAACTGTAAAGTGGTGGTGGGGCAGAGAGGGATAAAAAGCATCAATACTCAGGCTGCTTCCAATTGCTGGGGAAACAGAAGATAAACTTGCAAATTTCCTATGGGGGCTTCTGCACATGTGGCTGCCACGAAGCGGGGCCCTCACCCTACCCGGCAGTGGTGCTCAGCAGCGCATCCTCATTTCTTTCTTTCTTTTTTTTTTTATTTGGCTGCATCAGGTCTTAGTTGTGGCATGAGGGATCTTTGTTGAGGCGTGCAGTATCTTTCCTTGTGGCGTGTGGGCTTCTCTCTAGTTGTGGCATACGCGTTTTTCTCTTGTTGAGGCATGTGGACTCAGTAGTTGTGGTGCGTGGGCTTAGCTGCCCTGCGGCATGTGGGATCTTAGTTCCCTGACCAGGGTTCGAACCCGCGTCCCCTGAATTGGAAGGCGGATTCTTAACCAGTGGACCACCAGGGAAGTCCCCGCATCCTCATTTCTAATCTTCCCAGTACCAACAGGGAGGTAGGATTATCACGTTTTTTGGGGTAGGGAAACTCAGGTTCAAGGTTTCCTACAGCAATGGTTCTCAAACTACAGGGTGTCGGAATCACTTGGAAGGCTGTTTAAAACAACACTGCTGGTCCCACCCCCAGGGCTTTGGACTCAGTGGGTCTGGAGTGGAGCCAGATAATTTGCATTTTTAACAAGTTCCCAGGTGATGCTGATGCTGCACGAAGAACCACTAGTTTAAGGTTACCCAGCCAGTTAGTATCAAAGATAGAATTCTAACCTCAACCCCGCTGGTCTTGGGTTAATGTCAGTTCTGTCATAAGTTCAGTTGCTAGCCTTCCAGAGCCTCCTGGAGTAGAAAATTTCAAAGGCACCAGGTCAAAGGGGTCCAAAGCTACCTGAATTTCAGCTCTGCAGATCCAGCCAGTCAGAAGGAATGTCCATCATGAAATCATAGCAAGTCCAAGTCCTCTGGGGTGAGCCTGACTGCCTCTTACTTTATAAAAGAGGAAGTGGGAGAAGCGGGGTGTTTCAGCTTTGCCCACTTAATAATCAAACTGCAAACATTCACGAAGGCTTCCACGTGCTGGCTCTGGGTCAATCACTTCTCATACAGCACCTCAATGAATCCTTGAATCACTCTATGAGGCAGGGCCCAGTGTTTTCTCATTTTTACTAATGAGAACACTAAGGCTCAGAGAATTAAATGACTTGCCCAAGCCAAGGTAAACATGCCAGGTGGGGTAGCTGGGTTTGACTCAGACGCTGAATGCCTCTGGTCTGCCCCCCTGCTGAACATGTGAAAAATGGCAGGACCTTGGCCATGTCTGCTTTGTGTCTGTTCAGATTCAAGCCTGAAGGTTGCTTCTTCCCATGACAATGGACATCTGGGAAGGAACAGATATTATAAGACTTAAGTTTCATGGCTAAGCAATCTGCATAAGTGAAAAATCACTAATAAAAATAGAAATAATTAACAAGCCACCGATAAAACTGATAAAAACAGATATTATTAGCAATGCCAGTGTCTTTTCTTCCGAATAATCAAGCTCTACATTCAATAATAGCACTCCCAGTGCTCTGTGGGAAGCAGTGTGTTAAAGCTTGATTACACTGTGTTAACTCAGCTGTTCCAGAGCAGACATTCCTGGAAGCTTTAAGCCAATAGATGCTGTCCACCGAGAGTCTGTCGACTTGGAGACCACATAATCTGTCCTTGCTTCACATTGTGAGCTTCCAGGTGGGGCACAAGGTCTGCTCTGATTTGGAGGGTTGGTAGCCTAATTTCTAGGGGAGTGGAGGTTTGTCTGTAATCACACAGCATGAAGTCTTGGGAGGGATGCGAGTTCAAATCTGATTCCAAGTCTTTCTGCCCAAACTCGTGCCAACATACTCAACCAGATGAGGCATCTCAGAATACCAGAGCAGTAATGGCCCCTACCAGACACTTTACAGATGTGGAAACAGAGGTTCGGAGGTGTTCTGTGATTTGCTACAGGTCATGCTCGTAAGAGGTGAAGCCAGGAAAACAGATGCTGTGCCTGCTGCAGTCTATTTTTGCTGACAGAATCAGAGACCTCATCATTGGTTGGAGATGCATTAGACAGTGATTAAATTGATAAACAGTGTATGTATGTTTTTGGAATAAATGACTCTGAAGTTATCCTAGGTTCTTATTTGTGACTGACCTGCTCTGTCCCCACCCCTCCAGGGAGTGTCCCCAGGAGACTGTGGGCCCCTGTGACTGGCTCTATGGGTCTCTCCTTCACATCCTTCCAAGCAGCTCAACTGGACCCGAACAGGCCTGGGAACCAATATTGCTCTGCTGCAAGGAGTGGCTGACCGCCATCAAATACCTCAGAATTCTGCAGCCAGCCTCCTCGGCACCTGTGTTGCAAAGCCCAGAGGCAGTCAATGTCCCAGCCTCCCCACTGCCCTCTTTCATCCAGGCCCCCAATCACAATCCTATCACCTCCTGCCTTAAAAAAACCTCTGCTCACAGGGTCAAGTCCATGCAGCTGAGTTTGGCGTTTGAGGCCCCTTCTAAACTGGACGAAACGTATCACCTCACACTCCTTCCTACACATATCCTGGTGCCCTAGACAAGCTGCACTGCTGCCGCCTCCATCACCATGTGCACATTTAGCTCAGGCACACTCAACCACCGGGCTCAGCCAAAATGGAGATGGAGGGGGAGAAGTAACTGCAAAAACAGTCCTGGAGGGTCTACCACTCCAGGCTGTGCATGTGAGTGAGGTGAGGCAGGGCAGGGCAGGTGGCCCTGCTGTCCCCTCCTGTGGTCCTAGTCCTTATGGGTTCCTCCCACGGTAAGCATCTCATCATCCTGAGAATGATCCTAACACCTAAGACAGGTATTGTTTGCACCACACAGTCCCCAAGTGCAAGCCAAGCACTTCATGTGAAACAAAATCAGCAATCTCTTCCAGTGCTGGAGGAAGGGCTGTCTGCATGGGGTCCAGAGAAATAGGACTATCGTTTGGAAGTGGGCAAATTAACATTTTTTCAAGGATAAAATAGCGCATGGTGTTTTTGCCTCACACTTTGGTTTAGAAGCACTGAATTCCTTTTTCTTCAAGCGTAGCTTTCCCACCCCCGGCGCCCCCAAGCCCCACCCTGCTTGCTTACTCTTCACCTGTGCCCTCAAGACTCAGCTCAAGTGCTCCCTCCTCTGGGAAGCCTTTGCTGACCGCCACAAGCAGCCCTAATCACACCCTCCTCTATGTTCCCAAGTGCTCCTTGAATTCCCCCACATCAAGGTGAGGATTACACTGTGATATGCTTATATGTCTCTCTCCCCCATGAGAACATAATTCCCCGCTGTGGCCTAGAACCCAGGACAGGGTCTGGCCTAGAGTCACTGTGAATGAGTACTTGTTGGGGACGCCAGCTGGAGACAGGCCAGGTGGTAAGGCAATCAAATCTGCACCTTCTGCTCTTCAGGCCTTTCTGTGGAACCTATGGAGACACCCATGTGCTAAGCTGTCCTGATAGCTACAGAGCATGCACTGTGAGGGTCTGCTCCTAAGTGGGGATGTGGAAGACCCCTTACCTGGTGCAACCATAATTTCATTTTTCTTGGAGCGAATTCGAAGGAAGGTGAGGTCATTCTGGGGGTCAATTTCACGCACGGTGCTCCGGGCCTTCAAGATGAAGTTGTGCATGAGGTTGGCATACTGTGTGGTGGTGGGATTGTCCATGGTGCTCTTGATGGGAATGCCTGAGGGGAGAGAAGACAGAGACTGAGCAGAAAATTGGGGTCCCTTTCTGCCCAGCTCTTAGCCCCACACCCATAATTCTAGTCTAGACTGGCAGTTAACAGTCAAGGCCCACTATTTACTGAAAGCTTGACAGGCAAGTGTTGAGCACTTGAAGTATGTCAACACCAGTCCCCAGAACTACTCTAAGGGCGGCGCCACCATCTTTACTTGCCAATGAGGCAACAGAAACTCTGAGTGGTGAGGTGGCCTGCCTGTGGTCACACAGCAGGTAAAGAGAAGCAGTGGGGTCAGGATTCAAATGCAGGCCTGTTGGCTCGACTGCCAGGCTCCTTTCACAGGGCCACATCATACTGGCTCGTTTCCAGCAAAAGAAGGAGAGACTATCATTCATAACACTTAGAACAGAAACAAGGAGAATACCTCCTACAAATCTGTAAATACTAAAAAGTAGATAGAAGAAGGTCAGCCCATGTCAAGATAGAACCATCACTGGTGTGATGGTTATTATTATTATTATTTTTTAATTTATTTATTTTTAATTTATTTTTATTTTTGGCTGCATTGGGTCTTTGTTGCTGCGCGTGGGCTTTCTATAGTTGCAGCGAGCGGGGGCTACTCTTCATTGCGGTGTGTGGGCTTCTCATTGAGGTGGCTTCTCTTGTTGCAGAGCACGGGCTCTAGGCACATGGGCTTCAGTAGTTGTGGCTCGTGGGTTCTAGCGCGCAGGCTCAGTAGTGGCGCACGGGCTTAGATGATCCATGGCATGTGGGATCTTCCCGGATCAGGGCTCGAACCCGTGTCCCCTGCATTGGGAGGCGGATTCTTAACCACAGTGCCACCAGGGAAGACCAGCCCAGTTATAAACACACTGTCTATACACATGACTGTGCCCCCAATTTAAAGCCTGTTTCTCTGTCTGCAAACACCCTTGTAAACAGCATTGCTACTGCTTTCAATGAGCCCACAAGTGGCCATTCCACGGGGTTAATCATTCCCCTGTTGCTGGGTACTAAGGCTGGATTTTTTACTTAATTACTGTGCAGTGAACAACGTCCTGCATCAAGCCTTTTCTGTTTTGAGGACTGCTTCCTTGTGATGAACTATTAAATGGACCTCCCTCACTGGACAGTGCCTATTGTCATGGAGGTGAGGAAAAGGGCTCAGCTTGAGCCACCTCAGGCCACGATTGGGTCATAAGGTGCCTATGAATCACTGTAACATGTCAGCAGAAGGCTCCATCGATGAGGCCCTGAGTGCCCACAGCTGACAGGCCCTTGTGACAAATATGGCCCAAGTGGCTCCCCACACATAAGTGGCTGGATTTGGGGTCCAGGACCCTGCTATCTGGCCCATAACAGACCAGCTGAGGGATCAGCCAAAGACAGTCACCCTCAGGCCTACCCATGAGTGGCAAGAAACTGATCCAACCTTGTCTTACTAGGGTAGAGGAACATGAGAGTGGGCAGAAGAGGGCATGGTAGCAGGAGAAGCAGCTGAGTCACAGAAGCTGGTTTCAGCCAAGTGGAGTTATGAGAACAGGTTGTAGTGATCACTTGTCTTTAAGGGACAAGATGACCAGGTCACCAGGGCCGCTGTTGGGTCCTGGATGGCAACAATGTACCCACCAGGGCCCCACGAGGCCTCATTCAATAGTGGAACCCTCCTGAGGTTGGCAGTATAAGCAGCTGAGGAAAGGACTGAGCAGGAACTCTGAAATCTGATGACCTGGGCTTATACCCCGGCTCTGCCCCTTTGTGGCTGTGGCCTTACACAAGTGATTTAACCTCTCTGAGCCTCCATTTCCTCATCTGTGCTTCAAAGTGCTGCTGTGAGGATTAAATATGGGTTAATTCATTTGAGAATATTTAGCAACAGTATGCATGTAATAAGTGTTGATTTATTATCAACATCACCCACACAGTAAATCCCATCCCCCAGGAAACTTGAGGGGCCAGTCTCGAGGCCTGGCAAAGTTTGGGTATCAAACTTCTTGACCTTCTCTTTTACATACCACAAGGCCACCTTCTCTCACGTCCCTCTGCCTCGAACTTTCTTTCCCTCCCCTATTCTCTCCTGACTCCCACTGTCCCTCATGTCTCCATCCACCCCCAGATGTGGTCAGTGCCCTCATTCTACAGTCCCAGCACCATGCAATTGTCCTTCAGAGCAGTTAACTCGAGTTTGGTATCACACCTTTATGGAAGTGATCATTATGTTTGCCCCCCCAGCAGACTTTAAGCTCCCTGGGGGCCAGAACCAGATCTGCTGTGCTCACCAGTGTCTTTAGAGAGACTGCATTAAGCATTTATGGCTGTTGATAAATGAGCAGACACAGGTGTACTTCTAGTAGTTCAAATACTGTCATGGGACCTCCCTGGTGGTCCAGTGGCTAAGACTCCGTGCTCCCAATGCAGGGGGCCGGGGTTTGATCTCTGGTCAGGGAACTAGATCCCACATGCAGCAACTACGAGTTTGCACGCCGCAACTAAAGATCCCACACGTGGCAACAAAGATCAAGCATGGCGCAACGAAGACCCAGTGCAGCCGAATAAATAAATATTTAAAATAAACAAATACCCCAAAACCCCCAAATACTGTCATGAATGTGATCACATTTCTGCCAAGTGAGACACTGTGTAAAGGAGAAAAGAAACTAACTTCTTGTTGGCTCACTTTGAAAACAAAAGAAAACATGGAGCTGGCAGGGTGGGGATGGAGGGCAGGGACCAAAACTGGGGATAATTTCAAACAAGGACGAGATAATTCCAGATTCACAGGATGCCAGAGCTGGGGAACACCTCACAGACCCCCTAATGACTAGGCTGCCTATTCTAGGCCTTTGCCCTCACAAACGGGCACTGTGCAGCCCACAGAAGTGGCTGGTCACCTCGAAGGCATGATTTCTAATCTGGGGCTCAGATCTGTCAGGTTGTATAGCCAGGTCCTCTCACCAAACCCACCTCTATCAATCAACAATTAAAAAACATTAACAAAATTTAACAGATGTTTATTAAGCACCAACTTTGTGTCAGCATTGTTGCAGGTGCTGGGGACACAGTAGTGAATACAAGAGATAAATCCCTGCCCTCAGAGAGTTTACATATTTGTGTCTTTTATTTTGCCCTGTGTGGGTAGCAGCAGAAGATGGCAGGGGGTCTGGAGAGGTACAAATAGAATGTTCCTTACATTCTTCTTTCTTTAAAAATAAATTTATTTATTTATTTTATTTTTGGCTGCGCTGGGTCTTCACTGCTGCACGCGGGCTTTCTCTAGCTGCGGTGAGCGGGGGCTACTCTTCGTTGCGGTGTGCAGGCTTCTCATTGCGGTGGCTTCTCTTGTGCGGCACGGGCTCTAGGCGTGCGGGCTTCAGTAGTTGCGGCACGCGGGCTTCAGTAGTTGCGGCACATGGGCTTCAGTAGTTGTGGCTCGTGGGCTCAGTAGTTGTGATGCATGGGCTTAGTTGCTCCACGGCATGTGGGATTTTCCTGGACCAGGGCTCGAACCTGTGTCCCCTGCATTGGCAGGTGGATTCTTAACCACTGCACCACCAGGGAAGCCCTGTTCCTTACATTCTTGGTTAAGTCTGCTTAAACTCACACTTTTATTATGAAACACCATTTAAATTTGGCCAAGGCTGAGACATCAACAGGCAGTGGCAGGTGGTTGCTAAGTGATTGGGGCAAGGGCATGTCATGATTTTAGGGGCGGGAAGCAATCCCTCTGGGCTGGGATGGTCAGGGAAGGCATCCTGCAGGAAGAGGCAGCTGAGCTGAATCATGGGGGTAGGAAAGCCTAAGAGAGGTAATAAAGGTCCCTAATACAATCATCCTTAACTGATCACCTCTAACGGAAGTCTTCAGAGGGCTTAAGGGCCCCACAGAGCAGTGAGTTCTGACCACCTCCATCTATGGCTGGGTGATCTTGGGCAGGTTACCTCACCGCTCTCAGCTTCCAGTTTCTCATCTGAAAAATGGGCAAACGTCCCTGTTTTGCAGGGTCACTGTGTGAAATGTAAATGAGAGACTGAAGTGGGAGCTCCGTGAATGGAACATAAATTAAAAATAAACACAGGGACTTCCCTGGCAGTCCCGTGGTTAAGGCTCTGTGCTTCCATTGCAGGGGACATGGGTTCGATCCCTGGCTGGGGAACTAAGATCCCACATGCCACGTGGCACGGCCAATAAATAAATAAATAAACACACACACACACACACACAATAATTTTTAACATTCATATGGCATTTACTATACATCAGGCACCGTTCTAAATGCTTCCCTTAGAAGAAAGTAGTATGACTGTCCACATTTTACAGATGAGGAAACTGGAACAGAGGGGTTAAGTGACTTGTTAAGATCATACAGTTGATAAGTAAGTAGGGTCAGGATTCAAACCCAGGCAGTCTGGTTCCACATTCCATACTCTTAGCCACTGTGCCATACTGCCACATTAGTATACAAAAAATAAGTCCTCATCATTAGTATCCAAAAGGTGGTAAGCAGTTGGGGCTATATTTTCCAAATGAAATAGCTCAACTTTTGGGGCAGTTTTAAGGCAAGAATGAAGGCTTGTGGTTTGGAATACTACTGGAAGCTTAGGGGTCCCAGCTGGGGAGTCAGCCCCTAGGGCTGTTCCCTCCCCATCTGGGGTCAAAAATGTCCAGTCCCAGAAGAGAGTCTTTTTCTGAGTGACATACAGTCTTTTGGGTCTTGGAGCAAGAAGCTCCCTGTAGCAAGGACCAACCACTCCATTTAAGGCAGCTAAGTTCTGAAGAGGAAGGGGAAGCCTCAGGCCACCCAGTTGATCAGTGGTGGATCCGACCTGCCTCCCAGTGTCCTCTGGGCTCCCCAACCTGCTGCCTCCTTTGAACGCAAAGACCTCGTGGTTTAATTAGAGTCTGACAAAGCTGGGGAGCACACTCTGCCTGGCTCTGGGCTGTCCAGGGTCTGACGACTTGGAAAACAACATTCTGAGGACATGCCACCTTCAATTTGTCACCCTTGGTGACTTTCATTCTGCTCTATTTAAGTAGGCACTGTTGAGAATTCTGCCTTTCCAAAACAAGGCCCAGAATGACAATGCATACACACAGAGGCTCTCAAGGAGACTCAAACAAAGCAGAGCTGACTGAATGCACCGGATTGAGAATCGGGGGAGCCCAGCTGGGTGACCCTGGACATGGCCTGGGACATAGTCCAGCAGCCACCCTCTGGTCCTTCACAGCACAGTGTGGGAGAAAGAGCACAAGTGCGTTCAGACAGACTTGGGATGAAATCTTGGCTCTATAATGGTAGGTGAATCAATTAAATTTCTAGACTCACTCTTCTCCACTGCAAAATGGAGACAACAGAGCTGCTTCAAGGGATAAGTGAAAAAATACGTTTTGTGAAGCACCAGCCCATGGCCTGGCACAGAATACTTGTGTGATAATGTTAGTTCCCTTCTTCACCACATCTACTGCAGTATGAGAAAATTAGCATCTGTACTCTTCTAGTTGTTGAAATAATGTCCCAGAAGAGGAGGGAAAACTATAGGCCCAAAGAAGTTGACAAGAGTATTATCTAGCAAAAAAAAGTAGAAACAGCATAAATGTAGGATGGTCAATAAACATTGTACTGGCAGTTAAAAATTTTGCTTATATAAACCACGGAGCAAAAAAAAAACAAAAAAAACCCAACCAAACAAAAACTCATGAGTAAAACATATGCAAAAGAGTAACAACTATAATTATGACCAAGAGAAAATGCACCTGGACAAGGGCTGAAAAAGTATGGCATACTGAAAAGTATGATGTGTCAGGGCAGTGGGATAGAGTGAATTTTTCCTTTTTTTAAATTTAGAATTCTAGTAATAGTGCTTGGACACTAGAGGTGTTTAAAAAAAAAAGGGTGAGAAATAGATCAGGTAATGAGAGGTTTAGTAAAAAGCAAGTGTTATGCTGTGTTGGGCTATTTTCTGGGGGCCTGCCTGCACTCAGGTCATGGCCGGAAGGAGGGTGTACCTTCTGTGTTCACCACGATGATTCCCTGCACGCCCTTCTGGCTCTGAAGTCGCTTCAGTGTCTCCTCCACCTCTGCCTGCCAGAGAGAATAAGACCAAGGTTAGGAGGGGTCAGGAAGGCTGGATCAACTCCCTCACAGCCCTGGCAGATGAATCACACATTCCAACAACAAACAAGTAACACCCAGGCACGTGGCACTTCCTGAAAGCTCCCCAGGCCTATTTGGAATGGTCTCTAGGCCACCACCAGCATCTAAACCATCATCTTCCCAGTATGGGGTGGGGCTGTGCTCCTGGCCCTTTGCCCACCAGGGGCCCTTTGCTCCTCAGCTGTTGGGGAGCAGAATTCAAATACCATTCCCAGGAGTACAGACACAACCATGACTCACATATTTGGTACAGCTGGGGGACAAACCAGAGGACTCCAATAATTAAAGAAAATCCAAACAGGTGTCTAACAGCAAGGAGACACATCATCATTTGTGGCCCAAAGAGCACAACTGAAAACACTCCAAAGGAAGCAAAATGATCCCATTAGGATAGGCTCAGTGACCTAATAAGCTGGCACCTGAGATAGGGTGACACGTGGCACACAGCCATAGCAAATGCTGAGGAAGGGGCTCATTAATCCTGCATCTCCGGGTGCTAGTCTGGGTGGGATACTCTGGCACATGGAATTTGTAAACAGGGTGGACAGACTTTGGGCCCTCACCTTGCAAGCCCTTCTCTATTAATTATTCCCATCTCTTTTACCCTTCCATCCACTCTCCACCTACATGTCCATACCTCCCTGTCTCCACATCTTTTTACCCGAACAAGGTCTCTTCTCTGCTGAAATCCAGCAAATTCTTCTAGATCATCTAAGATATCACCTCCTCCATGAAGTCTTGACTGTACCTCTCTGGGGATGCATTAGGTGCTGCTTTACTTGGAGTCTCTATAATGGTCTGCAGAGTAGGGGTTCAATAAATAGCTGTTAAACTGAACTAGGTCTAACTCTTCCTGTGGACAGAGACTGGCCCGAAGTGTTTGTTCTCAGGAGATCCCTTCTGTACCCATCCAGAATCTAGTCAGAAGCTCCTCACAGGCTGAGAGTCAGACTATGTTGGAAACAGAGGCTCTGTTCACCAAGAGAGTGGTCCCCCACCCTCATGGGCTAATGAGTTGGCCCAGGGGGAGGAGCTTCTAAACAGTGGACGGAGATGGCACAAAGATTGTTTTTCTAGTAGGCACAAGCCTCACAATCCAGTCTCTGCCACCCACTCCCCAATGACATGTGAATACTCTCAAATGCCAGAGGGAAGGGCAAACAAGTTCCTTCTACAAAATGGCAGAGAGCCTAATGCCTCTATAATCTGGAGCCTTGGTAAAAGGACAGGGCTAGCTATGTGGATGTGAGAGTATAATACCGTGGGTTATACATGTATGGGATCATAATTCATTCAGCAGACTTTCAGTGAGCTCCTACTACACACTATTCTGGAGAGGAGCGGTAAAGTATGATAGTGGTCAAAACTATACAGTACTCAATCTGACCTGGTAATAACCCTCCTGGAAATTCATCCTAAGGAAATAATCCAAAAGAACTAAAAGAACACAGCAAGATGTTTGCTGCAGTGACATCTGCAATAACAAAAAAGCAGGAGGAGCTCAAAATGCCCAGTAATTAGGAAAAAGGCCAAGGAAATTTTGGAATGTCCGTTCACAGGAATATAATACATACATTAACAATGGGGATCAGAATATTTATACCACCACAAAGAGAAAGTGCTGTGAGATTGCATACATATGAAAACAAGAAGATGGCTAGGATTATGGAAAAAAATAAAAAGTCACACTGAGAGCAGGGAAGTATAGATTAGGTTTTCGTTTCTTTCTCTTTTTTTAAAACAGCCTCTTTATTATATTGTTTCTATTTTTTATATAATAATTCCACATATATATCTATTTATTTATTTATTTGGCTGCATTGGGTCTCAGTTGTGGCACACAGGATCTTTCGTGGCGGTGCTCGGGCTTCTCTCCAGTTGTGGCTCGTGGGCTCCAGGGTGTGTGAGCTCTGTAGTTTGCAGCATGCAGCCTCTCTCCTTGAGGCACGTGAACCCAGTAGCTGTGGCACACGGGCTTAGTTGCCCCGCGGCATGTGGGATCTTAGTTCCCCGACCAGGGATCGAACCCGCATCCCCTGCATTGGTAGGCAGATTTTTTACCACTGGACCACCAGGGAAGTCCCCATTGTTTCTATTTAAAAACATTTTTTTAACCCATCTCTCTGTGTATCCAAGCGATCAGACATCTCTGATTTGGGAACAGGGCTCTGACATTCTCAACATTATGAGAATAAGAATATATAGGAATAAGTAGGATGGCAATTTAGGACAGCTCAAACAATCTGCAATCAAACTGGGGACGGGGCAGGGCTTCCCTGGTGGTGCAGTGGTTGAGAGTCTGCCTGCCGATGCAGGGGACACGGGTTTGTGCCCCGGTCTGGGAAGATCCCACATGCCGCGGAGCGGCTAGGCCCATGAGCCATGGCCGCTGAGCCTGCGCGTCCAGAGCCTGTGCTCCGCAACGGGAGAGGCCACAACAGTGAGAGGCCTGCGTACCACAAAAAAAAAAAGAAAAACTGGGGACGGGGCAAACTAAAACCAAAGATGCCAGAATCGAAGTCCAAATTACCCCTGGAGATTGGAAAGTGAGGCTGAAATGAAAAAGATGAAATTTCATAAGACTGCTATTCATTCAATAACTATATGGGAAACTTCTATGTGCCAGATGTTGTTTTAGGCCTAGGGATGCTGTATTGAACAAAATACGACAAAAATCCCTGCTCTCATGAAGCTGACATTGGTGGGTGGGGGGAGGGAATCAGACATTTAAAAAAAACATAAATAAAATACAAATGTCAAATACAGTAGGGATGGGGGATCTGGAATGCAGGGGATGATGGCAATTTTAAACAAGGTGGTCAGAGAAGGCCTCACTAAGGTGATAGTTGAGTAGAGATCTGAAAGGAAACGAGGGAGCTAACCATGCAGATTTCTAGGGAGAGTGTTCCAGAAAAAAAGCAAAGGAGCCAGTGTGGCTGAGGGCAGTGAGTGGCAGGCAGCCAGATGAGGGAGGGAGCCAGGATCAGACTAGATTTCAGGGGGCCTCATAGACCAGAGTAATGACTTTGGTTTTTAATGGGGAGGGTGTGAGGAGCCACTAGCAGGTTTTGAGGTGAGCAGTGACAAGATCTCTTTCAAAAGGATGGCCCTGGCTGCTGTGTGGAGAATGGACTGCAGGGGGCAAGCACAGCCTGCCTGAGCCCGGGGCCTGGCATGTGCTGCTCCTTCTGAAAGCAGCAACCTTCTCTCCTTCACTCAACCACTTGATGTAACTAACTCCCAACTCTTTGGACTCAGCTCATGAGCCTCCTATGGGAGGCCTTCTCTGACACCTGCCCCTCTTCTAGGTACCCACGCACCCTGACTCCATTGCACTTATCACAAGGGAGTGTAACTGCCTGTTTTGCATCTGTCTCCTCCTCCAGACCCAAGGCACCCTGGGAGCAGGAACCTAGACTTTGTAATCCCAGTACCTGGTACAGCAGAGGCTCAATAGATACTTAAGGAGCAAATAAAAACCATTTCTATAACCATGTTTTACAAAAACCAACCTTTTTAAGTACAGTACCCAGGGTGAAAAGGAGCTAAGGTTTAGTTGATCCTAAATTTAATGAGAACCAACTACTGAGATCTGACTGCTTAAAAAGTAAATACACTTACCAAGAAAGGGAGGACATACACATATACTCAGAATCTGCTACAGGTCAGATATTAGGATGAATGTTTTCAGACACATCTCATCTGAACCTTCCATGGTTAGTATGATCTCCATTTTACAATGAGAAAAACCAAGGTTCAAAAAGAAGAGTTTTTGCCCAAAAACACACAGCAGGTCAAGAGAAGAGCTGAGGGACTTCCCTGGTGGTGCAGTGGTTAAGAATCCGCCTGCCAAGGCAGGGGACACGGGTTTGATCCCTGGTCTGGGAAGATCCCACATGCCGTGCAGCAACTAAGCCCGTGTGCCACAACTACCGAGCCTGCACTCTAGAGCCCACAAGCCACATTACTGAGCCCGAGTGCCACAACTACTGAAGCCCACGTGCCTCGAGCCCGTGCTCTGCAACAAGAGAAGCCACCGCAATGAGAAGCCCTCGCACTGCAACAGAGAGTAGCCCCCGCTCACTGCAACTAGAGAAAAGCCCAAAATGCAGCCCCAAATAAATTAATTAATTAATTTTTAAAAAAAGAGAAGAGCTGAATATACCACTGACCACAAATGATGAGGTCCCAGTCCTCAGGGAGTTCACATTTTGATGGAAGAGAACTTCAAAAACAAATGACCAAGATTCTTGCAGGGTACAGGGATGGGGTGGGGGTGGGGGGGCGGGGGGAACAGGAGGGATGCTACTTGACAAGTGTGGTCAGGAACACCTGAAGATGTAATCTTTAACTAAATGATGAGAAAGAAAAGCACTCCACACAATGGGATGAAAGCAAAGGCAGTGAAGTGGGAAGGAGTCTGGCATGTTCAAAGGAATAAAGAGAACCAGTAATGCCAAGGTTTTTGATTCTTTGCTAATCTGACAGGCAAAGCCCAAGTAATAGAAAGCCAACTTTTCTTTAATGTTTAAGAATTATCAGTGAGGTTCGTCAGAAAAATAAAAAACAAAAAACTTATCAGTGAAGTTAAAGTGGAATTTGCTTGCATCTCTCCTTTTTTGAGTCTTGATTTTTCCATATATCTTATTGATTTTCAAAAACTTATGTTAGAAATATTACACTTTTGTCCATCATTATAAATTACACTTCTCCCACTTTTCAAATGTAACCTTATGATTTTTTTCAATAATCAGAAGTTCAAAATTTTTATGTAGTCAAATTTAATAAAAATTTTTTCCTGGAAGACTAGAAAATAGCTTCTCCAGTCTGACCCCAACCAGTAGCGTGGGGCTAGGCCTGGGTGAGTGGGGGTCATGAGGTCTAGAGGAGGCACTGCACACCTGCTTTCAGGAGAAAATGCTTAAAACAAACTTAAAGTTCAGCCCTGAGGAGCCAAGAAAGAAAACAAATGATGCCAAAAAGACACAGGCAGCAACAGAGACATCTGCAGATGGGAAAGGAGTCCTAGTTAGGCATCCAAGTCATGCCACCTTTGTCTTTAAAGTTTGTCATCCCTGCAGTGCTAGCCAACTGGTACCAGAAATATCTGAGTGGATATTCTGGGTCGGCTCACATCCCCAAATTCCTGTCCTGCTCCTAGAGACAGCCCAACTGGTATCCTCAGCACCCGGACTCTTTATTACTATTAACATGGGTGTCTGCATCAGAGAAGGGTTCTCTAGTTCCCAGCTGCATGTTGCTGACAGACAAAACAAACACACACACACAAAACAAACAAACAAACAACAAAAACAAGCAGCAGTAAAACTCCAAGATTATTCATTGGTTTGGCATAGGAGGGATAACCATCTGAAGCAAATGATTCACAAAGGAACTGTGACCAATTTGACTAATAAGCATGAAATTTTTAATTGCTATAAAACAAAAATGAATTAAAAGGAGGGAAAAACATTTGCATCAAATAGAACAAAGGAGTAATTCCAAAACATCACACAGAATGATTATGTTTTTGAACGCTGGCAGTATTATGGCAAAACTGGTATGAAGGCAATACGACCTTTTGGGAAAGCTACAGGACAATACTATTGCGAGAACCTTAAGTGCTGGTCCCCTTGCCTCAGAAATTCTTTTCCTGAGAATTTCTCCTAAGGAAATAAACTAATAAATTTTTAAAAAAAGACAAAGAAAACAAACTCTATGCATTCAGAGACGTTCATCACAGTGTTATCTCTGTTAATGAACTAGAAGCAACCCAAATGTAAACCAGGGGAATGATTTGGCAAATTATGGTAAAAATATTTCATTGACTATTATGTAGTTACTAAAAATGATTCATTACAAAGATGATGCAGCAACAAAGTTATATGTCTTTGGACATTAAAACAAACAGAAACAAAAAACTAGCAGGTACATCTTGAAAAATAAGCATATGGGAACAAAGAGGAAGGAGAACGTACAAAGATGAAAATACTTGTGTGATGGAGTAAAACTGGATGCTAATTATGGATGATTTTTATATCACCTCACCATCCTAAGGGGCAATTTGTCAGTTTCTACCAAAATGTTGAAATATGCATGCCAGAAGTACTACTACATAACACTAACATAAGTGCAAAAAAAAAGACAAAAATAATACTGCAGCATTGCCTGGATTGAAAAACTGTAAACTACCTAAATGTATATACTGCAATAGAATATGAATACAGTCCTTTAAAAGAATGAAGTAGATTTGTATTTATCGACATGGAAAAATATCTGATATCTTTTAGTGAACAGAGTAGGTTGCGGAATGAGATTATCTGTACATATTAGCCTAAAGTAAACTTAATATGTATAAATACATATGTTCCAGTTTCATGTAATAAACAGGCTATATATAAATGTGCTTATGCACTAAACAAACCTGGAAGGAAACACACTCACTGTCAACAGTCATTACCAGAGGGAAGTGAGATAGGGACTACCTACACTTTCTACATTACGTACTTTGGTACTGCTTCAATTTGTTAAACTGTGCATCTAAATATGTTTTGCTTTTATGAATATCAACACACAACAGCATGGTACAGGTTGCAGGAAGCTACCATTTGTGTAAGAAAAAGAGGGGGCATATATACATGCTTGTATAGATATATTAATAAAAGAAACTAACAATGTTTCTGAAGGAGACTGAGGCTGGGTGTCAGGGTTGGGTGGGAGATTTATTTCTCACTTAGATCCTTTCAGATTATTATTATTACTTTTTTTACTGTAAGATTTATTTGTTAAAAAATTTTTTTAGTTTAAAAATTGACGTGAAAGATGAAGTTACTTCATCTATACTATAAACTAGCTAACTATATAAAGCAAAGTACACAGCTAAACTATATAAAGCAAAAACTGAAGAGAAAATGACTAATAGGAGTAATATGCCTAATTATAAGTCGTCACCTCCAGGTCACGGCACTGTTTCTTATTCCTTTTCAATTTTTCTTATAGACTTTAAATTCTTAAATAAGATTTCCGAAAACCATTCACATGATTTAACATTTAAAAGGTCTTTTCAAGTTTTTTACAAGTTGGGAGGATTAAAAACACAAGAAAACAAACCTGTAAAGGCGTAAAGAGCCCACAGTTCTAGCCAGGAAGGCAGGAACCCCAAGGGTGGCTCCCGCTGGTTTCTGACTCATGCACCATGTCCCAGCGTCTCGAAAGAACCACAGAGACAGAAAAGCAGCAGTCGAGCTTCTAGGGTTCAAATACACCTCCGCCATTTCCTGGGGCAAGGCACTTAGCTTCACCAGGCTTTAGACTCCAAGTATGTAAAGGGGGGATAATGGTCGTACCTACTTCACACAGCTATGGTGAGGAGGAAGGGCAGGGTAGGTAAAGTGCTTAGCAGTGCCTGACACGAATTAAGCTTCCCGGAAGTGTAATCATTATTGTTATCTCGCAACAAGGCCCAGGATACTAGGAGGCGGAGGCCTGCGGGCCTGCCTCCCCATCTCCGTCAATCCTTCGCCGAGGCCCAAGCAACTGCTTCCGGTCTAGGGACAGCGGGATCCGGTGTCCCCTCGGTCTAGTCTGGAGGCCCGCGCCGCCCCAGTTCCGACCTCCAGACAACTCGGCCCCGGCCCCGCCCAGCCCCGCGGATACCCAAGTCCAGCGCTAGGAGCCGCCCCCGGAGGATGGAAGGCCAGGCTCAGGGTGTTGGGAAGTCGTGCTCGGCCACCTCCCGGCCGCCTGCCACAAGCTCCCGGCAGACACTCACCATCTCGGACCGATCCGGTAGCTCCGCGTATCCAACCCTCAGTCTTGTCCCGCTGCCTCTCTGCGCCTGCGCACAGCCCCCTGTCAAGGCGGACAGCCTCGGTAGCCTATCAGGAGCCAGCGTGGGACGGCTGGGCGGGAGGGTAGGTGGGTCTTAGCTGCCCCAGGGCTCGAGGGGAACTTGCCCTGTGCCGTCCGAAAATGAACAGCAAAGGAGCACTTAAGCTATGGAAAATTCCTAATTCCCACTGTGCCGAAAAGACGCTGGTTCGCGTTGTTGGAAGAGGCTTTCAACTCTCAACCGAGGTCTGAGCTGGATCTGCAGGTTCTGGGTGGAGGGTGGTGAGCGATTCTGAAGGCGAGGACGGGGGTTGCTGAGACCTCCTCTCAGGCAAAATGAGGCGCGAAGCCAAAAAGCTCCGAAAACGCGGGAAAATCTGGAGTTCGGGCTGGAGTCAAGCGTCCCTGTGGTCTCCAGAGCGACTCCCTTGGGAATATTCCATGCAGGCTCTGAGAGAAGCGGTCAGGTCTAGCCTGGGAGTCTGCAGCCTTTGAACCCCGAGCTCTCGGCCACCCGGTGTTCCCTTGGAGAAGCCACCTTACATTTCTGTGCTCCCTCATTTTCTCACCTTCTTCCTGGAGCCCTACTGTTGCCACCAAATCTTGGCTCTCTGTGCACCGAAGCTGAACAAAAATACGAGACAGATTTTAGAGGATAAGAGAGATGGCTTTATTCCTCTGCCAGGCAGAAGGGAAGACACAGCAGGCTAGCGCTTCAAGAACTGTGTGTTCCCCCACCCCCAAACGGAGATTTTATATGTGGGGCTCGCAGTCCCCGGTATATGATAAGGATCAAAGTAGTGAAGGTCTCGCATTCTTTTTCTCCTTGCATTTCAAAACAGTCATAGCTGGCGTTAGGCAGTCCGGTAATTGGGTCCCTTTGTCTCTGGTTTATCTGCCTACGACCTTCTTTCTGAAATACAAAAGCTACAGGGGGTGATTTGTTACCAGGGGGCGCAGGGAATATAAACACCAGAACCACGATGTAATTTACATGAGGTTTGGGGTTGATAGGCCCAGGATGTAACTCACACAGCGTTAGCGTGATAGGTACGGGATGTAATTTACATAGTGTTAGGGAGTGAGGTTAGCTTTGTGAAGTACAAATCTAGTTACAGACACTACCGATTAGTAACCGTTAAAATAAAGCAAGGAGTGATTAACACTTTCAGGCCAGGTTATGTTTTCTTCTCCAGCCTGTTCACTGTTCCCTTTACTTTCCTTGTTCTCAGGAGAGGGAAAAAAAACACCTCACTTCTATTTTTATTGCAACACTATGTTGTTCCGTTTTCCACAAAAATTTATGCGTTCTCTAGCAGGAAATAATTTGCTAATTAGTTAGCCTCAGCTTACAGTGTTTCTTTGAGGAACTGGAGCTTGCTGAATTCAACGCAGATGATCTCCAAAAATTCATTCCACTGTAGCCTCTTCCAATTGGGAGAGGATTTGGTTTTCCTTCTAGGGGCATCTGCATATTAAGAGGATTGAATAGTGACTTTACAGTGAGGAAACCTGGCAGGCACCATCTTAACCAGTGTATCAAGGTTAACACAACTGGTAATGGGATATATTGATATGTGCCCTCTGATATCATGCACCAAGGGCACACCACCTCTATGGTGTTTTTCACAAAAAGAAATCCATGGCCTTAACCTTAAGAAAACATTAACCAAACTTAGGACATTCTACAAGGTGCCAGATCAATAAATACTCTTCAAAAAATGTCAAGGTCTGAATGAGGAACTGTCACAGATCGGAAGAGACTGAGAAAAACAACACTGGTGGGAAAACTGGTGATACCTGTATAAAGGTTGTAGTTTAGTGTCATTTTACCGATGTCAAGTTTTTATAATTGTACCAAGTTATATGGGATGTTAACATTGGGGAAAGCTGGGTGAAGTGTGTGCAGGAGTTCTCTGTACTATACTATTTTTTTTGCAACAGCTCTGTAAGTCTAAAATTATTTCAAAGTAAAGTTAAAAAAAAAAAGGATTGATTACAAAGAAATGATTATTGAATCTGGAAACATTATAAAAGCGTTTAGCAAGGGGAAGAAGGGCTGCAGTGACTGGACCTCAAAATATCCTGGGAGATAAGCACAGGATGGTCATCACCACTATCTTACATATGGAGAAACAGACTGAGAGGGGGTGAATGAATTGAACAAGATCACAATCACAAAAGCAAGAAGTTCATGTGACTGGAGCCAGAATAAGAACTGAGGAGTTGGAAGTAGTCAGGGCCTTGAGTGACAGGCTTATGAGTTTTGGAGTTTATTCTGTGGCAATGGAGGAACCACTGTAATATTTTAAGAGGGGAGAACCACGAGACAACTCTTCCACAAATCATTCTGAGGCAGCACAGATGGACTGGAGAGAATGGAGGCAATGACAAGAAATTGCTACAGTCAACCATGGTAGGGATGATGGATGTGGGCTGTGGTACTGCGGGCAGCTCCGAAAGAAGTGATTCAAAAGAAGTTTTGGAAATGGATTCGATAGGATTTGGAGGCCAATTAGATGGAACAGCTGAACTGGTTGTGAGTAGCAGTACAGCAAAACATTTAAGCACGCAGTCTTTGGAATCAGACAGTCCTGGATTCCAATTTGCACTCTTGCCACTTAATAGCTGTGGACACTTCAAGTTACTCAATTACGTTGAGCCTATTTTCTATTCTATAAAATAGAGATAATCACTCCTCTCTGAAAGTGACCAGGAAGACCGACAGTGCATGTAGCATATCTGATTGTCTGCGACATAGTAATAAATGTTGACAGTTGTCCTGGACTAAGTAAATATAGGTGTGATATTGGTCGCTAGGATAGAGAAGATAAATAGAAGAGGTCTGAATTAGAAATGAGGAAAATAACAGCATGGCTATTTTCAGCGATCTGCAGGTGTGACTGAAAATTCTCAGGGTCCTTCCCTGTGAATTTCTTTGAGGAAACCCTCCTGGCCACAGCATCTCTGCTCAATGGGAACCTGTTCATAAGGGACCAATACTGTCCTTCCTAGGTCTCCACTGAAGACCTGGAAGATTCCCGTGGATCCTTCCCCTAAATGTCCTGACCACAAAGGAGCCCTACAGACATATGGGAATTGACCAATGAGCTGCGATTGACAGCAGTTTCTGTTCTGGAGTTACACAATGTGAGACACCCTTCCTAAAAGTCCAGAAAATAGCAGCCAGTCAGCCATAGCTGAGTCCCAGTTTGATGTTTTATAGGGTTTGGGGCTGGACAGCCAAATGGTCAGTAAAAGTAACTACTTATTTTCCCATGAAAGATTTCCTCATGCTGGGGGGAACATGTCTTCCCCTCTTTTTTTTAGCCACGCTGAAAACTAGAGCTTTCTAGCTGCTTATATAGGACAGAATAAATAGGATAGGGCCTACACTTTGCAGGATCTGGAAGGAACCTGTCCTCCAGTCACTGTTAGATCAGGATATTTAAAAAAAACCCACCTCCCTTAGCATCTTTCCCCTGGATCCATTTTGAATAAGAGCATGATCACTTGGTTTCCTAATAAGAAAAAGTCTTGGTAGCCAGCTGGTAATTTTCTATTGAGCACCTATGGCTGGGATCCTGTCTCAGGGAAACCCTTGGTTGTCCCAGAAAAGGAGATGTCTTCACCTTGGTTCTCTTCAACATAGGCACTAAATACAGTCTCACCTGAGACTTTCTAGTTTTTTTCCTATCTACTCCACAGTACAAGACAGGCTGTAACCTGCTCACTTACAAAAGCAGAGGGCCAGAAATCTATACGACCTGTTCACATAGGCGGCTTCCCTGCAAGTGGGGAAAACCTTACTCAAGACTAAAAGAAAAGTGTGCAAATGAAGGACCAAAAAGTTTAATTGTAAACAGTCTTACAACTTTTAGGGAAATGCAAGTGAGGCAGCCCCCTGCAGGACCTTTATAAGAGCACTTCACTCCTTGTGGTGTTTGTAACGTTACCTGAGTGTTTGAAATTACAGTTCAAGAAAACAAAGGAACTCCAATACAGTAATATACAATCCAGCGCTGCCATTCCATTTTTGGTTAATGAAAGCATAGCATATATACAAATAATTTTGTAAATAACTCTAAAAGAAAAACAAAAAAATGAGGGGGGCTGGAGATGCCAATAATATTAAATAGAAGTAGTTAACCTAAAGGAGTTTAAAAGGATGGAGTTACATCCAAAACAAGGAGGGATATAAAAATAGAGAAATCTATTTCCATGAGTCATCCCTAATAACATTTCAGATTATTAACCAGGTAAATAAAAAGTAGCAGAGAGGGTTTGACTGAAATAGTTCATTTAGGATGAGACCTCTTTGGGCAGGTGAGTCGTGTTTCACTAAAATTTCAGATGAATTGACATTGGTATGTCAATCTCCTGATGAAAAACTAGTACCTGAATTTTAAATAGAATTATTGTAAGTCTTATGAAATTACATTCTTCTGCACTCTGATATAAGATCATAAAAGACAGAGCAGTAATTCATTATTATGAGCTGCTGGACCAGTTTTAAATCACTCTATTTGATGAAACAAGTGAGGTCCTTCCCTCCAGACCCAGATTATGTGAAATGCTGCATTCCCCAGCCTCCCAAAAGAGCAGAAGAATAAGGCAATTGCTCATTTTACTTTGTTTTTATTTCAACATAACATGCAGTAAAAAAATTAACAGTATTTATTAGCATTTACAATGCTTACAAAGAAAAAAGGACTCTAAAAGCAATTTAGTTCAGATTTAAGAAATCGCTCTAATTAAACACTTACAATAAATCTATTTCCAAATGATCAATTTGGACCAAAATTTAAGATAGTATTTGGTAGATATTTATGTCTGCTGTCTATTTGCAGTATTTTTATATAACCTCTGATTCTTGGGATATCCAGCCCCCATTTTCCTAACACAGCAGGGAAAGACATATACATGTGGCCATTTAAATTAAAGGAAGAAATGGAGTAAGGAAGATCCCAGGCTGCAAAAATATATACAAGCATTTACCTTTTCCAGAACTAAACGTTTCTTCCATAAAAATATTAAATAGCCAAGCCCTATAGAACTAGGGCCAGGACTACTTCAAATATAACTATTCTGTATTTTAAAAATATAGGGCAGAAAGCCTTTTGGATGATATTTATACATTTTTGAACAATATTTCTAGGTCCCTAAATGAATCATCAAGCATTATGTAGAACAAAAAAAGTCTACTTTCTTACATTATCTCTTAATTTAATCTCATAAATCTCTAGTAAATATTGTAGGTAACTACATTTCAATGTGAGCATTCGCCTCAATAGGAAGTCTTTATAGAAGGCTTAATCTCCATAGCCATATATTACCAAAATTCAGACTTATATAACGAATGGGTAGTTGGCAGACATTCGCTCTGTAAGACAAAGCAAGAGTTTTTTGCCCCCTACCAACAAAAAGGCAGAGTCACTACTTTGAAAACAACTAGGGCTTAGAGACTGTACTACCTTTCCTAGAGTAAGTAGAATAAAATCAAAATAAAGATAGGATTGGGGGGAGCCCAATCTCTCCCTTTACACTAACGATTTCTGGATGAGGCAACCCTTTCACTCAAGTATGCTTTATGATGGCAGTGTTTTAGAGTACAGATACACAAGTTGCAAAGTGTTTTTGTTGTTTTTCCAAGATGTAAAAGGAAGAGTAGTTAGGGACAAAAACCCCCATTTTCTTTCCATATACAAGAGGGGTTTGCTATTCTCTGCTGATTTTTGGCTCAATGCTATTTGTTCATGCTATGGTACTGAAACCTGCCAAAGTCCCTATCTCATGAGTTATGAGGCTGTCCTCAGGGTTCAGCTATGATAGGCACTCAGCTGGCTTTGGCTTCCTCCCCACTGTCCATAAAGTCAAACCTCTGACAGCTGTCATCCTGACAGAGTCTAAACAGGCTAAGTTAAAAAAATTCCCACAGAGAAGGTCAAAGTGCATTCATTAATCAGTTACTAACAGAGCAATCTAACAGTCATGGGGAAAACCTGTTAAAATTTTTAGAGGTGAACAGAATATCCAGATCAGGACAAGGGAAAGAATGGAAATAACTACTCTAACAGGTGTCAGAGAAATTATCAACTTAAAAAGCTTTAATTCACATACAGAATACATTTCTGTGGTTACTAGAAATGTATTGTGAATAAACGTATTACTCCCTTCTTTTTAGCCAGTACCACAGCTCTCCCTCCCTAATGAAAATGTAATTTTACAGGATGTTTCATTGACCTCTACTTGGATTAGAAAGCACTCTAGTTATAACTTGAACTCCTTAGCAATAATTAAATGTAACTGAAGTTGCTGGATTATGATAAAATTATAAAGATGCAATTAATATACAGGAACATATAAAAATTGTTGATGGCCTTCAAATAATTCAGCTAAATTAATTCCAATTCTAGGTTAACTTTTATACAGACAGTGAAGGAAGCATAGTGTTAATATTGTTTGTGAAGTTTAGTATTTGCAAGGCAATTACAACAAACTTCCAAATGAAGAGAGTTATGCAGTCATTTGCAGGCTGGGACCAACTTCTCTCTGAATTCAAATTAACAAAACTACTTTGTAGAGAGATACAAGAGTCTCACATCTCTCCTTTCTAGAGATAACATCAAAATGATGCATGGATTTCATGCTCCGGAAAGGAAAAACAACAGTCAGGCCAGGCTGAAATAAGAGGGAGAGCACAAGCCAGAAGTTTGCTCACATCCCCAGAAGCTGGGCTATTTTAAACAAATACCTCTTACCATGAGGCTTAACAGGAAGATCTTACATATTTTAGTTACCAAGGGACTTCCTTGCATATTTTCAGAATCTCTAAAAGGAAAAACCCTACTCCCAAATGAGACTTCTGATACACATATACAAAATTTTTGTTAAGGAAACAATCTAGTGGAATAAGACAAGGCAGATTTCATTTTTGTGTTAATTCCATGTTAAGTATGGTTTTGACTAGTCATTTGCAGATCTGAGTTCTGGAACACTGAGAAGAAATCCAGAATCACTGGGAGATAAGTCTCAACGATAACATTAATTTACTTACACTCAAGGTAACTCTCTAAACAGTCACAGTCCAATTTTACAAGATGTGCAATAGGCAAAGAAGGAAAAGGACAAACATTGCAAATAAGTTCTTGTCCTTTGGCGGTGCAAGCTCTCAGAAGTCACTCTTGTCCAAATCCTTCTGTTTCTTCAATAGCAAATAACAGCTTTTCCTTCAGTTGCTCATAGCTCTTGTAGGGTGGCAGGTCCAGGCGGTTAAAACTAAAAGTAAGAATTGTTAGCTTGAGAAAAGGAAATATACTAAGAATCATATGGGCAGTGTAACACTGGTTTTAAAGCCAGGCAAAATTAGGTTCAAATCCCAGCTCTGTCACTGGGCCCCTGAGCATGTGTTTTTTACTTTGCTGAGTCTCGGTTTTTTCTTTGGTAAAATGGGAACAACAATATTTATCTCTCGGGATAGAGTGAAGAATAAACAAGCATATATATAGCACAGTACTGGTGCTCAGCAGGTACTCAGTAAAATGTTACTCCTCTCAAGCTTTCCCATCCACCCTAATCTATATGTGGTCAGCAAACTTTTGCTGTAAAGGGCTAGACAGTAAATACTTCAGGCTTTGTGAGTCATAGGTCTCTTATCAAAAGGTTTTAAGTATACCCCATTAAGAATAAAAAAGTTTTCGGCTCTAATATGTTGGTCTGACTGAATTTCTCTGTCCTATTCTTAGCTGTGAGTTTTTAAAGGCATCTTCTAATTTTGGGCCATATTAAGAACACCTTCACAAGGTAACAGGTAGTGAATCTGCCCTAAAGCCTTGGTCCTCTGCTATATTTATAGGATAAGGTGCAGGTAGATGTTTGGCAACAGAAGAAATAATGCTATCCACAAAGGGAAAATAAATTTACGGTTATGGAAATGAACAAATGGAAACATGGAACTTGAAAAAGTAATGAGGCTGGTTTTCATGTGTGACTGAGATAAGCTATTCACAATAATGTAATGGCACAATCTGTTCCAAGTTTAAAAAAAGGGAGAAAAGATCAAATCAAAATATATGTGTACATGGGGCTTCCCTGGTGGCGCAGTGGTTGGGAGTCTGCCTGCCGATGCAGGGGACGCGGATTTGTGCCCCGGTCTGGGAGGATCCCACATGCCGCGGAGCGGCTGGGCCCATGAGCCATGGACGCTGAGCCTGCGCGTCGGGAGCCTGTGCTCCACAACGGGAGAGGCCACAACAGTGAGAGGCCCGCGTACCGCAAAAAAAAAAAAAAAAAAAATATATATATATATATATATATATGTGTGTGTACAAGATGAATGTAAAAAAATCAATTGTATTTCGATATACTAGCAATGAATAATCTGAAATGAAATTAAGAGAACAATTCCATTTATAATAGCTTCAAAAAGAATAAAATACTTAGGAATAAATTTATCAGAAGAAATGCAGGGCTTGTGTAATGAAAACCATGAAACATTGTTGAAATAAGTTAAACACCTAAACAAATGGAAAGACACCTGATATTCATGAATCAGAAGACTTAATACTGTTAAGATGACCTTACTCCCCCAAACTGATCAAAGCAATTCACATCAAAATCCTAGCTGACCTCTTTGCAGAAATGGACAAGCTGATCTTATAATTCATATAGAAATCCAAAGAACCCAGAAGAGCAGAAACAATCTTGAAAAAGTTGGAGAATGCATACTTAATTTCAAAACTCACTGAAAAGCTGCAGTAATCAAGGCAATGTTACTGCCATTAAGGACAGACATATAGATCGATGGAATAGAGAATCCAGAAATAAACCCATGTATTTACAGTCAATTGATTTTCAACAAACATGCCAAGCTGTTATTTTTAAAAAGCCACATGTATGAAAATACAAAGGAGCAAACAATAAAACAAATAAAAAGGGTAGATAGGGAAAATAAACAAATATCCAGCAAGGTATATATATGACCACTGAAATGTCCCACAAAATAAAGTTCAACTATTGTTGACATTAGGTTGAATTCCAATATATTGTATTTAAGATTAGGGTTTGTTTTTAGTTTTGTACATTTTTGGAAATGTGGTTAAACTACATTTATAATAAGAAAATAGTATTTCTGTCACCATGTTAGAGTAGCTCTCCCTACAGCTATCTAGACTTGATTTCTTCCTCTGCCTACAGAGAAAAGTTAAGTTTTCTAAATATCACATTTCAAAAAAAAAAAAATTCGGGGTGGGGGGAGGGATTGACTGTTAATGGCAACAGGGGTTGTTTTGGGGTGAAGGAAATACTCTAAAGCTAGATTATAGTGATGGTTACTTTTCTGAAAATCTACTAAATATCACTGAATTAAAATGGGTAAGTTTTTTGTTACATAAATTATGTCTCACCAAAGCTATTAAAAATAATTCAATACCATGGGGAAAGTATTTCATTTCTAATTTCTAAAACGTTTTAGTATATACAGGATAAATGGGAAAAAGCTATTTTCTACACTCTTTTTTCTTTTTAATTTTTCTTTTATTTTGAAGTATAGTTGATTAACAATGTTGTGTTAGTTTGAGGCGTACAGCAAAGTGATTCAGTTATACATATAACTGAATCTTTCTGATTTTACTTACCAGGTATGACTTCTAGGCAACCAATTTTCTTTCCCAACTTTTTCAATGCAGAATTTCTGTGGCCCATTGCTCCCTAAAAGTGAAATCATCAACAGTTTGATAGTGCAATGGTTCTCAAATTGTTATCACCAATCCAGCTGCATCAGCATCACCAGGGAACTTGTTAAGAATCACAAATCCACAGGCCCTAACCCAAGCCTACTGAATTGAATCAAAAACTCTGGGGGTGAGGCTCAGCAACAGTGTTTTAACAAGCTTCCAGGCAATTCTGATTGAGAGCTAGAGTTTGAGAACCACATTGTTAATGTATGCCCAAGAGGAGAAAATGCACTTTTATCTAGTATTCCTTATCCAGAAAAACAGAATGCTATAATTAACAATACCTCACATAAGAGAACACATAAAAAGCTTAATTTTAGTTTTAAACACAATGGGGAAACTACAGCTCACTGTCTTACAAAACTTGATTTAAACAGAAAATTGTTAAAACTTTAGAAAATGTAAACAACCTAGTGAATTCAATATTAACAATGCTTGTGCTTATAGGTCCTACAGGGCAGACCCTTACACACCTAACACCCCATTCTTGCCTCTCATTTACCTTGTGCTGGAGTCAGCTGTTAATGGTTATCTTTAAGCACTGGTTTTCTAAAAAGGTCACTACTGCTCCCTAAAAAGCATTTACTGGTGGTCATAAGGACTAGTATACTACTGGACTTTTAAATAAGAAGGGGCCAGGCACACTTATTGTTCTGCCATATGTAAGACAGTCATACCCAAAGAACTTTCTCATGTCCCACCTGACTAAACCCAGTGCAAATATAAAGTGGTAGTACTTTTGTATCTAATCACACTGAAGTGTTTTCACAAGTAGTTATGCAAAAAGCCCAGTAACATAGGATATGGTCATTACGAAAAAGGATAGTTAAAATGATTAAATAATTAAGGGTGAAATTATTAAATGGTTTATGTACTGGCACATTCTCTCAATATATTACAGCATTTCTAACCACACAGATGGAAAGTTTCGTTTAATAGTGCTAATTAGTATGTAATAGTAGAGTCTGGATTGCTTTTAATAGACTTAGAATCAAACATTAACATAGCAGAGAGGGACTTCCCTGGTGGTGCAGTGGTTAAGAATCCACCTGCCAGTGCAGGGGAGATGGATTCGAGCCCTGGTCCGGGAAGATACCACATGCCGTGGAGCAACTAAGCCCTGCACCACAACTACTGAGCCTGGGCTCTAGAGCCCGCAAAGCACAACTACTTGGCCCACGTGCCACAACTACTGAAGCCCATGTGCCTAGATCTAGGGCCCGTGCTCCACAACAAGAGAAGCCACTGCAATGAGAAGCCCATGCACCTCAACGAAGAGTAGCCCCTGCTCACTGCAACTACAGAAAGCCCGCACACAGCAAGGAAGACCCAACGCAGACAAAAATAAAATTTTTTTAAATAAAATAGAGAAATATGAAATGGAGGATTTTAGTGAATTTCATTGAAAAAGGCTATTTTACAAATATGTCATATTATCAATACTATTACCCTGGATGCTTTCTAAAGTTTTATGGAATTGTAAGACATCATGTTGTAAACATTATATACTGAAGTTAATTTCAGGTTGCCTGTTGTTTTCAATCTTACTCTGACACTGTCCCTAAACGAAACAACTTCCAGATAGACTCTTGCACCTCTTTTCCTATTTTTCAGCCTATTTCAACTTTAAAAAGGTCTCTGAGGCTTTTGTACATATCAGAGCCTTGGCCTATACTGGAATTTCGTGATTAGACACTACACTTTAAAATAAGATCTACCTCATTTTTCTCTACTTTGATCAGCTATAATTTATTCTAGCAGGTATATTATCCTTAATTCACTTAGATTATTTCCCTCTTTTTCTTATATTTGTCTATTTATTATTTCTTACCTTTTCTATCTGTTCTTTCATATTCCAGTGATTCTTATACAGAAGGGCTTCTGACCTCTTAAGCCCAAATCTTTTCTTCTAAATAGGAACATTTTGTGTCTTCTAATAGAGTTTTTCCCAAACGTACATGTATTGAAATAAATATTATTTCTTTATAAATAATTTTTTAAAACTTTCTTCTTTATATTACAGTTAGTGTTATGTATCTGTATTTTTTGGAGATTGTAGATAACGTTATTTCACATCTACCAACTTCATTCCGTGAGGATATTATAAATATGTTTAAAAAATGGGATATTAGATCTGATAAGGTCAAGAACCACCAGATTAAATTGTTATATACATCACTCTTACAATTTTCTTTTCCTACATTGGGTGGATGGAAGGTTAAACCAATGTCCTCTAAAATTTGATGAACCACAATCTCACTGTCTGTCTTCCACAGGTATCCTTTTGTGTTGCTTTAGACTGCTCCATCCAACCCCAAATATTATTCCCAAGAGAAGACCTAGTTCTTGTTTTTTTAATAATCAGATTTCCAGTTTATACTGAGGAGCTTGTACCAGTTTTTTCTTCATTTTGGTCACTATTCCTTACCTCTCCAACCGCCAACATGGTTTCTTTTTCAAACTACAGAGCATTCTCAAAGGACTTACAAATTATCCTTTTTGAGACTTCTTTCTCTGTAGCACTAGATAAAAACTTCCCTTCTATATTGCTTCGGAGAGACTAAAATATTTATTCTCTGGCCTCTCCTTTAAGTCTGTCTCTAGGCTAGTTATGTCTCACCCCTAAATGTTTCTAAGCATCAGATCTCTACTCTTCTCTGTATTCTATTTCTGCATAAGCCCATCCATTCTCACAGCTTCAAATGTCACTGCTTCATTGCTCTTATAAGTCTACTTTCTCTCTCTACTGTTACCTCTAAACTCGTGCTTTAACAACACCTGTAAAACTGTCCCCTCACTGAGATTTTCTACTTGGTTGCCTGATAGTCACCTTAAACTCAGCAGATTCTTTACACTTCACAACTTCTCCATGTTTCATAACATGGTAAACATTCTTCCTTTATATTTTGTTTTCTAATCAAGTCCTATTTCTACCTTTGGAACTTCTCTAGCATTTCTCTCTTCTTTTCCATCCCTATTTTATCTCCTAAGATCAGGTTCTTATCATTGCCCTAATCACTCTTCCTATTTCCAGGTTCTTCCATCTGCATGCTATACCTTACTATCAAATCTTCCTAAAAGGCAGCTTCAGCAAGTTCACCTGTCTTCAACAAGTTCCCATAGCTTCCAAAACCCTAAGTAATGTCCAAATTCTTTTGGTCTGGCTTTTAAAGTCTTGAACTGGTTCCACACACTATATCCAGAACTGCCTATTTAATTCTTTAATTCTGACTCTCTCTTCTCCAGCTGAAACAGACTTAGGGATCACAACTTCTATCCTCTTATGGTACTTGCATAGTGTTGGTGTTAAAGGAAGACTTGAATTTACTTATTTAGTCACAAAATAAATATTCTTAAGGTCATTCATTTCAAAACAACATACAATTTAATCAGTGACTATTATGTGACAGGCACTGTACTAGGCACTAGAAATAAAAAGATGAAGATATGGATCTATATCTCAAGGAGCTCCAGGTATAACAGGGAAGAGTGGTAAACAAGTCATTAAAATATAATACAAATAGTAGTGTCTCTCATAGGAGACACTGAAATGTTTGCCATATGACTGAATGAAGAAACATCTACATATATAGAAGACCATTATCCTACTGAGTTAAAATATGGGGTCTAGCCTAAGAGTTAAAAACTTCTAGAGATAAGGATTACAAAGTGATTTAAAAGCTGACACAAATCCAGGTTAACTGTGTCTAGTTAAGAAAATATACTTGTCTTTGTTATTTGATACACTGTATACACGTTAATATAACAGCAGTGTGATAAACAATTTTCTGTATAGGAAAAGTGACCCTGTTGACATACCCATGAGGTCAGCAAATCCGCCAACTGGCAATCGGCAGGTTCCAGTAACAAACTGCAAAAGTCTCATTCTCTTCTCATTATCGATTTCTTTAACAAACTGTTAAAAGCACATTTAAAGAGATACATAGGTCATATGTGACGTTCAGAATACTAAACAAGAAAGAAAAAAATCATTTCAAATCTTAACCAAACTCCCAGTGTCAGATGCACTGGAAAATGACTGAATCCACCACTGTGGATGGTAGAGCTTCTCCATGTTTGTCAAAAGCCCTACCAACCTTCCCCTATACCAATCCTAGTACCACATCCTTATAGGGAAACAGAAAAAAAAGAGCCCAAGAGCTCCTTACTCATGCAGTCTCAAGATTAGCTCTTCTAGGGCACCCTTCCTTTTCCCTCTAGATCTGCCTGTCCTACAGAAATTCATGTGGTTACGAAGGACAAAGAGGTTGAGTCAGAACAGACTTTTTGGTTTTATGAACAAATGAAATCAAGCTCACAAATTCTGACCAAGATATATCCCAGTAATGTTCTTCTCTCAGTGTTCTTTATGTTTTGGTGTAGCTATGTGTTGCCAGAATTATGTGGCTTTTAACTCCTACAATTCTGACTCAAAACATTAAGTGTCTAGGGAATTCTTTCTAGCCTGTAGCACAAGAATTTTGTCTCAGCCAAATGATTTTTTTGTAAAGAATTTTTATCCTACTGTACTAATTGTATTTGTTACAGAAGCCCAGTCACCTCAGCTTCTTATGAATTTCTTTACATAAATTTCTTTACATAATTAGAAGGCATTAAAAAGTTTTTTTTACTGTGGTTAAATATACATTAACATAAAAATTTACCATTTTAAGTGTACAATTCAATGGCATTAAGTACATTCACACTGTTGTGTAACCATCACCACTATTTACAGAACTTTTTTATTATATCAAACAAAAACTCATTTCATTAAACTTATCTCCTTGCTTCTGCCTCCCTTCTCCCCAGTCCCTGGTAGCCTTTATTCTACTTTCTGTCTCTACAAATTTGCTTATTCTAGATACCTCATATAAGTGGAATCATACAATATTTGTCCTTTTGTGCCTGGGTGATATCACTTAGTATAATATCCTTAAGGTTCATCCATGTTGTATCCTATGTCAGAACTCCCTTTCTTCTTAAGGTTGGACAATATTCCACTGTGTATATGTGTATATGTGTATATATATATATATATATATATATATATATATATATACCACATTTGGTTTATCCAATCATCTCTTGATAGACATTTTAGATTGCTTCCACCTTTTGGCTAATGTGAATAATGCTGATATGAACATAGTTATACAAGTTTCTGTTTGAGTTCCTGCTTTCAATTCTTTTGGGTATACCTAGGAGTAGAATTGCTAGACCATATTAATTCTATGTTTAACGTTTTGAGGAACCACCAAACTGTTTTCCACAGTGGTATACCATTTTATATTGCCAGCAGCAACGCAAGAGAGTTCCAATTTCTACACATCCATACCAAGGATGATTATTTCTTTTTTTTTTTTATAATAGCCACCTTTTAATGGGTATATGTCTCACTGTGGTTTTGATTTGCACTTCTCTAATGATTAGTGATGCTGAGCAACTTTTCATGTGCTTATAGCAGAAATTTTGTGAAGAGACACCATTATGATTCCAAACCAAGGCTCTCGCTTAAGTTACACCTTCTAAACATTAAATAATTCTTAATGAGCTATGAATGATGAAAACCATACTTCAGATAGTTCTACCAAATTCCAAAAGCATTTAGATCAAATGCAGGGGAATATTATTATCTGGGGTTGTCTTATACTCTGGGCAACGGTGCAAGGTGTGTGTTGCTTACCTGGCAATAGTGAAAGAATGCTGTTATAATCGGTATTCATTTATTGTAATGCATAGAATGGAATGAGGATCCTTAACATACTGGTACACTTTTTCTGTGACTCATTTCCATATGTGGTAAGCAATTTCTACAAAAATTACGGTATTCCAAAAGAAAGAAACTGAGACAAACCTGCCAAAACCACATGATTTGTTTGCTTGTCCTAGTGTAATGACGGTAGATGGCATGTCTTTGCCAGTCATTCAAATCAATCTCTTGCATTCCACATAAAAGAACCTTTAGGGATGAAAAAGACAAATGGTTTCTTTAGGTAACCGTACAACCTATATAAAAATGCTAGACATAGTTAAGACTAGTATTAAACAACTTTCAAAAATTTAATCAGGAGGCTTTGGCTTATAAACTGTGTATCAAGAATTTTATCTATATTATTTGTAAAAGCTGAGTTTCCATGATTGGTGTCATATATACACATATTCAGGTATATAAGTCACTCACTGGATAGAGGTTCTAATACTTTTCTTTTTTTGGTAACGCTTTATATATTTGGATAAATTATGGACTTCTTTTAACCTCTGGGGATGCTTCAGAAACATACTGCCAGAATAAAAAATACTTTTGCCATTGGAAAGATGGTAAAGTGAGTTGAAAACAGGCACCTGAAGGCATTATTTACCAGCATGCTGCAGAGGAAAGAACAACTCATTACCTCTAATTCCTTTGCATCAAAGTACTGCAAATACTGCTGGGGAAGAATTTCATTAAAGCCCTCAAAGAAAGCTTGTGTCTGTTCTTCAACACCGCGAGACAACCTCCATTCAGCTACCATTCTGGTAAATAAATATAAAAAAAACTATGAGGAAGTTTAGATTTTACCTTTAATTCTGAGTGTAAAAATAATTTTTAAAAACTTTATTATGAAAAGTGTCAAATATATATGTAAGTAAAATAAATGAACCCTATGTACAGATCTCTCAGCTTCAATACCCATCTTATTTCATTATGGCCCTATCCATACCCTAGATAGCATATAATTTCATTTTAAACAAATATTTCAGTATATATTTCTATAAGATGAGGTCTCTTTTAATTTTATTTTAATTTGCATAATTTATTATGCAAAATCTCTGTAACTCAAGGTTAGTTCATCATTAACTAAGGTCTTAACCTAAAATATGCGCAATGCTATGCTCAATGCTGGGGGAGATTCAGGAGTATAAGCTATTCCTTTCTTGAAGCAGCTTAAAGTTTTTTTCACATCTTTATTGGAGTATAATTGCTTTACAGTGTTGTGTTAGTTTCTGCTGTACAACTAAGTGAATCAGCTATATGTATGCACATATCCCCATATCCCCTACCTTTTAAGCCTCCCTCCCACCCTCCACCCTCCGTATCCCACCCCTCTAGGTCGTCACAGAGCATCTAGCTGATCTCCCTGTGCTATGCAGCAGCTTCCCACTAGCCATCCATTTTAAGTCTGGCAGTGTATATATGTCACTGCTACTCTCTCACTTCGTCCCAGCTTCCCCTTCCCCCACTGTGTCCTCAAGTCCATTCTCTACGTCTACGTCTTTATTTTTTTATGTTTTTTAAAAACATAACTACAATTCTATCATCACACCAAAAAAGTGAGCAATAATTCCTTTATATCAAATATTCAGTGCTCAAATTCTACTGACTGACTCAAATTTTTGGACATATTGATTGAATCAGGTTAGATTTTCTTCTAATCTTCATCTACATAGATACATATTAACAGAGTTAAAATCACATCAAATACAAACTTTCTGTTTTATTACAGAATATTTTTAACAATTTTAACAAGCAAACAAACATGTATTTTAGGCATCTGATTACTTCATGACAATTTCAGACAACCGAAGTCCTAAAGTTTATTAAAACTCTGAAATTTTGGAAAATGGCAGTGTAGGTTGTATTGGACTAATCTTCCGGGTGATTATAATTATAAACACTGGGCAAATTACAGAAAACAAATGTCTGAAGGCATCAGACAGAAACCAAAGGCAGGCAGAAACTGGTGGGGACAAGATTCTTGAAGGAAGCTGGCACACTGGAGCAGAGCCGCATTTACTAGGCTTTTCCTTTGAGGGCACGTCCCAGTTTACAAAGAGCACAGGGAAATGAAACTCAAACTAAAAGCAACACTATTACTGGGCTGAGGAGACATGAGGTTGGGAGCTTAAAGCTGCCAAAGCAGCTACAGAAAAACCCCTGGAAGAAAGAAGACAAAGAAAAGGAGCTCCCAAATCTGCACAGAAACACACTTCAACTCCTTAGCTCACTCCTAAATACACATGTCTAGGACGATGAAACTCCAAGGAACCCTGTGCAATGAACAAATGGAAAGCCAAAGACCCAACCAGAAATTTCAGCAGCCACCTAGGGCTGTAGAGACAGAATTTAAGCTTAATTCTCACAAGGTAATGGTAAAACACCTTGGGCTTTCCATTGTAAGGACTATGAGCCATGTTCTAGGAATAAACATTATGTTTTAGGATTAAAAGCAAAATGGAAGTAGACTAGCTCTAGCAAGCTTCCACACAATCAATGTGATCTGTCCTTAATTTAACTGCCTGTCAAAACAAAACTCAATATTTTTCAAACGGGGGGAAAAAAAGAACTCAGAGTCTCTACCATGTATCATCCACAATAAAAAATGACTACATAGGCAAAGAAGCAGGAAAATGTGACCCATAAGAGAAAAAAATCCATAGAATAAGGCCAACTGATAACCCAATGCTGAAGTTAGTAAATACTTTCTAAAAGCTATTAAAAATGTACTAAATAATTTATAGGACAAGATGGACAAAATATATGAAGAGATAAAGATTCTCAACACAGAAACTCTTGAAAGAAGCAAATGGAAATGAAAGAATATCTGAAATGAAAATTTAATTGGATGAACTTAAAAGCAGTGAATTCAAACGCAGATCAATCAAAATGGCCCAAACTGAAGCACAGAGAAAATGAAAAAAATATAAACAGCATCTGGGATGATATCAAAGGTTAAATATACATGTATCCGAAGTCTCTGAAGTATGAAAGAGGGAACGAAGCAAAAGGAACATCTACAGAGAAAAAGCACAAAAATTTTCCATAACTGCTGAAATGGCATCAATCAGGAGAACATAAAAGCGCATATATACGAGGCAAAATGCTAAAAAACCTTTAGAAAATCTTTTAAAAGCCACAGAGAGAAACATACATTTCATCCAGAAAACAACAGAAATAGTGGCTCACATCATCAAAAATAGAAGACAATAACGGAATGACATTATTGAAAGAAAGTGTTTAAAAAAAAAAAGAGAAAAAAAAACCCTATAAGCCTAGAATTCTGAATCTAGTGAACATATCCTTCAAAACTGAAGATGACATACAGATGTTTTTGGATAAAAGCTGAGAGAATTTATTGCCAGCAGGCACACACTAACAGAAATGGTGAAGGAAGTTTTTAAGGCTGAGAAATGATCCCAGATGGAAAAAAAGGATCTGCAGAAAGAAATGAAGAGAACCAGAAATAGTAACGTGAGTAAATATAAAAGACTATTATTCCCTAATTTCTTTTAAAATCTACTGATTGCTTAAAGCAAGAATATAGTATTATGGGGTTATAAACATAAGAAATAAAATAACAATAGCACAAATGGCTGAAATGAGATAAACAGAATTATACTATTATGAGCCTCTTATAATGTACAAGTAGTATATTAATTATAAATTATGTTACATATAATATTAATGTATTAGCATAATATTAATTAAAGGTGATAAGTTAAGGATGCATATATTCATTAGAGCAGTCACTAAACTTTAAAGAGGTATATAGCTAAGAAAAAACCAAAGATATATAAAAAGAAAACTAGAAATTATTAATACAAAAGAGGACAGGAAAGGAGGAACAAAAGAAATTGGGAAATAGAAGAAACAAATAGCAAGGTGGCAGGCTTAAGTCCAATCATATCAGTAATAACACTGAATTTAAATGTATCAATTGCAACTAAAAGTAACAATTATCAGAATTGATAAAAGTAGTAAGACCTAAGAATATGCTGCTTTTAAGAAACATACTTTAAACAGAAAGACAAAGGATTGAAAATAAAGGATGGAGGAAAATATACCATGCAAATATTAATCACAAGAAATGTGGAGAGGATATGTTAATATTTAAAAAGTAGAAAAGCAGGCAAGAGATCCAGAAACTGGAACTCAAGAATCAGCAGCTGTGTGAAATCTCACCCCTATCTGACTAAACTGGTGTTGAGAATATGTCAGTGAACTAATAACTCGAGACTAAAAGTATGAACTAATGCAAAGCATAAGAGACTACACTAAGAAAACCATCTTTTTACTTAAAAATTTTACCTGATCTTCAAATATTCCCCACAAAAATATCTGCATATAAATTTGAGATTCTTTTCAATGCCATGATGTTACATGGCATAGTAGTTACAGAATTGGTATTTAAAAAAGTGATCCAGCACTGCTTCTAGCCTTAAAACTCCCACTTCTGGAGAAAAACTTAAAGTTTTATATGACCAAAATTCTTTTCTATTACTTTATAAATCTTCATATTTCTGGTTAAATTGAAATATGTCAGAAAGGGGGGGATTAAACTCATTAGCATCCACTAGACTAATTCTTTGTAAGGTTTACAGTTTGAGTTAACCTGCAGGATAGTCCCTCTACCTTGCTGCCTCCACAAGAATCTGTCCTATCTCTCATGGGCTTTGCTGCCAGACTCGTTAAAAAGAAATTTAGACTGTCTACTGAATTTAGTCCTTAATTTCTTGTAATCTGGCCTCTATATCTACCATTGGGCTATAGTTCTAACTGTTCTCTTAAGGGTTATCATAACTTATTAGCCACAACATCTTCTAAAGATTCTTCATTTTCCTTGGCTTCTGAAATGCAGGACATGGCAAATGGGCTACCAATTCTGAGCTGCCTGACAGCATCACACACCATGGCAGCTCTTATTTACGATTCATGACTTGTGCTTTCCAGCCTCTGTAACTCTGCATATAACTTTTGCTCTTATTTCTACATAACTGAATCCTTCCCAACCATCAAGGCTCAAATTAAATACCATCAGATTCTTGCTCCATGATTATAGCTAGATGAAAGGATGTCTCCCATAGCACTTTTCTTGTTCCTCTCTCAATGTACTTACAAGGTATGACGTGGTGTATTGCATCCTTAATAATACATGAGCAGCTCTCATAATAATTAGTATAAAGGCAAATATTATTTTTTGAAATACTGTCCACTAGTATTACTAAGCAATTATCAACATACTATACAGTCTAACAGAAAGGCTAAAACTATGTCAAAAGGAGCATCCTCTCTTACCTGATATATTCCTCTTTATTTTCTTCTGTTACAAGAATGTTGCCACCATTGGGTTTCAAATCATGACTCTTGATTTCACCTAAAATTTCTTTATCGACGGAAAAATACATTTCCAAACCACATTCCTCAATATTGTTTTCTCTGCCCAAATGAAAGTAACACTGTTACACTAATTCAGTCATGTAAGAGTTTTTTTTTTAACTAAAGGACTATGTTCTTAAATAACTATTGTTAAACTGTAACATCGGAATTAACAACAAAACTGGAACATTATGCTCTAAAATCACATTTTTGCCTAAGATATTTCTATAAAATTTATCATATTGAATAATGAGACAGGCTTAATGTAAACCATTTAAATTTTGTAAACCAATTACATGCTTACAGTCTGAATACATTACCAACACAACAATGATAAATTAAAAGGAAACAAACTTACTTAACCCAGATGAGAGAATTGTAAAATTCTGGATCAATAGATTCTAAATCCTTGAGACCAACTGGTTTGTTCAAGATACGCTTATAGAATGGCAAAGAAAAACCTGTGTCTATGAATTTCCCATGGAACAGAGCCTATGCAAGAAGAAAACAATACCATTTAAGATAATTTTATATTTTATAAGATATAAAAGATTTTATATATCTCATTGTATTTCAGAATGTTTTTGTTTTTTGAATGAAGAACTCATCTAACAAACAAAACAAACTCCCCTGTCATATGATCTATTATGGAATATTTCTGGGGAAAGGGCAGATATAACAAGCCCAATCTTAGACATATCTTAATGATGAGAAAATTTCAAATGAGAAAGTTAAAGAAACAGTGCTTTAGTATTGCTAAATTAGCAAAGTAAACACAGTTCTCCACTTGCACTTACCATAGCAATAAACCTGCCAATAAAACGAAAATATTTCAGGTGATCTGGATTGATGTAAGAAGCGGGGTTTATCTGCAAGCAGTAATTATCCTTCCCTGCATATTCAAACAGGCAATACATTGGGTTCAACACCTCATGTGACAAAAGAAAGAACCATTCTCTGAAATCAAAAGAAAATTTACGATGAAAAATCTTGTAAGTAACCATACCAATAAATCAAAGAGCAGTGTTATAAAGTTCTCAGGAATCTATACTCCCCTGATGGTGATATTTCTCTAGTCTCATATTGATTTTCACTGCTTCTGTACAAACTGACATCTATTGTACAGAGATATTTACACACTACATATTTCAAAGAATCTAAGACATCATTGACTTTAAAGACAACATTATTTGATGAACCACTAACAAATTTTTTCCAATTGTAATACACATCTCAGTTTCAGAGATGTTAAAATATGAAAAATTTAGTCTTAGAATCAGTGAAATACTATACATAGGCAAGTTTAAAATTCACTGTTGACCCATGTGGTTAGAACAGCTGAAACAAGTCTAACATTATTCCATCCATTACAAAGCCCCTCAGTGATGCTCATTAAGTTCCACTGCTCTCTAAATCTTAGATAAATACGAAAAACCTTCCAATTTCACAGAGGCAATAAAGCACTTAATTCAAGCTACTCATTCATTAGGAAAATACTGAGAAGCTCTAATTCAAATGCTGTGAAAATACCAACCAACACTAACGTAAGATTATAGTTATTAACTATGTAACATGGGTGAAGGTCTGGCAGAACAGTAGGCAGAGTGAATCTGGGGCAATATATGTGGTATCAGCTTGTGCCTGAGATTTCCTTTCTTGTTGATGTATGGCCTCTGGTAGTAATCCTGCTTATACTTTAATACTGCTAGTTAATTTTCTAGTTAAGAAGGAATGATTGCCCCCCTGAATTATCTTTACCTAATACAAAATTAAATGTTTCTATTCATATTTGTTATTTACCTGTGATTACTGCATACATTTGAAATGTGAGCTTTGAAACAAAACCTAAGTAAAAATCCCTCAAATGTAGCCACCAGTTAGTGACCCCACAAAGACACAGGGTCTGAACTAGGATATTAATAAACAGTATTTCTACTCTTCACAATAATCCCAGAGAAGTAGATATGATCATTCTTATTTTACAGATGAAGATATTTGCCCCAAGCTATACTATTGAGTGCAGAAAAAGGATTCAAATCCAGTCTTGACTACGAAGTCCTTGGCTTTCCATACTGCCACCACTATGCAAATTTTTAACCTGCTATGATATACTGTTATGGAATAAGCAAAGCAATTTCCTGCTTGAGTCTATCTTCTAGGGGTTTGATTAGAAGCTCCAATATTAAGAAAGGAGAATTTATAATTTCAACTCCTATTTTATACAGCTTTCTATATTTTCAAAACATATATTAATCTCAGTTGGGAACTGAATGACTATTATCTCTATCAGGAATCTGTGATGGAGAAAGTGACCTGAACACTATAGGGCCTTGTATGTTCTGTGGAACAGATATGAGATGGTGGACTGAGCACTGGCTTCTGGTTTGATGATGTAAAGCTTGCATCCAGGCTCTACAACTTAGTTATATGCCTTTGGTGAGTCCCTAAACCTCATTATTACCTGCAAAATTCTCTCACAGAGTTATCCTGAGGATTAAAGGAGTGATGTGGGTGAAATCAACTAGCAGTACCTTAGAAAGTGCTGAATTAATGTTTCTTGAAATTTTATAATTGCAACATTAATAAAGGTACAAAAATTTGCTACATTTCATTTTCCTGAAACAGAAAATTGAGAAAATAATACTTGCAAGCAAAGTGTAATGATACCTTTGGAGGAAAGGAACTAAGTTCTGAGTATTCATATTATCACTACCTTGCTACACCTCCATAATCTAAACCTTCTTCTCCTGGAAAAATCACCCACAAACGTCTTCGCAGATCTTGGGGACTGAAGCTCATTATCTACCAAAAAAAAAGAAGAAGAAGAAGAAGTAAAAGAATCGGTAAAAGTAGAAACACCTTATACCACTTACTTCCAGGTTAGAAATCTCCTGCATTATAAGTAACTTAAATTCCCCATGACACAGAATGCTGTCTGTGGTTTGGTCAACACCACACATATAGAAAATACATTAAAGTTTCATAATGTTTTATAAATTATACATATCTATATTTCTGTATACTTTATACATATATAATTTTCTTTTAAATGATCCTACTGCTGACAAAGTTCCTTCTCTCATTTGCTTAGAGCAGAGTAACTGTGACCATGAGCAGAGCTTAGGTCCTTTTTGGTTTGGGTAGGTTTGGGTTTGTTTTATAGCCAAAAGGTAATAACATAATAACTAATTGGCTAACTTGGAAATGAAAAACAGAGGCTGCAGAGAAAATACAGTTAATTTGAAAACTCATTCTCAGTGGAAACCTGGAAAAACTACTCAAATTTTGTATTCTACTACAGTGGTTAATAAGATCATCTTCATATTTGAAGGACAGTACCATTACTGAGCTACAATGAAGAGGTCATTTGGGTTCTTAATTTTTAAAAGTATTTAATTACTTGCCCAAAATTGGGCCTGTAGAAGATTACAAACATTAATTACTCTTAGGAAAAAAAATGACAGGGCCTGGAGAGAATAAAGTCCGTACAATGATTCTATTTCATGAAAGGATAAGAATGAACAATCACATTTAAATATCCAGAGAGGCTCAGTAAGTGACCTGCTTATGCTAGGGCTCTCTCAGTTCCCACACTTTCATAATTCATATCCCACTCAAACAAGAAAATGCCAGATGTAACAAAAAATTCAATGCTTATGACAAGTATTCCACAACACTATAGGCTAGAAATATAGCAACACAAATGAGAAATGTTATAAGTTAAAATTATCCTTTTTGTTCATTTCTTGTTCCTTCTGGCTATTCCTTGTCCCTGTGGCTGCTCCCCAAACCGTAGGGCTGTCCCTGATCTCGCTTGCTGTCCCCCCAGAAAAAAATACCTTGAAATAATACCTTTTAACAAATGCCAGTATGAAGGAAAAAAAGAAATGCTTCTCCTGCAATTTCCCCCATAAGCAGTTGTGCTGTGTCAAGAAAAACACTTACTACCCCAAACAACTTTATCCAAATGCTATGAAGAAAATCTGATGCTAATTTTGCTATACATCACTCTTCCAAAGCAATCAAAATTTTCTCTTTTTATTTCACATTTATTGGATGGATGTAGAGTTTAGGGTGACAATTTTTAAAAACTGTTTTAGCATCATCTGGTCTGTCATTCTGCGAAAGTCTCTAGGTATCAATAGCTAAAGGGACATTTACTCATGTTCACATCTTTTCAGCACTGCTATTGGCAAGTTATGTTCCAAGAAACTGGCCCACCAGAGACTGACTACTCAGTGACTGCATACTGGTTACGAACATGAAAATAAGAAATAGGTAATCACGGGGTAGAGAATGGCCTTGGAGCCTTGCTTACATCAGGTCAAGAGAATGACTCATAATTCTCTAAGTGGCCTTAGTCAAGCTCTGCTCCTAAAATAATATCTGCTCCTACTTAGCAGGATGCCAACTGGCATTTCCCTTCAATGTTAATAACTGAGGTTCCATTAGTAAAGAATATATATAATTGTTTCTGAAAGTAAGTAGACAGCTATTGTCAACTATCTCAGACAATCTCTTTTTCCTTTACATTCGGTTTAGCACTTCTCAAAGCTGTAGCTACCAAAATTATCATAAGGGTTTGATAATAAAGAATCACAACCACATGTGGCCATAAAACAAGGACGAACTGGATGTTTGCATATTAAGACATTTTTTTCCACTGGTCATTTTAATATATCAAAATCACTTAATACTTAGCTGTAGTTGGTTGGTAAACAAAGTTGTAAAATAAAGGTAAGCAGTAAATTAACTCAGGTTCTGAGGATAGCTAAAACATTTGTTGACTACTCCTGAAAACATTATTTTTAGATATTGTCATCAATGACCAATTACATTTTTTACTACATAAAAAATTCTTTAAATTATAGGAGTAAATATGCTTATTATAAAAATGCAAGCAATACAGAAGTACAAAAACAAAGTCTTCTCCTCTCTTTTTCTATCTGTATCCAGTATGTTCATACAGTACTTCCAGACTTTTGTCTACCAAAAGCCTATTTTTTTACTTAAATATCTGTTTCACATCAAACACTGAGCTTAGAAATGGAAACCTGAAACAAATACTAAGTTACTCTGACGCTTCAAAAGCACAGAACATACACATACACAAAACACACACACAAAGCTATCTGCATTTTCCGCAATTTTAAGTACTAAGGTAGCTGGCAATGAGATTAGACTTAAAAAATTCAAGGACTCCATCTCAGAAAGTTCCAAAGTGTTTGAACTGCTAGCACCAAAACGTTTTGGGCTGGAAGCCAGGGGGCAAACCATTAAGTGGATGAAACAGTACCTGCTGAAAGGAATCCTCAAACAATGTTTTTCTTGTCACTGTAATCTTTATGTGCTGTGGCATGGCCAGTTGCTGAAATATAAGAATGTCTTAAGTCAACTCTCACCATTAAAATGGCCTATCAAAAAATCAAAAAGGTAAAATTTTACTTACTTTTTTGCTTACAGTAACAAGCAGACTATGAATATGAACTTTTATTTAATAATGTTTAACCACGCATTTGTGAGTATTCATGCTAATTACAGATCATCTGATACATAAGAAACAGAAGCAAGATGTCGTATGCACAGTGATTACTTAATGAGTCAAACAAATCTTTACTTAAATTTTCAAAAAGCTAATTCAAATTCTTTTTGCTTGCACAGGCCCAGTACAAGAGTTTGAAGTTTAAAAATATTCATCATAGTAACACTTTGACTAGTACATTAATTTTATTTAGACCCCATAAAGAAATCAGTAATTCAGTAAACATTTATAATACATCAGAAATAACTGATCACATCTGTTAAACATACTCTGAATATAACCATATATATGTACTAATGTATCTATCAAAGTGATACATATGTACGGATCTATCAACGTCATTTATATCAAATGCTAGATATGAAAGGAGCTGGTTATAATTTACATATCAGAAATGTTTTAACTCATTTGTTTGAAGATTTCTCCAATCTTAAAATAATGAGTATTGGAATGAGTAGCAATGTTTCCTTATTCAAATGGTTTCAAATTTATTCTTCTGGACAAGAGAAGCCATAAATTATCTAAGGGATAAATCTATTTCTTTGACCTAAAAATAGGAGAAAAATTCCAATGCTTCCATTTTACCTCTTTTTCTACAGGTTAATTATTTTCACAATCACTGACTGTGTAAGCAACATAATAAAAGGAGTACAGAAATACAGTCCCAATACTAACCTGACACCAGAACCGGAAATACTGAACCTTTGCCTTGAAGTCCCGTACATAGGCTATCTGGGGTCCATTGTCTCTGAGGAAGAATGTTAATATGACACATATAGTTTCTTGTAAGATAAAATATTGAAGGAAAACACAATACCACACTCCCTAAGAACTCAGTAGTCAAATACAAAAATGCCCTAGTACAGCATACTCCTAATACCATCTTTAAAATAAAAAAAAATTGTCCCATGACTATTTTTAAGTAAGAAACAGAAATAAACTTTGATCTTTTTAAAGCCCCTGTTGTGAGATTCTCTCTTATATACAGCCAAATATAACAGGACTAGGTAAAGGAGGTTCTGTCTGAGAACGGTGTCTATTCCTGAATCCATTCTCTCCTTTGACCTTAACAGAGTCTTGAGATTTACTTGGGCAGACTACATTTCCCAGTTTTTCTCCTTTTTTCTCTCAAGTTTACTAGGGTTTACCAATATTATTAAATTTTTGAAGACCCAACTTGTAGCTTTGATTTTTCTGTTCTTTCATTTCCATTTCATTGATTTCTGCTTTTACGCATATTTTGTATTTAATTAACTTTTCTACTTCTAGCTTCTTAAGGTGGAAGCAGGGATCAATGATTTTACACACTATTTTCTAATCTAGTCCTCTAAAGCAATTAAGTCTTCCTCCAAGACTACTTTTATTAAATCCCACAAATTGTGTTTTGCTTTTATTATCATAAAGTAAAAAAAATTTCCTTATTTCTAGTGAGCCAGTTCTTTGAGCCATGGATTATTCAATAGTGTGCTATTTAAGTCCCACTGGACTATTTTTTAATGATGGAGAGAAATATACTTCTGTTTCATACAAGCCTCTATTGTTTTGGGGTTTTCTGCTATATGTGCCCAAACTTAATTGTAACTAAGATTAATGATACAACAGTATCTGTTAGTAATTTATTACATATCTAATTTCATTAATACTTAATTGGCCTGAAATCCTAGTTTGTCTGAAACATGAAAGTTTAATTTTTTATTTTCTGCATATTAAAAAAAAGTAACGACGGGCTTCCCTGGTGGCGCAGTGGTTGAGAGTCCGCCTGCCGACGCAGGGGACACCGGTTCATGCCCTGGTCTGGGAAGATCCCGCATGCCGCGGAGCGGCTAGGCCCGTGAGCCATGACCGCTGAGCCTGCGCTCCGCAACGGGAGAGGCCACAACAGTGAGAGGCCCACGTACCGCCAAAAAAAATAACGAGAGGTCAGCAATGTCCTGAAATTAAAGCCAGACAAAGGTGCTACATGAAAACAAAACTGCACTGTACAACTGAAACAATATTGTATGTCGAGTACAACTTAATTAAAATAAAAAAATTAAAAAGTATGTTTATAATGTGCTTAACAAAATTAAAAAGAGAAAAACTACAGACCAATCTCTCTTATGAACATAGATGCAAGAATCCTAAAAAAAAATACTAGTAAATTCAATTCAGGAGTATATTAAAAGGATTAACATTTCAATCCTTTTGACCAAGTGGAATTTATCTCTGGAATGCAAGGATAATTTAACATATGAAAAGTCAACGTAGTACACCACACATTAATAAGGGGAAAAAAAACACACAATCATCTCAAATGATGCAAAAAAGCATTCAACAAAATTCAATATCCTTTAATGATAAAAAAAATTCAACAAACTAGAAGGAAACCAACTCAACATAATAAGAGCTATATATGAAAATCTCACAGCTCACATCACATTCAGTGGTGGAAGAATGAAAGCTTTCCCTCTAAGATCTGGAACAAGGCAAGGTTGCCTGCTTTCATCACTTCTATTCAACACAGTATGGGAAGTTCTAGCCAGAGCAATTAGGCAAGAAAAAGACAAGGCATTCAAATTGGAAAGGAAGAAGAAAACATTTCTGTTTGAAGATGATATGATCTTATATATAAAAAACCCTAAAGACTCCAGACGAAAAAACCTGTTAGCACTAAGTAAATTCAACAAAGTAGAACACAAAACATACAAAAATCAGCTGTATTCCTATATACTAACAATCAACAATCTGAAAAGGAAATTTTACAAAACAATTACGTTTACAAATAGCATCAAAAACAATAAAACACTTAGGAATCAATTTAACCAACAGGGTAAAAGACTTGCACAATGAAAACTATAGAACATTGCTGGAAGAAAATAAAGAAGACAAATAAATGTAAAGACAGCTTATGTTCATGGATTAGAAGACTTAATATTGTTAAGATGTCAACACTAACCAAAGAAAACTTCAATGCAATCCTTATCAAAATCCCAATGTCTTTGTTTTGTTTTGTTTTTTTTGCAGAAATAGAAAAACCCATCCTAAAGTTCATATGGAATCTCAAAAGGACCCTGAAAAGCCAAAACAATCTCAAAAAAGAACAAGTTGGAGGACTCACATTTCCTGATTTCAAAATTTAGTAAAAGCTACAGCAGTCAAAACAGTGTGGTGCTGGGATAAACACAGACATACAGAAAAATAGAACAGGAAGGCCAGGAATCAACCTTCACATATATGGTCAAATAGTTTTTGACAAGGGTGCCAAGACCACTAAACAAAATGGTGCTGGCAAAACTGGATATCCACTTGCAAAAGAGTGGAATTGAACCCTTACTAAAACCATTTACAAAAATTAACTGAAAATGAATCCAAGGTCTAAATGTAAGAGCTAAAGCTATGAAATGCTTAGGAAATACACAGAATGGGAGAAAATATTTGCAAATGACATATGTGATAGGGATTAATATCCAGAATATACAGAGAACTTCTAAAGCTCAACAAAAAACAACCTGATTCAAAACTGGGCAAAGGACTGAAACAGACATTTGTTCTAAGATACAAAAAATGGTCAGTAAGCACATGAAAAGATGCTTAACATCATGAATCATTAGAGAAATACAAACCACAATGAGATACCATTTCATACTAATTAGGATGGCATTACACACACACAAACACACACACACAGAGTAACAACTGTTGGCATGGATGTGGAAAAACTGGAACCCATGTGCTCTATCAGTGAGAACGTAAAGCGGTACATTCACTGTGGAAAACAGTATGGCAACGTCACAAAAAAACCCACAGAATTGTCATTTGATTCAACAATTCTAATTATGAATATATATGCAAAAGAACTGAAAGCAAGAACTTGAACAGATATTTGTACCCTCATGATCACAGCATCATTCACAATAGCTGAAAGGTGGAAACAACTCAAATGTCCATGAACCACATGTATACACAAAATGTGGTAATACATAAAATGCAATATTATTCAGTCTTAAAAAGAAATGAGGGCTTCCCTGGTGGTGCAGTGGTTGAGAGTCTGCCTGCCAATGCAGGGGACACGGGTTCGTGCCCTGGTCTGGGAAGATCCCGCATGCCGCGGAGCGGCTGGGCCCGTGAGCCATGGCCGCTGAGCCTGCGCGTCCGGAGCCTGTGCTCCGCAGCGGGAGAGGCCACAACAGTGAGAGGCCTGCGTACCGCAAAAAAAAAAAAAAAAGAAATGAAATTCTGATACAAGCTAAAACATGGATGAGCCTTGGAAACATGATGCTAAGTGAAATTAGCCAGTCACAAAGGACAAACATTGTATGATTAGTCAAATTCAGAAACAGAAGGTACAACAGTACTTATCAGGGACTCGGGGAGAAGGGAGACTGGAGAGTTACAGTTTACTGGGTACAGAGTTTCAGTATAGGATAATAAAAAAGTGTTAGAGATGGATCGTGGTGATGGTTGCACAGCAATAAGTGTACTTAACACCACTAAGATATAAACCTAAAATGGTCAACTTTGTTATGTCTATTTGACTGTAATTTAAAAAATAAGAAACCCTAAACAAAACATATTAAGCAAATCAACAAAACACAGTTACTTTTCAAAAATGGAAAAGAAAAAGTAATGGGAGTTTTCAAGTTAAAAGGTGATAGAAATGAAAGAAAGTAGGTATCAGAAATCAGGGATTAACTGGTGAGCAGTACTGTACTGATAATTCCTAAACACTCTCATTTAATGCTGTGAATAGATGATAACAAATATGGAAAGTCTCTAGGAGAAAATATTTAAGAAGCTAATGGAAATACAAAACATTTAGTGATCAGAGACCTACAGGCAAGCCACCTCAAGAAATAGCACTCTTTGGTAATTGAGATCTTTATATAAAAATCTTAGGAATGAGTTTTGCTTTTAATCAAAGCATTTAGAAAACTTACAAGGCAGATTTTCCAGTGCGGGGATCTATATAGGTGGTTGTTCTTCTATTGTGGTCCACAAAATATGGAATTCCATCTACTGTGAACCTCATTTCCCAGCCTTCAGGTAAGGGCTTTTCATTTAATTGACTATATAAAACACAGAAACATATATAAACAAAAAATGTTAAAGAGTTCCTTGTTTGCCAAGTACAGAAACTAAAAATACCCATAAAGGCGGTAGAAATCTTCTAGAAAACCATTTAGTCCAGTATTTTCCACCTGTTTACTAAAATCCTACAAGCATGTTAAACATGTCAACAGGTCCATCAACCATCAGTCATTCATCTCTCTTTTAAACTTTCATAACAGCAGTCTAACTGGTTTTGCTGCCTCTCGTCTCACTCTGGTCCTGTACTCATATTTCACATTGCTGACAGAGTACTAAAATGGAGATCTGAACAAATTCTTTCTCTTCTAAAAGTGATATCACTATTCACCACTAACCAATTATAAGACATAAACTCCTCCACTTGGCCCTCACTCTGTCTTGATACTCTGTCCTCTATGTTTCCTTTCAGTTTTACCTCTGCACTCTACCTCCAATTCCCTTCCATGAACCCTGTGTAGTGTACGCCTACTCACCATTTCCCTAAACAAGACATGGTCTGTCAAACCTCCAAGTGAAGCCCTTCCCCTTGTCCAGAATCTCTATTATTCCTATTAAGGCAACTCAAATGTTCTTAATGGAGTATTCCTACCCACTTCCTTAATACCTATCTTTAGACCTTGCTTAATCTCTCTAAACTTCAGTGTTCTAAGTTTCATCCATATTTTCCAGTTCATTTTTCTCTATTCTACAGTTTCATTTTTCTCATCTGGTGGGTTTGGTGAGAAGGCAAAGCAATGGAAATGTTCAAGTTCACAACAGAAAGGAAGAAAAGGAGGGGTTAGAGGCATTTAATCTCACTGTTTTAGAGAGCCACTACTGCTGACAGGAGTGTCACTTTCCTCAAGTGTACTTCAGAAGAACAAAAGGCTTAGACCCATTGCCTAGAACAGTACTTTGTGAACTATGTCAAAAAGTTAAGATCATTTAACTATATTTACAGAACTAAATACAAATGTCAGACAAAACAGACTACTAAAAATTTAAGAAGATAACACTTCTCATTTGTTGTAATCATATTTGCAAGATGGGCTCAGTAACAAGTTGTTTTCTTGAAAACAAATTGGATAGAACTGGGTCATTTGTATTATTTATAAAAATATGATTCTAACTTTAGCTCTGAAACTTTAAAGGTCCAAGGGGGAACAAAAAAATGGTAGCAAATTACAGAAAGGTGACATGGTCTATTCTATCCTTAGTGATAGAATTTTAAAGAGAAATTAGAAATGTTACCTATGAAATTCTTAATTATTCCTTTTTAAGAAATTGAAAATATTTAAGTTAAATACCATAACTCCATAAAATGTTGTGATTTGCTGGTACCCAGAAATAGATTTTAAATTTAAAGCGCACCTTTAAAATAGAGGTTCTTAAAACCCTGACCTATGGTAGATGTGAAGATTTAATCACGCCCAAACAGAGGTCAGACCTCTGCCCTCAGCTACTGGGAGATGATCTCTAGGCCTCTGGAATGTCCTGCCTGTCAAGTGTATCTTTGTTTGCTTAGGGGCTTCGAACACCAGACCGTCAATCATGTGATTTATGAGGGAGGCTTTGGAATATGCCATATCAGCTCTAACCTCTGGAGTAACTAGACACTATAGGTATTAGCCCAAACTGTGGGGAAGAGCTGGAAACTAAAGGTTAGCTATGCAGGCAGTACATGATGGAGCCCCAATAAAAACTCTGGTTACTAGAGACTAGGGTGAGATTCCCTGGTTGGCAATACTCAACACATACTGTTCCACATCAATTCTGGGCATTTGGAACCCTCTCAGATTCTGCCCTATACATCTCTTCCTTCTGTTGGTTCTAGTTTGTATCCCTTCCCTGTAATAAAGGAGGCTGTGAGTATAAGAGGTTTCAGAGAGTTCTAGTCTCTCTAGTGAGTTATTGAACCTGAAAGTGGTTGGGTAGACACCCTAAATTTGTAGTCAGTCAGTTTGAAGTGAGAGTAGTCTTGGAGACCTCCCAGCTTGTGCCTGATGTCTTAAGTGAGGTCAATTTTGTGGGGACTGTGCCTTCTGACTATATAGCTTACCAAATTCCCTGCAGAATGGAACCCTCTGGAAATCTGATAAACACACAGCATTACATATTGTTATGGGCTGAATTGTGTCAACCCACAAATTCTTCTGCTGAAATCCTAACACTCAGTACCTCAGAATGCGACCTTATTTGGAAACAGGATTATTAAAGATGTAATTAGATGAGATCCTGCTGGAATAAGGTGGGCCACTAATCCAATATGATCAATGTCCTTATTAAAGGGGGAAATCTGGACCTTGAGACATGCATACAGGAAGAATGCCACTGGAGTTACGCTGCACAAGCCAAGGAACTATCAAAGATAGAAGAGAGACCTGGAACACATCCTTTCCTAGTGCCTTCAGAGGGAGCACAGCTCTGCTGACACCCTGACCTTGAACTTCTATCTAGCTTCCTAAAATATGTATAAGACAAGTTTCTGTTGTTTAAGTCGCTCAGTTTGTGGTACTTTGTTAAAGCAGCTCTAGCAAACTAATACATACACTATCACATAATGTTATAAAGAAAAACAATTACATATACATAATAAATATTAAAAAGATAAACTTGTAATAAATAATATATCTCTTTAGTGGCTTATTAACTAGCAAGTTCTTGTAATGATGTGTGTAAACAATATTTTGAGATATCTGCAACAACTGCAGAAAGATATTAAAAACCTGTGATTTCTACTGGTGGCAAAGTCCTAGGCATTGTTAGTTCTAACATTATGGTTGTGGCCTACAATCATAATGGAAAGAACACTCAGTTTCAGGTAAAGGTTACTGAAAATGAATATGTATTTTTCCCCTCTAAGTCACATACTCCCTGAATTCTATCCAGAGATGTCAGGCTGCAAAACCCCACTTTAGAATTAGTAATCTGGTCTTACTAACAACAAACAGGTATTTTTGGGGGGAAAACACACACAAACACACACACACATATTCATATATACCAGCGAGGTATTTTTCCCCCCTGTACTCTCAAGAAACCCACATTCATTATATGGAAGTAATAGTGTAATTTTTTTCTTAAGTATATGGGTAATTAAGGCCTTTGGGGAAAGAATATGTAGGTTTGATATTTTTCATAACTGAGTTGGAAATAGGGTACAATCTTTAAGAAGTTATCTATACACTAATAACTGCAAGTTCTTACCCTTGATTTCTGGGGTCTTCCCATTGTGTAATACGAGTATTGTGGTTGACAAAATATACTCTACCATTGCTGTCCGTTCTCTTCTCTTTAAAACAAATGAAAAAGGCAAAGCATTAGAGTTGGCATAGTCTTCTTCCTCAAATTAAAATAAGATGAGCTGATTTTGCCCATTTCTCACTGCTCTGTTGATTTTGTAGTTTTTAAATCACAACTTTAAAGGTTTAATTTATTCTCTCACTATTAAATCCACATACTTACTCAAGTTATAAAATATCATTTTATCCTAAAACAGGGGTCCCCAACCCCTGGGTCCTCGGCCTGTTAGGAAGAGGTGAGCAGAGGGTGAGCAAGCAAAGCTTCGTCTGCTGCTCCCCATTGCTTGCTGGCTCGCATGACCGCATGAACCATTCCCCATCACCACCACCCCTGCCCCCACCTTGGAAAAACTGTCTTCCACAAAACCAGTCCCTGGTGCTGTCCTAGAAACTAAATAGACATAATTCACAATGCCCTGCCCGTAGGACCTTTCTGTTCAATCCAACCAGCAGCAAGAATAATTAACTGTTTTAACTCTGCATATATGACCTCATTTTAACCTTAAAAGTCCCACGGAGTAGGTAGTTTTCGTTTATTTTGAAGACATGGTAACTCAGATCTGCCCCAAATTTCAGAATTAAGTAGCAGCTAGAGGATGGAAACTGACGTCTGCATTCAGAGATTTTTTTCATATCACACCATCTCAATTCTTAAAATACAATGGGGGGATATAACTTAATTGTTTCTTTGCTATATGCTAGGCATTATTCAACTAGAAAAGACAGTTTCAAAATATATCCTGTTTCTTAATACAACCAGTTTCCAAATCCTAAATATCTATACTAACTTTTTACACAAGGGTTGGGCAGAAGGGCTCGGCTCTTTAATTTACTGTATCTGAAGCAGCTGCTTGTTTACCCACCTGCCTCTTGCTTTAGAATTCTCCTTGTTTTCTTATACCCATTCTACACAATTTGCCCCACTTCTTTGAGATTTCTCATTAAGGTTTACAAGATGTGTGGATATTATTTTCTCTTTTAATAACCAAATTAGGTTCGAAATTTTAATATTAATACTAGTTCTGTTGTTTTGAACTATTGACTTCTCTGATCCATTACAAATTAATTCTTCAAAAGAACGGTCTCTTCCAGTGTCTGAATCTTTTAAATTTGGCCAAGATGTCTAAAAATGAAAACTGAAGTATTCAATAGTATGAAATGGATTCCCACATTTTACAAAGCATGGTTATCTTAAAATTAGCAATTTTCAAAAAAAAAAACATTTAAGCTTAACTCCATGGTGGTAAAGCCAATTTTTATTTCCTATGGTTTGAAAGTTCATTTGTTTTTCAAACAACATTTATTTAGATCCTTTGGATCTTTCTTTAAGCAAGATATTGCAGAATGAGTGTTAGGCCAAATTATATAGCCTCGTAAAGTTAGTGTTTGGTAACTTTTAACTTATCTCCAGGACTGACTCCATGATCGCAAGTAGCAGTGATGATACTGGGGCAGGGGGTAGGGGTTGGGGTGGAGGTGGCACAGAAGGGATATATTGGTATCATGAATCTGCTCCTGACATCTCAGGTAGTTTCTATATCAGCTGACCTAAAATGGAAATAGAACTTCTAGAGTGTATTACATACAGAAAATGGACTCTGCATCTTCTGTCACAACCTGAATAATAAAAATGGCTTTGCTGGTCATGGAACCTTGAGTGTGGAAACATGTAACCAACTTTAAGAGCTGTCTCTGAGGCAAAAAGAAGCACCCACAGTGCTACACAGTTGTAGCTACATAATAACAAAATAAGTTAATGTTCTAGGCAAATTTAAATTTTTAAATACACTTACAGAATTAATAAATTTCTTGCGTACAAGTAATTTTTATGTAACTTTTATAATCTAAAATTAATATCCTAAGTGCATAGTTGAGCACGTATTCACCTTTTAACTGCCACGTAAGTTCAGATTTCAAGGCCAGATATTCTCTCTTCAAAAAGCTAACATGAACAGAGTCACTGCCTGGGTTCTCCAAGGGTTCTGAAGTCTGGGCACCCTGCCAACCACATCAGAGCTGGTGAGTTACTGACCTCAGCTAAGGACACCCTCTTCTTACCCATGGTCAGTGTTTACTGAATGGTGGCATGAAGCTAGGGATGGCATGGAGATATTCCTTTTTCCTTTCCTTTCAGATGAACAGATTTAAGGCTTTGGTGTAATTTTGCCTTATTCCCGAACTTGTTTTGTGTGCTTTGGTTTTATCACTTTTAAATGTCTTTTTTTTTTTTTTTAATTTATTTATTTAGACTGCACTGGGTCTTAGTTGTGGCACACAGGATCTTCATTGCAGCGTGCAGGCTCTTTAGCTGCAGCATGCAGACTTCTTAGTTACAGCATGCAAACTCTCAGCTGCGGCATGCATGTGGGATCTAATTTCCTGACCAGGGATCGAACCCCGGCCCCCTGCACTGAGAGCACAGAGTCTTACCCACTGCACCACCAAGAAGTCCGTCATTTTTAACTGTTTTAACTAAGCAGATTTTCTTTTCAGTGAAAAACATATGTTTGACATTTTAAATATTTAGTTTGTGCACTTAGATTATAGCTCACACACTTTGTAGTTGTGATTTTACTAGGTAGGCTTTCTAAATAAAAGCTTAAAAACATTTTTAAAACAAAAAACCAACAAAACAAAAAAAAGCTAACATGAGGTAAGATAAAGTTAATAGAAAACTTATTTCTATGTTTGTTCTAAGTATATAGTATTGATAAAAGCATTTCTTGGAAGAGGCTGTGAAAACCAAAATTTCAAAGGTGATGCGCTTGCAAACTGAAGGCTCACCTGCTTAGTGAAAAGTACTGTGACTACAGAGCTGATTTCTTACTTCGTTCAAAAAAAATCACATGGTAAACAACTCCTAAATAACTGAACACCAAGCCTGAATGCACATCAAACCACTTCCTGACTTGATGAATAAAACACTGAAAAACAGAAGCTTCTTGTTGTTCTATGTATTCTTTCATAGCAACTCTGAAAATGAGAAAATAGCTTTATACTTGATGGGTAAACCCTCTATACAAAGCCCTATTAGACATATTGTTGAACCAAAAGCATTCTTTGTTCTCCAGCCTCTATAGTTTGCATGTGTTAAAAATTCTTCACTGTCAGCTTGTAAGGTAGTAATGTCTAGTCCTAGCATACAGAAGTCTGAAAGGGTGAAGAAGCTGGATACATGGTGTCACAAAAATAATGCTAACAACTTTAGAACATCAACACAGGCTGTAAACTGGGATTTTATTTCCTGGATCAATGCTCAGGGTCTACTGGGTGGTTCTCAGTTGTGATAGTACCAGTGCTGTCACTGGCTCAACAAATAATGCATATGCCCCAAAGGCAGAGAATCATAAAGCAGTAATCAGTCTAAATAATAGGATGATCGTGAACTCATTTAAGAAGGGGGAGGGGTTGCACTTCAACTTCAGGAGTATGAAACCTAAAAATAAGCAGAATGTAAAATAACCAAGGCAAAATTCTGATAACATACATAAGCTGGAATTGGGCCTCTAGAGGCAGTATTTTATGGAGGTGTTGTTGGCTACAGTAAAAATGAGAAATACTGATGTTGAGGATAATAATAAATACAGAAGACAAGGACCAGATTTGCAAGAAAAGCTTTACAAATAAAGGCAACATAGCCTCCAATTCATGCTTCTTTGAGCGAGAAACAATTTTTCTTAACAGCTGCCCTGGAGAAGGAGCAAAATAGTTTGTGTTTCTAACAAAAGCCAATCAGGTCATGGTTTTTCTGCACTAAAATTAAGAGGATGAATACACGACCTACAGGTATATCGTTTCTCCTCTGTAACACAAACATAAAACAACTCTAGAAATAAAGCTGAGAAGACCATCCATGTCTGGGAATGCAACCAAGCAGGTCTAGTTCAATATGCCTCAAAAGAACAACATCCCTTCTTCTGAAGTACTTCATACCAACAATAAACTGTCCATTACAAGGCTCCCACAGATCCAAAAGACTCCTTACTAAACTACCAGACACTGGTAAAGACAGAAATTCACAACTTTCATATGCCTTCCCTTTGCTACAAGCTAGTGACAATAATAGTTATAACTATGAACTATTATATCTTTTTACTTCTTTGACTCCTAGGAATGCTAGGGATAAATATCTTTAAGGGCAATGGGGTAACTGAAAAGCAGGCTTACACATAGCCAGTATCATTTATTGCCCAGATTCATGTGACACTGACATCAATTTTTTCCCCTCCATTCCTAAATAAAGTAACGCTAGAGCAATCTATCTTAGAAACTGATGTTTCCCAACAAGACTATCTAGAAATATCACTTTCTGAAATATCTGCAGCTCCTGAAGATAAAACTTAAACTGGTTCCATAAATGGCTTTACTTTGCTGTTTTGCACTTTCTATATTCTCTTTCTCTTCCGTGCAAACCTGTTTCTATATTGCCGTGTTTACTCTGGAAACTTGCTACAGCCCTATGACTTATATAATGGATATAAAATAATCTGGTAGGGCAGGCTCATCTTAAAGTCTATAAAAACTTTTAATAACTAAGATACTTGATAACAGAGCATGCTCATGCAGGACACAGTCACCACCCCAATATGTTCCCCCTTCCACCGTTCTTTCAGATAACATCAACTCAATCAACCTCTGAACTATGTTTTCGAAGCACCAATATGATCAAAATATCTTTAAAGCTTTTTATTTTGAAATAAGTATTACAGCATACTGCAAAAATTGTTCAAAGAATCTCATATACCCCCTTCAACCAGTTTCCTCCAATGGTGACATTTTATGTAGCTATAGCACAATATCAAAATCAGAAAATTGACACTGGTACATTACTGTTGACTACGAACTTTACTCAATTTTCACTAATTTTTAAAGTGTGAATTCATTTATGTAAACATACAGTTCTATGCACTTTTATTTCATGTACAGATTTGTGTAATCACCACCATGGTCAAGATATAGAACTGTTCCACCACTACATAAGAACCACTTACGTTACCTCCTATGTTTGTAACCACCTACCAGTGGCTCTGTCTCCTGGCAACTACTAATCTATTTCTCATCTCTATAGTTTTGTCATTTCAAGAATGTTATATAAATTGAATAACACAGTATACAATATTTTGAAATGGATTTTTTTCACTAAGCATAATGCCCTTGAGGTCCATCCAGACTTTCATGTGTATCATAATCCATTTCTTCTTATGCTGAGTGGGCAAAATATTTTTATATTTTAGAAGAGTAACTTAGAACTTTTGGGAAATCAAATGCCTATCTGGCACTCTGAATTAAACACACCCCAAAAGCTTTGCAGATATTCACTCAAGCAAGCGCAGGGTATATCATCCATCCATAAATACCTAATTGTTAAAATAACTGAATTCAATTTAAAAATCCATGTGACTTACCCCATCCAGGTGGCAGGGGACCCAGGGGATCAAATTCTTTATTTTGTGATGTAGCAAACAAGTCTTGATTCTAAAAAGAACAACCCCCAAAATGGTGAAATAATGAACAACTTAAACAGATAACTTGAGAGCAGGCTTATGAATTCTGATATGCTTTTCCCTGGCCATGTGCAACATAACATACTCTTACAGAGTTCACATCTTAGAGAAGAAGTATGACAAGGTCAAGAATAAAAGCCAATGCACTCTCACGAAGAAAAACACTTTGTCAACATTATTTAACATTTGAAACTATATGAAATTCAAATATTACAAGTAATTTTACACCCAAATGACCATTTTTTCCCCTTCTTTAGCTCCAAATCAGTAAATTAGAGAAATACATAAATCTCCCAAGAGTTACTTATAAATAACAGTACTCAGAGTCATCAGCTGGCTAAGAAAAATTTTGTATTTATAACTCAAAAATAGAGGATCATATACAGGACATGGTATATACAAAGAATTGTGAGAAGAGAGTTGGGGGAGCAGGAAGAACAGGCTGTCAGATGAGTAAAAGAAAAGAATTCCAGTTGGAAGGAGATGACAAGCCTAGAACTGTATAAAAGACTTCTTAAATTTGTTTGAAATTATCACATTGGTGGAGAGAGAGGTTTGGTTAGATAAAAGGAAAGTAGGAGTCAACCACTGGAAAAAGAGAAGCAGAAGTCATACTGAGTGTGTAGTGTGAAGGGTTAATGACTGTGTTTTAGTTTAAATGTATAATGAAGCGGGGGATACTTTGTGGTCTTTCAGTAAGATGTGGTTAAGCCCTTTCTCCTTTAAGTAAGATAAGGCAAATAAATAATAGACTAACTGCTTCAAAAAAAAATTATGAAAAAAACCTCACAAGTAAAATAAGACAGTGCACCCCATATACCCAGCAACGAGATTCAACAATTACCAAAACTACCACATTTCTTTATTTTTCTTCCATATTCTTTGCTGAAGCAAAAAAAAAAAGGAGTCATCATTTCACTCCTATGTACTTTAGTATGCCTTTCTAAAATTTGTGAACATTTTCTTATACAACCACAATATCATTATCACACCTAGCAAAGAATCTATGTTAATTTTATCATCTAATACACAATCCCTAATTAAATGTCTCTGGTTGCTTACTGGGTCAAATCAGAATCCAAACAAAGTCATCATACTGCATTTGGTTTAGTCTAAATTTATAGCAGTTTCCCCCACTGTCGGTCCTTTCCTGTCAAACCCCCGCCCCCATGTCAATGACTTATTACAGCAACTAGGTTAACTGACTGAAAAAGTTTTAAAAGCATATGAGATATATTCCATTTCTCATTTAAAAGCTCTTGGAAGACAGACCTGTCAAGCAGTGGCCTTGCTCCTCCTGACACACACAATAATGAAAACAGGGTAACCAAGGAGAAACACTACACAAGGTTTGAACCCTGGTTACACAACAGGTCGGAGTAGTCTGGCATATGACAATCTGTTTTGATAATTTTCTAAGACCCAAGACTATCCCACAGGCTCTCCCTGGACAGATAAGGTGGGGGGTACAGGCACAATGAAACCATGGGCCAGAGCCATTACACAGTGATCCATTATCCATTCTGAGGTTAAAAATGCTAGGTGTAGAGCTTCCCTGGTGGCGCAGTGGTTGAGAGTCCGTCCACCTGCCGATGCAGGGGACACGGGTTCGTGCCCCGGTCCGGGAATATCCCACATACCGCGGAGCGGCTGGGCCCGTGAGCCATGGCCGCTGAGCCTGTGCGTCCGGAGCCTGTGCTCCGCAACGGGAGAGGCCACAACAGTGAGAGGCCCGCGTACCGAAAGAAAAAAAAAAAAAAGCTAGGTGTATGAGCATCTACTGCCCCCGTAACCACGGTCAGAACAAAGGCCACTGCATCTACCCAATAAACAGACTTTATCAGCAACACCCCACCACTTTTTAAGTAGCTGGTATTAAGAATGTTCAATTCAGTTCATAACTAAAATAGGCTGTTTAAGTTCTTTATAATTTAGAACCACTTTATAGCAAGAGCAAAGAGTAAGAATTTGGATAGAAGAAAAAAAAAAAAGAAAAGAAAATGGTTGATGAGTAAAAGCTGCAATTCTAGAAAAGTTCCCAAGACTCTGAGTATTTAATTGGTCAAGTTTACAATAAAGCAATACACACTGTAGGTGCTCCAAGAATCTGCTAAATCTGCCTTTAAAAACAGTGTTTTTAAAGGTCATGTACTAGACATACAGATGGCCAACAGGCACATGAAAAGATGCTCAACATCACTAATCAAAACCACAAATGAGATATCACCTCACACTCATCAGAATGGTTATCATTGAAAACATCACAAAACAAATGTTGGTTAGGATGTAAAGAAAAAGGGAATCCTGTACACTATTGGTAGAAATGTAAATTGGTGCAGCTACTTTGGAATACAGTATGGAGGTTCCTCAAAATACTAAAAGCAGGGACTTCCCTGGTGGTCCAGTGGTTAAGACTTCTTCCTGCTTCCACTGCAGGGGCCACGGGTTCAATCCCTGCTCAGGGAACTAAGATCCTGCATGTCACATGGTGTGGCCAAAGAAAAAAAAGACCAAAAATAGAACTACCATATGATCCAGCAATTCCACTCCTGGATGTATATATCTGAAGAAAACAAAAACACTAATTCAAAAAGATACATGCACCCCCATGTTCACAGCAGCTTTATTTACAATAGCCAAGAAAGATATGGAAGTAAAAAAAGTATCCATCAACAGATGAATGGCTAAAGAATATGTGGTATATATACACAATGGAATACTACTCAGCCAAAAAAAGGACATTTTGCCATTTGCAACAACATGGATGAACCTGGAGGGTATTATGCTTAGTTAAATAAGTCAGAGGAAGACTAATACTGTATGTTACCACTTATATATGGAATCTAAAAACTAAAACAAATGAATGAACAAAATAGAAAAAGACTCACAGATATAGAGAACTAGTAGTTACCAGTGGGAAGAGGGAAAGGGGGAGGGGCAAGATAGGCGTAGGGGATTAAGAGGTACAAACTACTACGTACGAAATAAATAACCTACAACGAATATATTGTGTAGCACAGGGAATATAGTCACTATTTTATAACAATTTTAAATGGAATATAATCTATAAAAATTTGAATAACTATGTTGTACACCTGAAACTAATATAATATCGTAAACCAACTATACTTCAATGAAAATAAAAATAAATAAAAGATCATATATTATAGGGGCTTCCCTGGTGGTGCAGTGGTTAAGAATCTGCCTGCCAATGCAGGGGACACGGGTTCGAGCCCTGGTCTGGGAAGATCCCACATGCCACGGAGCAACTAAGCCCGTGTGCCACAACTACTGAGCCTGTGCTCTAGAGCCCGCGAGCCACAACTACTGAAGCCCGTGTGCCACAACTACTGAAGCCACCACAATGAGAAGCCCATGCACTGCAACAAAGAGTAGCCCCCGCTCTCAGCAACTAGAGGAAACCCGTGTGCACCAGCAAAGACCCAATGCAGCCAAAAATTAAATAAATGAATAAATAAATAAATGTATTAAAAGAAGATCATGTATTATAAAAGTGAGATAAAGAGCACATTTGCAATTGTGGATACGAGGGAGAGAAAAGTTGAAAACTAACATTTCTATGTAACCAGTATGTGCCAAACATATTAGGAACTTTATTTTACAGAATCATCAAAAAAAAAAAAAAACCCTCTGAGGTAATTTTATATATGGATCTATTGTATAGATAAAGTAAATGAGTCTTGATGAGGTTAAGTAAGTTACTCAAAGTCATATAGAGAAAGTAACTGTGGAACCAGGATTTGAACCCAGATGTATCTGACTCCAAAGCCCATGCTCTTTCCACTGGACACCTATGTGGAAACTAGCTTTTAAGAAGGCAGGCAAGCTAGGTATTCAAACCTAAAAGAAATTTGGCCAGGCATACCAAAGGTGATTATAATTTAGAAAGAAAGGAAGATGTAAAACAGCATTGGACAAAATAAAACGAAAACGGTAAAGTAGACGAGACAAAAATTAATTTCAACTCTAAAACCACTGGGAAGGGGAAGATAGTGACAGCTATCTTCTGCTGTGACAGAAGGTGGCAAGAAAAACTGTTGCATGAAAGAAAGTTATTTTAGTCATAACCAGGTAGTGAAGGGAAACTTGCTGATAAAGGTGCATTTATCTACATCAGTGAGTGATTATGATGATGATGAGGTCCAAGAAACAGAAATATGGAGAAAAGGCAAAAAAAAGGTAATGCCTAGTAAGAATAGGAATTTACTCTTATGGATTCTAACAGGGATGATACTGATGGTAGTAGAAGAGAAGAGATGAAAATGGAGAGGGTCAGCTTCTCTTGAACTCTTGGAGAGTTGGTTTATGTAAAATTTAAACCATTTCCAGAAATAAGATGTTTTGATACCAAAGATAATATGGTTTTAAAGCCATAATAATATATTTAACATCATCCTATAAGGAATCAAATTTCTTTAGTCTCCCACAGCACCAAATAATTATTGCATAAATTTTACGTTTATATGTTACAAAATGATTCAATTCTATCATTAGTTCACTACAATTGAGTCAGGTGCTATTAGACCCAAGCCATCTAATGTTCTGCTAAGTTAGGCAGTATTAAATTCAGAACTGTTTTCTTTTTAAACTGCTTGGATTTATTTTTACTATTCTTTCGTAAATGAATTTTAAGTTGTCCTAACTTCTTTTTTATTTTCAACAGTAACAAAGCAAAGGAGGTTGAACTTCTGGAATTTTTAAAAAGAAAAGAATAAATCACCTACACAGAATACTGGAAACAAGGTCTAAAAATAATAATCTATCAACAGCAACAACTGGGTTGCCATCCTACTTGTACTTTCTTTTTACTGCTTTACATTTCATATGCAAGAAAAGGTTAAAAATCAAACACTCATTAAGTTTATAATGCAAGTACATATGCTCACCCCATAAATGAACCTCTGGTTAAATTGCTGCATAGCTCCTTGAAGCTGACTACGTTGGAGCTGCCACTGTTCATAGTTCCGGACGGATTCCAATGTTGGCCTCTGCCACGTCGTTGTTCTTGTGAAATGGTCAACATAATAAATACGTCCCATGTTGTCAACCCGCCGTTCCCAGCTAAATCAGGACAAAAACAACTGGATTCAACAAATACTCATGAAACAGATAAGAATTAAACAGGACTTCATTTTAGCCCTGGTACAGGTTTGGTAAGAATTTCCCTTGCAATACTACTTTTGATTTACCTGAAGTGTTTTATTTTATATATATATATATATATATATATATATATTTTTTTTTTTTTTTTTTGCGGTACACGGGCCTCTCACTGCTGTGGCCTCTCCCGTTGTGGAGCACAGGCTCTGGACGCACAGGCTCAGCGGCCATGGCTCACGGGCCCAGCTGCTCCGCGGCATGTGGGATATTCCCGGACCGGGGCACAAACTCATGTCTCCTGCATCAGCAGGCAGACTCTCAACCACTGCGCCACCAGGGAAGCCCTATTTTATATATTTTAAATGGTCTATAAGTGAACTTAAGAGGAATGTGTGTAAAAATTTCTTTCTTAAAAGTTAAGGTGTATCAGGTTTTTAAAACAGAATGTATCTTACTGATTAAGTCTCAAACAATCATTAAGACAAAACCTCTCATTTTCTTTCTTTCAAATGTTCTTTTGACTGTTGCAATCCTAATAGGGACAGAAACATACACATACACACACACACACACACACACACACACGCACACAGAAGGGGGAGAGAGAGGGTGCTTTTCACAGATGTCAGAAAAAGCCCTTTTTCACAAGAATACAACTATCTTATTTATCATTTCAAATGGGTACATAACTTATCAAGTGAACGTTGATAAAATAACTTGGTGATGTCTACCTGGTTGATTATTTAGGGTTATGCCTACTAGTCTAATATTACAAATACAGAATTGGTTCCAGAACACTCCTCAGATACTCAAGTCCCTCATATAAAATGGCATAGTATTTGCATATAACCAGGCACATCATCCAGTATACTTTAATCATCTCTGGATTACTTGTAATACCTAATATAATGTAAATGCTGCGTAAATAGCTGTCAATAAAATGTTATGTAAATAGCTGCCAGGGCTTGGGAAATTCAAAATTCAAAATTTTGTCTTTTGAAACATCTTGGAATTTTCCCCCCAATATTTCCCCTCCCATATTGGAGCGCCAACTGTAGTAAAATAATAAATACCATTTATATATCAAAAATTTCTTTCTTCCTTTGCATTATTTCTTTAGGATGAATTTCCTGGAAAGGGTTACTAAGGGTATGGGTATTATTATGGTTATATATCCTTTCTGTGAGGGTTGTAACTAACTTATACTACCACTAGCAATGTTATGAGGTAAAGTTCCTCTACAGTCTCACCAACAGTGTACTTTTTAGGTGTGTATTTAAGATTACTAGCAAGATTAAATATTTCCCCAGATTTGCTACTGACTTCCCTCAAATGAAAATATTTTTTATTCCAATTATTTTATATAATATAAATGTTAAATGCTTAACACATTCTATTTATATATCCTCATTTTATTAATATATTAATATTTCCCCAACTATCTTGCAATGACTTCACTATTATATATTAGTTTTTTATAATATGAACTTTACCATATATAGGATAGGGGCTATAATTCTTATACAGTTAAAAAAAAAAAAAGCTAAAATTAAAACCCTGCAGTTTGATCCAGGTAAAAGTTCACAAAGGAAACGGAATCTTTCTTTAGGTCAAAAATGAGTGAAAATAAAAGTCATTCATCATGGCCAATCAATTCCCTGACTCTCTTCTTTTTAGTCTGCACCTATCATAAAACAAAGTAGAGAGAGACAAGATCGACAGAAGAGGAAAAGTAGGAAGGTAGGGAAGATTTTTGTATAGATGTTCTGAATAAATACTTTTTTTCTTCTTCAATACAGACACTTACCCAGGAGGTAGAGGTTCTGGTCTATCCCACGTTGTTCTTTTTTCAATATGATCTACATAGTAAACTCGTCCATGCTGGTCCACTCTCTGCTCCCAACTTAAACATAAAATTAAAAAGCTGATATGCTACATGTATGAATAGCCTGGTTTTTTAATCCTGTATTTGTCGTCTTCTCTTATATGATGATATTACAGAGCTGAGACAAATAAGCATGTCCGTATATAAAGCAGATACCAAAAGAATTTAGGAATAAAGCCAAGAAATGTTATACTGAGGGTGACACACGGTGGATGAGATTTCTCCTGCAGAAGTATCTGCTCTAGGAGATGTCTTATATTTCTAAAGAGGCTTAAAGCAATGCATTCAGGATACAAAAACTGTCTCAATCTGATCAGGGTATACATAGGACTTGAGTGGAAAAGAAAACTGTAATTATTGTTATAAAATCTGACGAAAGACAGCTGTTAACTGAAGGGCAAAGGACAGTTCTGGTACAAGAAAAACTGAAATCAAAGAATAAGACTTTTTCAGATGTGCTCCTGCACAACAGTACCAAAGAAAAAGGCAATATGAGTATTCCAGTCTCCTTGGTAGGTTTATCCCCAAAGTAAAAAAGACAGGAATAAACCAACAGAGTTTAGAAGAACCAGTCACTTCTAAGAGCACCCACTCTGTTGGAATAAACCAACAAAGTTTCAAAAAACCAATCACTTCTAATCCCTTGCACAAACAATTTTTAATCTGGCTTCCCATGTAGGCTTTCAAAAAGGAAAATGGCCTAACTACCCACATAAGTAATACAGTCTCTTTAAGCAATTAAAACTCCACATCATGAGAGTTTTTAAATTTATCACTTAGTCAATTAATTTCTGTTTAGCATTCTGAGGTCTGGATTAATTTGAATGCCACAAAATATGTGTGTGTGTGTGTGTGTGTGTGTGTGTGTGTGTGTGTGTATAACTATCAGAGTATTATTAATTTAAAAAATAATCAGTAGAGATTTACATGAGATTGATTTGTAATCCCTCTCAGTTTCCTAAATTATTATTACTCTGCTATGACTTTATAATGGTAAAAAAATTAAGTGATTTTCCCCCCTTCAAAAGAAAAGACAATCTGAATCAGGCGACTATTTTATTACTTGGTCTTGGTGAACTTTCTATGGCTCAGAGTCCTTCAATAAAAAAAATTTTTTTTTCTTTCACTTTGCTCTGGAAATGAGGGAGAAATTTCAAATGTGGCAAAGCTTTTTTGTTCAGTTTGACTCTAGACCTCCCCCAACACACACACATACAGAGTTATAAGACAGTTTTTTAAAGAATGGAGTTCAGTACTATTTCCCTTATTAATAAGTATATGCAGAAGTCTAAAGAAAACATGTTAACCAAAAGCAATTACTCACCCGGGTGGGAGGGGAGCTTGAGGTACAGGATTTAATGGCCTAGGGCCTGAACCTCCAGATATAGTAAGAGGAATTATTAATCCAGATGTTGCTCCTTCAGATGTATTTGAATTTGTATTCGTTGGTGGGAGAGAGCCTGTACTGGAGCCATCACTTTCAGAAGTGGCAGATGGTGAGCCATTGACAGATGCTTTAAGATTTGAGGAAAACAGAAAAACCATTTTCAGAAATCTAAATTCAGGAGAGAATTTTAACTTAAATAAAAAGGTAGATGATAAATATAAAATTTAAGATATGGACATGCAGATGAAAATTACTTAAGTAAGATAAATAATGGGAAATAGCCAATGGTCCCATTTAATAGGCTTGTTTACAACTTGTAAGGTTCCATTTACTCCATGTCTCATTATTAATTACAAAGCGCATACAGATGCTGATTTCTTGATGCCACAGGAAATAACTTTTAGAACAGAAAAGTGTTGGTCCCTGCATATATGTTCATTTGGTAATTTTCCAGATCCTTAAAACTGTCTTTCCTATGAATGCCTACAGATCTGAGACTAATTTTTGGTGTTACCTATAATATGGAAGATCTGACTGATAATAACTATTTTTAAGAATATCACTGTGGGAATTCCCTGGCGGTCCAATGGTTAGGACTCCATGCTTTCACTGCCAAGAGCCTGGGTTCGGTCCCTGCTTGGGGAACTAAGATCCTGCAAGCCTTGCAGTGTGGCCAAAAAAAAAAAAAGAAAGAAAGAAAGAATATTATTGCTTGAGTACATATTACATCTTCAAAAAATACTTATTGACAAAACAATTCCTAGAGGAAGTCACTAATATTGTGACAAAGTAGTATATGATCTTAAAGACTGGGAATATACTATGAACACAATTATCTACAGAAGAAAAGGGGGGAAGATATATATTTAAACACAATGTCATTTAATAAAATGATTTGTGGACAACCAATTTACTTTTCTAATAATATTTGGATTATTTTACATTTCCTGTTCACATACTAACAGAGGGAAGTAAAAAGAGATTAAAAGATTTATTCTGGCTAATCAGGAAAAATAAATATTCCAACTGTAAATGTTTATATTTTTACTATATGAAATGTTTACTTGTGTGGTTTTTGCTTTAAAATCTGAATATCATTTAGCATTGTTGGGTTATTTGCTATTTACTGATTGTCTTTTTAAAGGATATAATGAGATATAACCTTGACCAGATCCTTGACTCTATGAAATGCTTATGTCCACAGTTACAAACCCTGACAGAAAGTTGCAATCTTATCTATATTGCCTCTACTTTTTATAGTACACATGTGATTTCCCTTTTTTTTTTAAAATTTTTGCTGCACTGTGCAGCTTACAGGATCTCAGTTCCCTGAATCCGGGCCATGGCAGTGAAAGCCCAGGATCCTAACTACTAGTCCATCAGCGAACTCCCAGCACACACGTGATTTTCATTCGCAGTGGAGCACTTGCCTCAATAACTTCACACCTGGCAGAAAAACTTGGGGAACAGGCACATATTGATTAACTATAGAAAGATCATTCTTGGTCAAAATCTTAAATGTAAAAATTCAGCTAGAAAACCAACCTAAAAGGGTCTCTTGACACTTACCTGAGGATCAATTCCCAAAAAGAATTTTATAATCACGGTACTGAGACCTACATCCCTAGTGTATGGCTAGAATACACACCTGGTCTACGTGGGGTAGGTGGAGGTGGTCGTGAAGGTCTTGGAGGCCTAGAAGGTTTAAAACCGCCATTTGAGAGTGATGGAGAATTGTTCCCATTGACCCTCCTATTTTCACCAGACCCTGCATCCTCAGGATGGTCTGATCCATTTGTGCTCGCTCTGGGTAAGACGGCCAGGAACAGAAGGGAAAAAGAATGCTCTTTGAATTTAACAAAAAAAACAACAGGAAGACCAAAACTTAAAGTTTTAGGAGCTTGAGAAAACCTTCCTAATTTCTGGCCAGCCTTATCAAATACATAAACAGCTCTTATGGTAGTCTTACATATAGCTCCTCAGAGCCCATGTAGAAATATGTGAGGGGTTACTCAATGGCACAGAAGTACTTAGGGGACCGATCAGAACTATTAGGTGTGCTGGTTCAGATTTCAAATAACTCTTCAGAGGCCCTGTATAAGTAGAAACGGAGTCAAATTCTCAAAATTCCAAATGCCTTAGAAAGGGCACTATTTTATCACAAGCACAGATAACTTAATCATCATTTCCTTGGTTTCCACTGGCTCTTAATATTATTTAGGTATGGGGCAAAGCTGACTGTTCCACAACAGGAGAAAGAAGTACACTTATTTCCCAGGGATAGGTGCTCTCCCCCCATCCCAGCAAATGGTATACAAAATGTTCAAGGTAAGTGATCTAGAAAAGAGGTGCCCACAGACCTTTTTTTAAAGGAACTATCATTTCTTCAAAGCAATGACATCAATTGGAGAGAAAGGGGGAAGAACACTAGCAGGAATGTCAGATACAAAGTTACTGTCAGTTAAACACAGGTGATTCCTTTTCCCAGGGGAGTCTAGTCATTGACTAGAAATAGAAAGCAAGGCATGAGTTAGCTAGTTTGGAGATGCCTTGGCTAAAGCCCTGATATCTACTACCTGGTAACTGGAAACCACTACTCAGTATTAATCCATACTCCTGGACCTCACAACAAGCCTGAATAAAATCTGATAGATTCAAGAAACTAAAATAGAGGCAGTACCATTAAATCATTTTCATACTATGTTTTCCAGAAGTCAAAGTGTGGTATTTAGACCAGAAGCAAGCACGATACACAGGAGCTTGTTAGAAATGCACAATCTTGGACTCCACTCCCAACCCACTATATCAGAAATAGTAATTTAACAAGATCTCCAGATGATGTGCGTGAACAGCAGGGCATGACAATACTGCTTTGCGGGGTTTCTCAAATGCTTATTCTGAATAAATGGAAAAGCTCAGTAACAGGCAGTCAGCACCTGGTTAGTGCTGACCACCTGCAAGAAGACCAAGCAACCCCAGAATATGAACGGAATGCAGCAAGAGTCAGCTTTGACACTGCTCCCCTTCCCCAGGTGAAGAGTCATATAACCCCTTTTGAGTCGTAGACCTCCTTAAGACTCTGCGTATTGCCTCTCTATACTATTTTAAGAGGTGATTAATTAGTTTGAAAAAAAGATTCTTGATGCTTTTAAAAAGACAAACAACTGGCAGAATGGACCAAAAATGGGAAATTGAGGTTTCGAGCTCCAACTCTGCTATTGACGAGTTATATGACCACAGAAAAGTTATTTAATCTCTCTGTACCTCAAAAGTGCATTTACCTGGATTAAATGATTCCTTAAAACCTTCTCAGCTATAATGTTCAACTAAATTGCACTTCCACTGCTGGTCACGTTTTAGGGATATGTCAGGGAGGGGGAACATTCAGGGCATGAGGTAAATCTGCTATGACAAACAAGTACAGCAGAAACTGGATTCCAAAAATGTTATGTTCTGTTGTTGAAGATTAACATTTTGGAGATTTTAACATCCATGCTGCTCACCCTTCTAGTATTTTGGCCTCAATTTCTCAACATAATTATCTGACAAGCTGTGTACTACGATTCCTTAAATTTTCTTGATACTTACTTAGAATCGCTCCTCCTCCTAGACCTTAAACACTGAAATTCCTACAACCTTCATTCCTTCTACTTGCCTCCTACTGTATCTTTTATTCAGTCTCATCATGACTTTAATCCCCTCTCTATCTTCACAGTCCATCAGTTCTCTTAAGTATCACCTGGGCTCCATCATAGGCTACTTTCCCAAGTACCTTAATTCACTATTGCCCAATACTCGCCACCCCCAAGCAATCTTTTCACTACAACTAGTCCTTCATTTACTTTTCCCACTACTGTTCTCTGGGGTCAACAAGTAACCCTGGAGAATGTTCCAGTTGAGAAATTACATGTGTATTACTACAGTAAATAAACCAGGTAAAGTACCAAATTAAAGGGGCAGATAGTTCTACAAAAGGTCCTAACAAATCTTATGCTGGGCCTGGTAAGGAAGGAAAGTCCTGAGGTTCTCATTTCCAATGACTCACAAGACAAAAATTCTTTTTTTGTGCTGCCTAAGTGAGTACTTTTTTCCTGTTTAAAAAAACAAAAACAGGGACTTCCCTGGTGATCCAGCGGTTAAGAATCTGTCTTGCAATGCAGGGGACACTGGTTCGATCCCTGGTAGGGGAACTAAGATTCCCACATGCAGCAGGGTAACTAAGCCCACGTGCCACAACTAGAGAGAAGCCGACGCACTGCAATGAAGAGCCCAGGCGCTGCAACAAAAGATCCTGCACGCCGCAACTAAGACCTGATGCAGCCAAAAAATAAATATTAAAAAACAAAAATAAATAAAAACAAAAAACCAACCAAACAAAAACAAATCAAAGCTCAAGTCTCCCAGAAGCTGAAGAATTAGAAATGACAGATGACTATGACAACCTACACCACAGGTTCAATGAGATTAGTGTGGTGGTGTTAAAATTAACAGTAATAAAAAGTTTAACAGTAATTTGCAAGGACAAAGAGCTTTTGCTAGGTCCTATACAGTTACACAGACCCAAGCAAAAGATAGAAAATGTTAATATTGTGCTTCTCTAGTCTATATCTTTTTTTTTTAAGGTGGCAGAATCCTTTAGTGTATTTTCTTTTTAACATCTTTATTGGAGTATAATTGCTTTACAATGGTGTGTTAGTTTCTGCTTTAAAACAAAGTGAATCAGTTATACATATACATATATCCCCATCTCTCTTCCCTCTTGCGTCTCCCTCCCACCCTCCCTATCCCACCCCTCTAGGTGGTCACAAAGCACCAAGCTGACCTCCCTGTGCTATGCGGCTGCTTCCCACTAGCTATCGGTTTTACATTTGGTACTGTATATATGTACATGCCACTCTCTCACTTTGTTCCAGCTTACCCTTCCCCCTCCCCGTGTCCTCAAGTCCATTCTATAGCATCTATATCTTTCTATTCTAACAAACTTCACTTTCCTAAAGCTTGATCACTTCAAAAAGACTGAGGCAACATGGACTTCAGTTCACATTATTCAACAACTTCAACTGGGCTGTCCATACTGCCTGAAAATCAATCATTTTCTACATCTCTAATCTACTCCTGGCCACATTCCCATTGCTCATTGAAAACTTTTCCCATCTCCTCAAATACCTAATCCCAATTTGTAGATGACCCTGACTCCACCTCTTCCCTAAAATGATGATTATCAGCTATCCTTCTTTTTTCTCTATTTTAAAATTTCTCTATGCCACTAATATCTTCATCTGTTTGTTTCCCACCTCTGGGGAAAAGAAAATCTATCTTCACTTCTTCGAGGCTAATTTGTCTTGTGGGTCTTTGATTTCAGGACACAAATAATGTGCTCTAGGGCTTTTCACCATCATTTAACACCTTTCTTCTCTCTTCCATCATCTTCCTTCTTCTAGATTGTTCCTCTCAGTCACAAGTATAATTAAAACACTTCCTCAATCTTAATTACTCTTCTAGCTATCCTCTCATTCTCCTTTCCTTCACTGTAATTCTTGGTATTTATTCAACTAATGTATTTAGTGCATTTTAATTAAGAGGTTTTCAAAATAAAAATTTCTAGTTATAAAATAAAAATTACCTTCAATCGTACATTCTAGAGATTATTACCATTAAGAGATAATCTCTTGTCCGTCCTTTTGCATTGGCTATGACTGATTATACTATGTATGTGATCATACAATGTTTCATATCCTGGGTGAGTTTTTGTTTATTATTCATTATATACTGAGCATTTCACCCAAATTATCTGAAAACATTTCTAATGACTGTAGAATACTCTATCTTATGGACATACTATAATCTAATCTTTTTTACGGAAGGGAGTGACATTTTCTATTTCCTTCAGGTAGACTGCCAGGATAGAATAGCTGGGGCAAAGCAGGCAAATATTTTCAACTGAAATATTGATTGCTAATTTAAGAAAAAAAAGTATTTTTTTGGCTGTGTTGGGTCTTCGTTTCTGTGCGAGGGCTTTCTCTAGTGCGGTGAGCAGGGGCCACTCTTCATCGTGGTGCGCGGGCCTCTCACTATCGCGGCCTCTCTTGTTGCGGAGCACAGGCTCCAGACGCGCAGGCTCAGTAGCTGTGGCTCACGGGCTCAGTTGCTGCATGGCATGTGGGATCTTCCCAGACCAGGGCTCGAACCCGTGTCCCCTGCATTGGCAGGCAGATTCTCAACCACTGCACCCAAGAAAAAAATATTTTTAAAGGTAATAATTGATCTGTTCTCCACCAGATAGATATGAAAATGCCCATTTCACTATAAAGTATTTATATACTTTTAACATTTTAATATATTATCCCATTGCTCCTCCCTCCCTCCCTCCCTCCCTTCCTCCCTCCCTCCCTCCCTTCCTCCCTCCCACCCGCCCTTCCTTTCTGGCTGTGTTGGGTCTTCATTGCTGTGCGCGGGCTTTCTCTAGTTGCGGTGAGCGGGGGCTACTCTTTGCTGCAGTGTGCGGGCTTCTCAATGCAGTGGCTTCTCTTGTTGCAAAGCATGGGCTCTAGGCACGTCGGCTTCAGTAACTGTGGCACACAGGCTCAGTAGTTGTGGCTTGTGGGCTCTAGAGAGCAGGCTCAGTAGTTGTGGCGCACAGGCTTAGATGCTCCGTGGCATGTTGGATCTTCCTGGACCAGGGCTTGATCCCGTGTCCACTGCGTTGGCACGCGGATTCTTCACCACTGCGCCACCAGGGAAGCCCCCATTTATATACTTTTAAATCTTTTTCAATTTGGTAAATAAAAACATGAATGTTCAACAGTATTTCATTTATAGGCCATCTGAGTTTCCTCTTCCATGCACTCACTGTATGTCTGTCTTTTGTACATTTTTCTATTATAAAGGAATAATTTTTCCTCATTATTTGTGAGAGCTTTTTACAATCCGAAGGTACTAATTTCATACTGGTTAAATAGTGATCATTTGCTTTTACATGTTTGAACATACAAGAGTTCTATATTTCTACATAATTAAATGTATTCAGAGATATTTTCTTCTAAAGGTTTTATAATTTCATTTTTAAAAATCAATTTAAAAAACCTAGAATCCACCTTCATTTGGGGATGAGCTGAAGCTCTAACCTGATTTTTCTTTTTCCATACAGCCAGTTTTCCCTGGCTTGATTAGGCTAAGATCTCATTCTCTCCTGCAGTACTTGATAATGTTAAATACACATCTTTTTAAAACATTTTTCTCTTAATTTCTGTGACACTGCTTTTCTAATCCTGTACTCCCCACTTCTAAACCATTCCTTCTTTGGTTTCTCCTCTTCCTCCACTTTACTAAATATAGGTCCCTATGGTTCTGTTCTTATCTTACTTTTCATTCTCCACAAATTTTTGCCTAGGGTCTCAAATTCCATGATTTCAAAGATCATCTTTTAAAATAATTCCAAATCAGAACTCGAATCTTTGTCTCATTCTCATCCCCTGGTACCAAATTATCAGCTAAATGCAGGAGATATAGAATAACTCTCCAATGCTAAAGCCACTCTTCCTCCTATGTTCTAGTTCTGTGGGTGACTCTGCTACCCTCGCAGGCAATTTGACTTTTCTTCTCTCCTGTGCCTCTTGATACTCTGCCTAAGTCCCACTGATTTCACTGGCACGTTTTTTCTCTACTCTTCTACCACCACTGCTCCAGTTCCAGCCCTCATTATCTCTCAGTGGATTACTGTAATAAGTTCCCACAGAGGTCTTCCCACCTTCACCACCACCATACAATCCAAACTACACATTGACTGTCAAATAATTTTTCTTATGGTGTTTTGATCATACCAATGCTCTGTTCAAATATTTTAAAAGACATTCCTCTCCAGAGAAAAAGATTCTAGAAGCCTATACTTGCAAACCAAAATCTCCATCTGGCTCCAACCTCTGCAGTACTAAAAATAACATTTATTGAGGGATAAGCACTTACATGGGCGGGGGGGGGGGGGAAGCATTCCACTTTAGGCAACAGTAAAACACACTCAGGCTCTGAAGGTAAGGCAGTCCCAGGTTCAACTGTGCCACTTACACTATTAACTCAGGCAAGTTTCTTTCCCTTTCTGAGCCTCAGTTTTCTCATAACCTGTAAAAATGATACCTACCTCATAAAAATATTTAAGGATTAATTGAAATAACAGGAAACCTGTTCATCATACTGCCTGACACATAGTAAGAGGCAATAAATACAGATTGATTCTACTTTCAAATTCACCACCTGCCATTTCCCACTTTCAATTACTCTATTTTCAGCCAAATACTGAGGCTGAAGATTTCCAATAAAACCCCTGTGTTCTTCCCCACCTCCATGACTGTTTTTCTTCTTTCCACCTAGAACTCCTTCATCCAATTCCCTCAAGACATGCATATCCAAATTATAACTATGCTTAATGGTCTTAGGTCAAATGCCATTTCTTCCATGAAGTTTTTATACATTTTATAGACTGTTTCACATTTTAAAAATCATGTATCATTTTCTAATAAATACAAGTAAAAGCAGTTCAAAAAAGAAACAGGATTCAAACCAGCTCTGAAGTAAAAGAGGATGAGATTAAGATCGAGTGACACTTCTGCCAAGCTGTGCAAGCCTAGATTTTCAAGAAATAGACTTTGTTACATAACTGAAAGATTTCCCATAATAGTTTGTTGAAATCTAAGAAATACCTGTATGTCTCCTGAACAGTGGTTCTCGAAGTGTAGGACCTAGTCTATCAGTATCACCTGGAAACTTGTTAGAAATGCAAATCTTGGGCCCCATCCTAGATATAACAATTTGGGAGGAGGACACAAGGCTTGGCAATCTGTGACTGGGCAATCTGTTGTTGAACAAGTCTTCCAGGTGATTCTAATGTACTCTGAAGCTTGAGAAACATGGTGATACCAAAATAGCACTGGTGGTTAACTTTAGTTCTTTTAATGAGTGATTGTGGAGCTAAAACCTGAGATGAATTTTGAAAACCAATATGGAAACCTGTATACTGTATAGAATTGTCAGTGTGAACTTATCACCACCATTATATGTGAAAAGCAATTAGCTACAAATTAAGTGCTACTATGGCTTTGTTTTCTGCTTCAGTCTTACAAACCCCTGCTTATCTCACCATACATATGTACCTGATCGAAACATGGAGAACCAAGATGCTAATATAATAAGGTCACAATATACAAATCAAAGATTAACAGTCAAGAAGGCACATCCAAAAACAAAATCTTGAATGCCAGGCACCAATCATCTTGGTAATTCATAAAAGTGACAGAAGACAACACTGAGAAATATACAACATCCAGACATGCTATGGGGGAAAGGAGACCAACAGGACTATACTGATGATATAGGCAGTGCTTGAATTACAGTAAAAGAACCTAAAGCTGTTTAGTAAGCTTCTTAAATGACTGGGGGGAGGGGGAGGTTTTGCCTTGTTCACATGCCTTGTAGTTATGAAGTCTGCAAACAAAAGCAAGGGATTCACCACCATGATTGTTGTGTAGCAACATTTAAACAGCATTTGACAGTTTACAAAATGTTTTTCAAACCCATCATCTCAGAGGTATGCTCTCTGGAAAAGGCTAATGCAAAGGAATTCATGCTTAACACAAAAGACATGCTCAAAGATTAGTCTGGCAGTCTCATAAACCTAGAAGACATTGTTCCTCAGATTATTTGTGAACAATGATTCACTTGGGAAAATGTAAAGCATTGATTAAATAAATGGCATGAAGCCAGGGCTCTAGCAATGCCTTTGCAAGAAACTTACAGCCGTCTAGAGTAGTTTCATAAAGTATTATAAGAGAGATTTTGCAAAAAAGAAATGAGAGTGGCAAAACAGAACCTTTCAATGCACTATAAAATTCTACCACATTCTCACTTATTAATGCAAAAGTACGGGTTTATTAGGCAAAAGAGAGGTTATTTGACCAAAGAAATCTGAAGTATTAAAACATCTTTATGAGGGAAATTTCATGACTTCAAAAAAACTATGAAACAGAAAAATAAAAAGAAACACAAGAGGCATAAGTTGTCTTCCAGTCTACAGACAGTTATTAATTTTAAAAACCTTTTCTATTGCTTTTTAATCCCAGCGAGAAAAATTATAGCCCAGCTTTCCTAGAAAAGAAAATAGCCCAATGATGACCCTGGGATTCTGAACTTTCCTACCTTTGGAAAAGTGGCAACATATTCACTTTTCTATAAGCTGAAAAAGTATTAGTGTTTGGGTATCTCTGGCCTACTCTAGAGAACTGCAGTCATATAAGCTTAGGGTCTTGAATTTTCCATAAATATTTCCTTTCTTACCTTGAGCCCTGAAATTTTTGATACTCATTTTTATATCAATCTGAATTTAAAAGTTTTGACTAAAATGAAACTTATTCATTCTCCGTTGTTTCTTTCTGCATTCTGTGGTATGTAATAAGTGAACTCTTACCTTGTTTCATCCTTGGGTCTGGAGCCATCATCATTCTGTGAAGCACCTTTAACAATAAAAGTTGTACAGAAAACGAGTTTCAGAAAGTGGTTTGCACCTTTTTCTTAAACATGCTATGTAAACAAAACCTTTCACCAAATCTTTCTAGTAAAGAATATACTGGAACAGAGTTAAAGTCCAACATGATATTTAAAAGGAAAATATGATAAATGTTCTTGTGATTGAGAAGTTTTACCAAAATTTTGTGCAAATGATTATTATGTGTAAGAGATGTTAATTAGTCAAGGTATATTACTCATATGCTGCTTCTGCCTTGTTTGAAATATGTCGCGCTTGATTCTAATTCAAATGTATTTTAGTTATCTTTTGGGGAGGAATCAACTACCTCTCCAAAAAAGTGCTGATTACCAGCAGGACGATGATAAAATAGATTCTGAAAAACAGTATATAGAGAAGTTTAAAAAACTATGAAATGCAAAAAGAACTCAAGTTTAACAGTCTAGGTCCATTTAGCTAAAGAATAATAGTCCCTAAATACAGTCTCTAGTTTCAAACAGTGAAATCACTATATTACTCCAAAGCATAATTAATGAACTAATTCATTAAAAAGATGCTGAGTCACCACTATACTACTACTATATCATACTCAGCAAGGTTGGCAAGTGTCTTATCTAGAAATGTTACATTTTAAAAAAATGGTACAGGTAGATAGATAAAATGTGGCATACCTATGCAATGGAAAATTATTCAATAATAAAAAGGAACAAACTACTGAAATATGCTATGTCACTGATAAACCTGAAAAGACATTATGCTAAGTGAAAGAAGCCTGACACAAAGACTACATATTGTTATGATTCCATTTACATAAAATGTCCAGCAAAGATGAATTTTTAGAGACAGAAAATAGATTAGTGGTTGCTCTAGGCTAGAGGTCAAAATGGGATTTCCTGTGAATAAGCAGGAGGGATCTTACTAGCGAATGAAAATGTTCTAAATCTGATTTACAGTAAATGATTAGATCACTCATTAAATTACTAAAAATCATTAAATTAACACACTTGAAATAGGTAAATTTTATGAAATATAAAATACATGCCAATAAAGCTGTTAAAAATGGTTTTAAAAAACACGGTACAATGAAATACATTTTGGCTGAAAACGGTACGCTTCAATTTTATAAGAATTATTTTTATATGGAATATATTCCCCTAAAATAGCTGATAAATGACATAAATGAAATCAGAAAACCGAAACAAAATATCGTAAATTAAAATCAGTCAATCAGTGTTCCATTTTTTTCAAAAAATAAGAAGATAATTTGAAATAATCCATTTAACTCTACCAATAATTGCTACTTCTAAACTTTATCATTTACTACAGTGAAGCATAGTACATATTTAATGACATGGACTGAGGCCAGACTGCCTGGGTCTGTATTCTAGGTTCAACATGTACTAACTTTGTGACCTTAGAGGAATACTACTGATTTTCCTGTGCCTTTTACCTCGTGTATAAAATGGGAACAATAATGATGCCTACTTTCATAGAACAGTTATGAAAATTAAACATTTAGAACAGTGCCCAGCACATATAAGCACGCCATAAATATTAACTGTTATTGTTTCCTGACATTTACATTTCAAAGTTCAAACAAGGGTTATTTTTGTTCAATCTTTTATTTCACTTCAACACAGAGTAAAGCCATAACTATGAAATTTATGACATAATTTATTTAGATCTAATCTTGTGCTTTCAACAAGAGAATAGTTAAAAAATATAAATCTATCCAACACTTATACAATGAATGTCCAAGAAGAGGAAAAAGGCTGTACTTAAGTTGGCGTTTTATAAACATACTGCTGTTTAAAAGTATTCCCAATCCAAATTTCCTCCAAAAAAATAAAAACCTGATCAGATTTCTAAATACACATTTTATCCAGAGGACACTTTGTTAGAAGATCAACAAAGATCTCTTCTATTCTACTGAAAAGGATCCTCCTGCCACAGAAGAACCAGCTTTTAGATGAAGCAATTTAACACACTATTTCTACTACTTGGGTGCCTAGCAATCTCAAAAGCAAAATGAACAAACAAGTGAACTGATACTAGAGCAAGAGCAGGGTGCAGTAAGCAAATGTGAAAGACAGGGTTACACTGAGGGCTCTGAGGTGGATCAGAAACAAGGTGAGGGGGCTGAACCAGAGACATCCACATTAGGCTGGGGATCCTGGAAAGGAGCTAAAGTATTCCCAGGTAGGTGACACATCCAGCACTAACAGAAGCAAAAGAAATTTTCTCTGGCCAAAGAATCCCCAACTTATTAGGCCCTTAAGATTCCCCCAGACTAAGATCAAATATAAACTGGCAACCAAAGAGCCACAACATATAAGAAAACAAGCCTCAATGAAGGAGAGTCAAAACATTTATATCCCCAAATATTTCTGATACTGGAATTTTCAAATGGAGAATATAAAAAACCTACTCATCAAAAGAAAACTAACAAGCAAGAAATAAAAAACTATCAAAAACAAGCATCAGCAATCCCACTCCTAGGTATATATCCAAGACATGCACAAAGAAACTTGGACACAAATGTTTATAGCGGCATTATTTATAATTCATTAATAGCCAAAAGGTGGAAATAAGGCGAATGTCCATCAGTGGACAAATGGATAAAACAAAATTGTGGCATATATACACACAATGAAATATCCAGGGAATTCCCTGGCGGACCAATGGTTAGGACTCTGCGCTCTCACTGCTGTGGCCCAGGTTCAATCCCTGGTCGGGGAACTGAGATCCCACAAGAGACGCAGCGTGGCCAAAACAAACAAACAAACAAAACTAATATGCTAAGCAAAAGAATCCAGACACAAAAGGTCACATACTCTATGATTCCTTTTTTATGATACACTCAGAAGAGGCAAATCCATAGAGACATATCAGTGGTTACCAGGAGATGGAGGGGAGGGGGAATAGGGAGTGATTACTTAACGGATAATGGTTTGGTTTTGGGGGGTGATGAAAAAGTTTTGAAATGAGAGGTAGTGGATACACACCACTGTGAATACACTAAACGGAAATGAATTGTACACTTTATAAGGTTAAGTATCTATTTTGTAAATTTCATAAAAATTAAAAGAATAACAAAAAAGAGGCATATTTGAAGAAACAATAAATGTTGTAAAGCTGAAAATGCACTTGTGTCATATCCTAGGAATCCCACTCCCAAGCATACAGCCTACAAAGACCCTTCAACCTATGTACCAGGAGACATATATAAATACAAAAATGTTCGATGTATCACTTATGTTCATCATGGCAAAAAACTGGAAAGAGCCCAAATGTCCTTTGACATAAAAATGGATAAACTGGGGCTTCCCTGGTGGCGCAGTGGTTGAGAGTCCGCCTGCTGATGCAGGGGACACAGGTTCGTGCCCCAGTCCGGGAAGATCCCACATGCTGCGGAGTGGCTAGGCCCGTGGGCCATGGCCACTGAGCCTGCGCGTCCGGAGCCTGTGCTCCGCAACGGGAGAGGCCACAACAGTGAGAGGCCTGCGTACCGCAAAAAAAAAAAAAAAAAAAAAGGATAAACTGTGGTACATTCACCCAATGGATTATTATACAGCCATGAAAATAAATGAGTTACAGACACAAAATGGATAAATCTTAAAAGGCAACACTGATTTTCATAGAGCGCAAAAGGACACATGCATATGTGAAAAAAATTTAAAGCAAGGAAATGATAAATTCAAAGTTCAGAACAGTGATTATCTCTAGGAAAAAGACAAGGATTGATATAGGGAGGAGAACACGGGTGGATGCAATGATATCGTTCATATTCTAATTCTTAAGATCACACCCGGGTCCCTGGCAGTGACAGCACCAAGTCCTATCCACTGGACCACCAGGGAATTCCCAATACTTCCATTTTTAAAGTAGCACTGATAAAGATTAAAAAAACGTAAGTGTGTAAAGGAAGTTTTGCTGGCTTTTTTGTGATGTTAGTTAATATTCTGAGCAAACATTTAAAATAATCAATCAAATATAAGTCAAATTTTAAAAAATACCATTACAGCAAAGTTTCTCTCTATCAAATAATTAGTTGGTACCCAGACCCAGCGGAGGTATAGTAATTTCAAATAATATTTGGTATAGCAAAAAACTTCATCTAGTTTCTTAGAATTTATTTTACTGAAAAGAAACATTATAATCACAAATGAAAATGACTATTTACTCTAAAATCAAAAGAAACCACAAAAACTAGAGTTTAATGAGAAAGACTGGGAAAGAATGAGATAAAACCAAAACAAAATGGAACATACACAATAAGAACCGGAGGTCACATATGCCAACAACTATCCCCAAATTAATTTTAAATACATTTCCAGAGCATCCATGGTAAAGAATAAAGATCTTTACAAGAATATGTTCCTATTTTATTATCATAAATTTAGAAGTAAAATAGACTTTTATTTCTCTTTAGGAAAACTAATGCCTTTGATGATGATGCTTTTCAGTGTTTCTTGTTGAATGCCATATTTGGGAAGACAGGTGTTAAACTAACAATCAACCACCACCACCCACCCAAGAAGTCAAAAGAAAAGGAAAACATCAAGACAAATTATGTAATTATTTCCTAAACAGAAAAATAAGGAAGAGTATCAAAGAAAATGTTACAAATGACACTCTCAGTTGGGATATTAAACTTGTTCCCTGAGTGAAGACAGTGGTAGGGGAGGTAGAATGGGAACATAAAGCTCTCTGGTTTTTAAATAAAGCTTGAAGTGGGAAGAACAAACAAACATAGTGAGTAAAATCTGTTTCACCTGAAAAAGAGTTTACTTATATAACTGCCATTTTTAGAAAATTTATCCACCAAAAAGAATGAAAATTTTATCTACCAAAAAAATGAAAATTTAACTATCAAAAGAGATAATGCTATCTATCTTATTAGAAAAATCTTCACAGTATATCTAAATATATAACAAGCTATTATTTGGTGACTTTTAATACCAAAATTCAGACAGATCTTTTTATAAGCATTATTTTTAAATTAACCAAAAATATTAGAGTCTAAAATCCCATGAGTTCTTCCACAAAAACTTTTTTGTTTTTTAATTAATTTTTTATTGGAGTATAGTTGATTTAAAATGTTGTATTAGTTTTTGCTGTACAGCAAAGCCACAAAAACTTGACTGAACACACAGAGGAGAAAAAAACACTAAAACCCTGTAACATTAGAAAAATATTAGAATACAAAAGAAACCAACCAAACAATGCTCAGATGACAGAAATTCAATTTTAGCGCTAAACTCTAATTTTCATTTCTGGCTTATAGTTAAAGTTACAGAAATGGAATCAATCAAAAAACAATACAAGTGAAGTTCCCACCACAGATGCTTGTGGACTTAATTGGGTTTTCTTTGCTTACTTATAACAACTCATGATTTCATTTAAAGTTCCTAAGTTTTTAACTGTGAAACGGAAAGTATATTGGAAAGAAAAGGAAACCAACAAATATCTGTGTTTCAATCTTGACTCTGCATCGCACTTGTTGGTGTGATACGGGACATACTATTTAAACTCTCAGAGCCTCACTTTCTTTTATATGCAAAATGTCTTACAAAATTGTGATGGTTAAATGAATATATATGTAAACACACCAACACAGTGCCTGGCACATGGTAAACATTAAACAAATGGCAGCTACTGTATGTGGCAACTCTAGCCCTAAAATCCACTGTGACTCCCCAGTTAAAACCTCTCTTTACTTCAAAGAATGAGATTAAATTCTGTCAATTATTTTCCTACTTGAGTCAAAAACTGGTTACATAGAAATGTCCACTTCTGTAGGAAACAAACAGTAAAGTCATAAGTATAATATGCAGTTTAGAATCTACTCTGAAATATGAAGGCTGACATGCTTTACTTTTGTTAATTATTAAATATTCTGCATTAGTAGCAGTTTCAATTTGTAGGGAAAAAAAACTTAGGAAGCTATAAATACTGAGGTTTTAGAGCAGTTTAACAATGTAACTTAACTTTTATTACCTTCAGGAATTCCAATTTATAGAAAAATGTAACTATTACAGAGTTCCTGTGAATAACAGTCAATTAAGATGAACATGTCAACTCTGAAGCCGTTTAAGGAATTCAGAAGTTTCTTTCCACCCTCATTAACCCCAAAGAACCAAACTGGAAGACACACCAGGACTATCTTAAAGGTTCTGCTATTAAAAAGGGTCATGAGTTAGAAAGGAAGTAGGAAGTCTTCCAAAGTAGGAACAGAAGTACAGCAGCACCTGACAACTGCAAAATGTTTCATAAGGCAGTTTCTAAGTAAACAAAAAGATCTTTGTCAGACTAATCAAGGAGACCATTAATACGTGCTTTGTCTTGGGGCGTCTACAATCTGTGTTTCAAGTGAAAATACACTTATTAGCACATTAATAAGGGTTGGAAATATCTAAAGGGAATCCACTGAGAAGTGGTTTTAATTAAGCATGCTAGCTGTGCAGGCACTAACTCAGGTGCTAGCCAACTTCTTTTAATTACAGCTCATTTATTTCCTTTGACAAACACGAGTAAATCATAAACTGTAAAATATATCAGCATACATATAAAGAATTGGTTCTGTCATCATTATAACTCAAAGACATCTCAATAAATGTAGCCTACAAAAATGGAAGAGGAATGGCAAATGGATTCCAGCTTGTTACTGGCTTGTCTGGTACAGTACTAAGAAGGATTTCGAGTCAAATTTAAACTCAATCAGACACTGCTACAGAGAGTAAACTATGTCTGCCATTAGCACTGGAGAAGGTGTAGCATCAAACGTGCCATACTAACTGCCATTGTTGGCCTACAGAACGGACACTTTATAAATCAATTCATCACTCATAGGACCAACTGTGATATGGCTTTTACTTGGCTAGCTTTTCAACTTATAGAAAAATGTTTTCCTCATAGAAACAATGCACTAAAAGTTTAAAATGAAAAATGTCTCTTTCTAAAAAGGAAATAAAATAATTTCTTTAATGTGGAAAAGAACAGCAATAATTACAACATACTACAGTGGCTAATGTAAGAAGAATCATTAAAGACCCTATATAATAAGTGATTACTCACTTTCTGAACATGTAGTTTCACCATTAGCAATAACTTCAGACTCTAGCTGCAGCCCATCAAGACAAACTGACAAATCTCCTATTGTCTCTGTTGGTTCTTTGTCACCTACAAGCTGTAAAGTCACAACTACTTCCTCAACTGGAAGAGAATAAAATTATAGAAAATGGTCACTTTTTTTCCTTTAAGTCTTAACTGTTGAAAACAAAACTGTCAGAAAAACTTTACATTTATGTGTACACAATTTGTTTTAATATACTTCACCCAAGGTTTCAGGCCTTTTGATGCCAAAAACATTTTAAAAATAGAACAAAATTTCCTAATGGTTAATATCCACAATGTAAGATACTAAATAGCTTAATCATCTCACTTATTATATTCATTCTCTTTTACAAAATGAGCCAGCAGGACAACTAAGACTACTCAGCAATATATGCCTGACTTATATTGACTGAAAACATAATTTAAGAATGAATTTTCATCTCATAAATCCTAAATGAGAAATAAAATCCCTTGAAGTATGTTTTAGATACTCAAGGGATTACATGTTTTAAAATCATGATATATTAATTAAAATAAGCATGTTTCAAGTTTTTATGTATCTATAAGTATATATAGATATCTAAAGATAGAGATATACATGTATAAATAAAACCACAACCATCTAAAATGAGGAAGTTTTTAAAATAAGCATTCGAAAAGGAAATGTCAAAATATTAACCACATTTGTCTCTCTGTAGTGAGATTACATTTTTCCTTCAGCTCTGCTCTATATTTTTGTTTTCCATAATTGAGTATATAGCCTTCAATAAATACCTATTTATTAAATAAATATTTATTTAAAATATCAGATCCAAAATGAATGGCCAAACCATGGTTACTCAGAATGCATTAAACAGTTCAAGATTCATCTCCCTATTAATATCATAACCAAGTAAACCTAAAAACAAATAGTGAACATAGTTTCTTCACATTTGGCACATGAATTTCTTGCAGAAAAACAAAAGCTGAGCATATTCTATTGTTTTTACATACATACGTTTCATATTGTTTGACTTTAATGTTTCATAGATATCTAATGCAGCAGTTCCCAACAAAACATCAGATTTCAATGTCTGGTGACTCCACACACGAAAATGTAATTTACTCACAGGGGTGACGATACTACAGGTGAAAAAAAAGGTGAAAAATAATTTCCTTAAATATCACAACAAGATTGTAAATAAATTATAATTAAAATCTTCTCACTGCACACCTTACAGTCTACCGTACAACCAATACTGCCTATGGCCATCTTCACTTGTCACTGAACTATAGGGGCAATTTCATGCATGTATATCATCAACAAAAGTAAAAGTGCTCACCATGCTACAAACTGTTGAAAAATCAGTTTTACTTTCGTAGTACAAAAAAGTTAATTTATTAATTAAATCCTTATTTTATGTCAGGTAGTATGCTGAGCTTAGGATTATTTTGTTTAATCTTCACAGCAACCCTGAGGTGAGAATTACCACTCCCATCTTCAGATATAGAAGCTGATATTCAGAGAGGTTAAGCAAATTGCCCAAGATCACACAGCCACTCGGTGGCAGACTGTGAACGAAACTCTGTCATTAAAATTTATACTAAGAAGTTTCTCGGTCAGCTACTTAATGATTTGAGGATTATATTACCCCAAGTTTCACACTGTTAGAGGCAAAGTGTCCGGGACAACTGTCAAATAAAGACTCTTCCAGACCTTGCTAAATGCCAATACAGAATAGAAATCTGAATTTGCAATAAACTGTATAAAAACTATTTCAATTAGAAAAACAGGAACACTAGATAACCTACCGGGGATGGAATAAAAGAGTTAATAAATTTAATTTTACTTTGAGGTCTACTCTAAATTATTTCAATTCAAATCTTGAGAGAAGTCTGCAAAGCCTACTACCCAACAATGGAAGCTGTGTTAAAATTGCAGCCCAATCTGCTGCAACTTAAAAATTCAGAAGATCTTGGGCTATGTTCCCCCGAACATCTGGACTTAAGAATAACACTACCATATAGGGCTACAAGGAGAGTTTCTTTTTTCTTAACTTTTAAACCAGTAAGGAGTTCATGTCATCATCGGCTCAAGAGCCCTAAAGTACATTTATTGTGAGCACAGATAGTTGGTAGAAAGTAGATGAGTATTCAGTCTATTATTCTGAACATCTCCAGTCACTAATGGAGGCTGTGGCCTTTTGAAGATTTGTTTTTTTAAAAAATGTTACTCACATATTGTTTAATTTAGATCAAATCTCTAATGGGGCACTAATTAAAAATGAAGTCTAAGAAACGATGTTGAAATAAATACAGATGAGGAACATTATTAGAATGATACTTCTGCAAATAGGTTTCAAGATGACCTTCAGTAAATTCTTAAGTTTCATTCATTTGCTCAAAATCATAAAGTACATCAAGATGCCCTACAACTTCAAAAATCCATGTTAAACAATAATATAGGTTTAGCTAATTTGTTTTGTCATTTATTAGGAATAAATACTGTCCATATAAGCATGTATATCATGTGAAGAGAAGAGCTTATCATTTCAAATGTCTCATCTCACCATTTAGAAATAAAACTTTTTTTAGTTACAGGTTTGTTTCTCTAAGAGAAAAAATACAAGAATTCCAAATGTTAGGTAATGAAAGCAATTTGTCTATATTTGATAACTGGTTATATTTTGAACTACACTTTAATATACAAACCAAATACACTATATTATTTAAAAATCCATTTGTTGATAAATCATACATTTGCTTCCATTTTAGTAGAAAAATTAAAAGTAACCTATAATTCTCTTCAACCTGTAATTCCCTTCCTACCAACATCTGAGGCTTCGTCAATTAAGTGTTGAAATTGAGCTACATCCTACTTCTATGAATTCGAATGACAGATTAAAAACACAAACATATAGACATATGCACAGGGATGTATACTGCAACACTGTCTAATAGCACAACATTAGAAACCAACCGATCAATAGGGAACTAGTAAAATTAATCACAGTCCATCCATATTAAAGAATATTATGTAGCTGTATAAGGGATATTAGACCCATACGTACTCAACGAAAAAGGATGTTATGTATGTTAAGTATAAAATGTATAGCATAATTTTTTTTAAAGGAAAAAAACCCCTGTGTAGGTTCTATGGGGGCACTGTAATTTTAAAAAACACAAACTATTTTTAAAAATTAAATTAAAAAAATGAAGTGAGCTACTCATAGCCCTCTATTTCAAACCTAAATTAAGGAAAGAGCTGCTAATCTTTCTAGGCCAGTGACCCTGGGATCTCCCAGCTACTTTTCAGCAGCAACAATGCAATGAAAAGGAGAGACTGGGAAAACAAATAATTAAAGAGAAAGGAGACTAGAAGGAGGAGCCCTAAGAACAGGGGAATAAGAGGGGAAAAAAAAAAGAGAGGAGGAACAAAGAAAAAAGTGAGAAACTTTTTTAAAGCTGCATTTCTGCTCACCTACTAAACAAAATACACCATAGAAAATACTTTCAAACCTACACTGTAAGAGGTTGCTTCCATTTGGGACTGTTCGTATTGTTGCATTTTTCTGTCTTCTTTGACTGTCCATCTACTGTGACTTCCACATAAGGACTTGGCCCAAACCAATTCTTTTTATTTTCTTTAAGTTTCGCTGAAATGACTAAGTAAAATAAAATAGAAAATATTTCAATATTCGAGATGTTAGTTCATCCTTCAAATCGATTTAATTTCATAAAGGTTAAACACAGCATTATTATTTTTACTCAGAGAAGCAGTCTGCTCTAAAATATTCACAAATTTTATTCACATATAACCTTTGTATTTCTTCCCATCATATTAAAAAATATAGGACTTCCCCACACCATCCAACCAAATTCCCATCAGTAGACCCCCCCCCAACTGTCAGTATCAACAGTCCCAGAAATCTTGAGGTCAATTAAAAAGTATACTGACAAACTTGGTAAACAAATATTTGAATGCCTACCATGTTATCAGATATTGCTCTAAACTGTGGACAGAGCAGTTTACAATTAGAGATAAGTCCTTGTGATGAAAAACAGCCTAATGTGGCAGAGTATGACTTGGCAGTAAAGAAGTCTTCTAAGGAAGTACTTTTAAGCAACCATCTAAATGACAAGGAGCTATCCATGTGAGGACTGAAGGTAGGAAGAAGGGAAAATTCCAGACAGAGGTACGAAAGCTTGGCATACCTGAGGAAAAGTATAGCAAACAGGGAAAAATGGTAAATGAGATAAGATCACATTTAGCTTTGTAAGCCAAGATAAGGAATTTGGATTTTATTCTAAGCATGCTAGAAAGCCAATGAAAGAAGAGAGTTACAAACTAAGACTATTTTTAGCATCTCATATATCTCTCATCATCTTAGCAAGAGCTTCTTACATCCTTAGCCTTCACCCTTGAGTTAGTCACTTTTGCCATGAAATAGCCTTGTCCAAGCATTGTGTGGAAGGTACGAAGAGTAGATTCAAATCTAGTAGAGCACCCCCTGGTTCCCACAGGAGACAACTCACTAGTCCCCTATAAATGAGATGATCACAGCCAAGGAAATATTCTACCACCTGGATATATACTCCAACAGCAAAGTTCAGAGAATGCCAGTGCCCTTCAAGACTAATGGGCCCTTGTGAGTTGCTAGAAAAGTTTATATAGCAGCTACCCAAGAAGCTCAATAAACAGACCAGCACATAGACAGTCTGGGTACCCTAGCAGGCACAGTCCCAGGTGGCGGCCCTGAATCTCCCAACTTCATGTTTATCAAATACTTTTGTCCTTTTATGCTTAAGAGGCTGCTAGAGCCATCTAATTAAGAGATGACAGTAGGATGGACTAGGATGGTAAACATGGATATGGGGAGGAATAAGCATCTTCTAAGGAGAACCAACAGGATTAGATTTCATGAGTGAGTTAGGGGAAAGAAGCAAGGATAACTCCCAGGTTTCTGGCATGAATAACTGGATAGAAGGTGCTATCATTTAATAAGATGGAAAAGATCTAGGAAAGCACAAGTTTGAGAAGGGTAGAATGGGCAGGAAGTCAAGCGTATTATAAAGAATATATAAAATTTGAGATGCTCATGAGACATCTAGGTAGAAACACTAAGTAAAATGTCTTTCAGAACAGAAAATACTCAAGTGGGGATCAGACCTATCTCTGACTAATATGTACTATAAAGCCCTATCACTTAATACAAAGCCTAATTTAATCACAGGATTGCCGAAGAAAAATATAAAATCCCTATTTTTAATACATTTCTGGTCTGAGAAAAGGTAAAACAGCCCACACACTCATGCATAAGCTCATTTTATTTCAGGGGCTCTTGTGATCCTCTAAAACTGATTAAACCTAGAACAAAGAGCAATGCAGGCCTGACAGGGAGGAAATTACCTGCCCTTAGTGGCTTTTTAGGATTCAAACTTTTGAAAGCTATTTTGCCAAGTACTCCCATCCAACCCCACTAGAGCCATTTTAGGAAACTTTAAATGGGAAAATAAAGAGTCAGGGAAACCAACACCAACTGTTAGTGTTTACTATGTCTGGCACTTAAAGACTGTCATTTCGATACACAGAACTATTCTGTGAGATAGGTATTATCATCTTAATTTTTATACATAAAAAAAAACAAGCTCAACAAAATTTAAAAGTTTACCCAAGGGTCATGGCAAAGCCTGGACAGGAGAAATTATTTAAGTGTTCAAATCTCAAAGCTTATATTGCATAAAACTTTCATTACAGTCCTAATATTCTAAAATAGATCAATGTACTACTTCCTAAAATTTAAATTCCCATAGTAAATTAAAGGAATTAAAAAACTGTAAATTATAAACTGGAAGAAAAGGAATCAGAAAAATGTCAATATCATCTGTCACCTGGGCTACTCCAAGAGGCCTCTAACAACTGTCTGTTTTTACTCTCACTTCTCTAATGCAATCTCTCACAGCTACCAGAATTATCTTCCTAGAACAGATGTGATGTCAATACTTTTCAATGATTTGCTAATGCCTGCAAAATGAAGTTTAAACTCTTCTGGGGCATTTTACATTGCTTACTCTGTACGTTTACAGCCTCTTCCTATACCAAACTCCACCCAGGCCTGTGGTAGTCTAACCACTCTTAGCTGTTTGCTGTCCCTCCCAAGTGCCTAGTACTTTCATGCCTCATACGTGCTACCCCCTCCACTCATGATCCTTCTTCCTGTTCACCCAATAAAATCCTACTTCTTGAGAGACAAATACCCCCTTCTCTTTGACCGGATGGTTCTTTAAACCTAGTAAGTCAAACTGTTCCTGTTCTATGCCCCCACAGCATTTTCCTATTTATATATGGCTCCTACAGCTTTCTATTCTGCCTTAGTTCTTAGTAAGTTTATCAGTTCTTACTTGTTTAACTCACTCTGTAATCCCCTTCATGGCAAGGTTATAACCAGTCTTTATAACTTAGTGATTTGAACCTGACAGGCGTTTAATACATTTGTTGAACCAAATGATTAGCCATGGTAGAAAACAAGTTGCCCTGCTTTATAGTTACTTACACACGCACACACAATCTATTGCATATGATTTCATGGTACTTATTAATGTTCTTCTGATTCTTCTGTTCTGAAGGTCAACATTTTCACCCGACTGATTCTTCATCCTACCTCTCCAATACAAAATTAAAATCCTGACAATTTAAAGAAAGTAGAAGTAAATCCTTAGCTTATCCAATTTATTTTGTGAATCAGGAGGCTATAATGAACAAGGTAAAACAAACAGGGGTGCTGAGACCAGGTATGATGAGCAGTATGATGAACTGATAAGAGCTAAAACCAGTTAAAGCAAGTGCTACCTCTGTGGTCAGAAGTCATGAGAGGCTACATGAGGTCTCTGTAGCAGAACTGTCTTGGCTGGGCAGAACTGGATATAAACTTTTGACTTTAAAGCATGAAGGACTCCCCTGGTCTCTAAGCATTGGGAGCTAAATATACAGTGTTCTAGTAAATTTGGGGAAATGCAGTAATGTTTAATTTCAATTTGTAATAACTAAAATAAGATGGTTTCTCTTCCTCAAATGATGAGTTTTGAGTAAGGATTGAGACTAAAAAATTTCTAGGAAATACCAAAGAATTTATTTTGCCCACGTAAGTATAATGCTAGCATACAGCAAGCATCAAAACACAGATAAGCTCAGTATAATAGCGGAAGTTATGTACAGAACATAATTAAACAGGAAATGGCTAAAGACAGGGAAGGATGTAAGAAAACAGACTTATGTCCAAAGTAAAGGACCCAGACCATGGAATTGGAGATAAAGAATAAAGAATGATCCAGGAAATGCAAGAGTAAAAATCAGTGGAACCTGGGACTTCCCTGGTGGCGCAGTGGTTAAGAATCCACCTGCCAATGCAGGGGACACGGGTTCGCACCCTGGTCTAGGAAGATCCCACAAGCCACAGAGCAACTAAACCCGTGCACCACAACTACTGAGCCCGCATGCCACAACTACTGAAGCCTGCGCGCCTAGAGCCTGTGCTCCACAAGAGAAGCCATCGCAATGAGAAGCCCACGCACCTCAACAAAGAGTACCCCCTGCTCACCACAACTAGAGAAAGCCCACACACATCAACGAAGACACAACACAGCCAAAAATAAAAATAAGAAATTTTTAAAAAACCACACACACATGAAGTTCTCTAAACAATCCACTTATCAACAGTACTATCATTTAATATTTTAAAACTGTTCTGCTACAACTTATAATACGTGTCATTTCTCTGAAATAAATTTTCTACTTGCCCTCATCTGATAAGGGGCAGCAATTAGCAAACATACATTGTAAACAAATAATGTATGCATACATGTGTGTAATGTACGTATGTAAGAGTTAAAGAAATAAATTTGAGCAGAACCACAGAGTAACATTTTAACTTTTGACCCTAAATTTCCCTATGAGTCTTTTACACCAACTTTTTTAAAAAGTTTATTTATTTAGTTAGTTATTTATGGCTGCATTGGGTCTTTGTTGCTGCACGCAGCCTTTCTCTAGTTGTGGTGAGCAGGGGCTACTCTTCATTGCCGTGCATGGGCTTCTCATTGTGGTGGCTTCTCTTGTTGCGGAGCACAGGTTCTAGGCACACAGGCTTAGTTGCTCCACAGCATGTGGTATCTTCCCAGACCAGGGCTTGAACCTGTGTACCCGGCATTGGCAGGCAGATTCTTAAGCACTGCGCCACCAGGGAAGTCCCTACACCGACTTTTAAAACACAAATCCAGCTGTCTGCTCTTTGTTAAAAACTCGACTTTTAAAACACAAATCCAGCTGTCTGCTCTTTGTTAAAAACTCTGGTTACTTCTCATCTCCCTTAGCAATGTTTTTTTTTTTGGTAGCCTTGACACACCTGAAGGAGATGATCCACTCCCATTAATTCTCATGGGTCCCTGCTCTGCAGCAGTGGCTTTTAGGGACATCAAGGGAAGTCTTGGCATTTCCCTCCTTCACATCATTTGCTCTGTCATGTTCATTCCTGAAAGATCCTTTTCTACCTTTCTACTTTTTTTCTGGCCATGCCAGGCAGCATGTGGGATCTTAGTTCTCCAACCAGGGATCGAACCCATGCCCCCTGCATTGGGAGCGCAGTCTGACCCAATGGACCTCCAGGGAACTCCCTACCTTTCTACTTTTTTTTTTTTTTTAATAAATTTATTTATTTATTTACTTATTTTTGGCTGTGTTGGGTGTTCATTGCTGCACGTGGGCTTACTCTAGTTGCGGCAAGTGGGGACGACTCTTTCCTCCAGTGCACAGGCTTCTCACTGCAGTGGCTTCTCTTGTTGTGGAGCACGGGCTCTAGGCGCATGGAATTCAGTAGTTGTGGCACACAGGCTCAATAGTTGTGGCTCGCGGGCTCTAGAGCACAGGCTCAGTAGCTGTGGCAAACGGGCTTAGCTGCTCTGCAGCATGTGGGATCTTCCCAGACTAGGGATCAAACCCATGTCCCCTGCATTCGCAGGCAGATTCTTAACCACTGTGCCACCAGGGAAGTCCTCTACTTTTAAATAGTAGCAATGCTTCAAGCACTACCTCCTTTCACAGTAACTCTAGTCAAATATTGATCTCTCTTTCCTGACCAAAGTCATTTTCTCTTCACACCATTACCATATACCATGGCATTTATACTTAACACTTGCATATTTATGCCTTCCTTGAATTTTGGAAGATGTTGAAGAGCTTAGCAAAAAAAAAAAAAAAAAAAAAAAACTATGCTAATCCATTAACACAGACTAAAAAATACAATGTCAATTAAGGAGATTTGTGCAAAAAAACTTAGTTCTGAGGTTTCTAGCACCAAAAGCAAAGAAGTAAACAATGAATTATGAAGGACACTTGATTCTAGTCAACTTGGCACTTTATTGTTCATTATCTGATGTTCTCCATTTGTCCCATATCTAATGATATTTTTGCTAAATATGCAAATAGCTTTTATCCATAATTCATGGTGTTTGTTTTTGTTAAAATGTTTTTGCCCTATACTTGTACATTCTCAGGATTTTTAGACCCAAGATTAAAAAGCTTATAAATGGCTAAGAATTATGTCTTCTTGAGGACATAATGCATTTAGGCATTAAATGTTTTTCTTACTATGACAGTAATGATAGCAAATAAGATAGTTTATGCAAAGAAAAGTCTAAAGGAATATAAACCTATTTATCTGGGGATTGAGATGATAAATAATAAGATAAGGACTCCTCACTTTACTATTTTACTCAGTTTTTAAAAATAAAAAGCATGTATATTACTTATGTAACCTGAAAAGTTGAAACAATCTATCAGAAATTCTTTAAATCAAAGGTTTTAACAATAAGCTGCCCCAAAAAAGAAGTCTTAAGAAGCCTGGCCCAATGTAAATCAGCTACTCAGAGTAGCTTGAGAATGGGGAGGGGAGAAACAATTAGAATCTGAGAAATATTAATATCTTTCACTGAGAATCAGACATTGCTAAGGGAAGAGACTGGAGTTAGTGAAAGAATTCCCAAGAATAAATTCTAACATGCTTTCAACTTAAAGTGTTATTTCTTTATAACTCAATCACTTTTAGGTTTTGAGGAGGACAATAATTAGACAGTATATGACCTCATATTCATAACCTAGAAGTGGATATAAGCCAGGTATAGTAAAAACTAAAATAATCAATAAATGCCATTAAATTAAAGGGAGAGAGTCTAGGGTTCCATTGTGTGATAGACACATGCATGTCTGAAGAAAACCCAGTGCCTCACTTTGGCTAGTGCAAGTAGCTTCTATTGATATATAAAGACCTACAAAGAGATCATATGGAGCCTGTAAAACGTCTTAGCCCAGTTTTAAAGAAATTCAATACCATAGCCAAGGAGAAGCACTGAAGGTTTCTGAGCAGGAATGAACAAATCAGTAGGCATTTTAAGAACATTAATCTGAAAGTGATACACTTGATTAGTATGGTTAGAGGAAGAAACAAAGAGATATTAGGAAAGTAACAACAGCAACCAAAATATTTAATAGGCATTTCTCCAAAAAACATATACAAATGGCCAATAAGCACATGAAAAGATGCTCATCATCATTTAACCATCAGAGAAATGCAACTCAAACCCATAATGAGATAGCTCACATCCATTAGGATGTCTCTAATCAAAAAGATAAGCATTGCAAGGACGCTTACAAAATTGTAACCCTCATACATGACTGGTGGGAATATAAAGTGGTGTGGTTGCTTTGAAAAATAATTTGGAATTCCTCACAAAGCTAAACATGGATATTACGTGACCCAGTGATTCTACTCCAGAAAGTAGAAGGTATATACTCAAGAAAACTGAAAACATACATCTTCACAAAAACTTACATACAGACGTTCATAGCATTATTCATAATAGCCAAAAAGTGGAACCAACCCAAACATCCATCAGCTGATAAATGGATAAAGTATGTCCACACATGGAATAGTATTTGGCAATAAAAAGAAATTAGATACTAATACATGCTACAACATGGCTGAACCTTGAAAACATTATTATGATAAGTGAAAAAAGTCAGAGACAAAGGCCACACATTTTATGACTCTATTTATATGAGAGATCCAAAATAGGCAAAGCTATAGAGACAAAAATAGTTAGCTAGGGCTGAAGGTGGTTGGGGAATATGGGGCAGGGGTTTCTTTCTGCAGTGGTGAAAATGTTCTAAAATTGACTGGTGTTGGTTGCACAACTCTGAGAATGTACTAACAATCATTGACTTCTAAATGGGTAAACTGTATGGTATGTGAATTATCTCAACAAAGCTAATAAAATCCAAATGAAAACAAAAAACAATAGCAATTGCCGAAGCATGTTTAATGGAAAAAACAAACAAACCCAAATCCTATACTATACCCAAGAATATCCTGAAATCAAAATGTAATTTTTACATATCTAAACATTATGTTCATTCATTCATTCAGAACCTGATACGTCACAGCCACTAAAGATTTTAAGATTTGTTTCTTTTTATCTTGGGAGTGGGGGGGAAGTAAAGCAGTAGATCTTTTTAAGACTTACCAGTTATCTGAAGTTGTGATTTCATGGTCAGGCTACCCATTGAACCAAGCTGTGATCCACTGTCAGACATAACACCAACAGGACGGCAAACCTGAACAGGGCCAAGGAAACACTATAAACATCAAAAATTCCCACTTGAAAAATATGTAAATAGTGCTAGCCAGGCCATTTCCATGTCCCACTGAAGGCCACACAATAACCAGTGGTCTTCACATTGCTAAATATAATTTTCAATTCTAGTATCCATCCTGCATTAACCTATCAGCAAAATCTGACATGATCATTCCTTCTTCCATGGTTTTTCTTCCTTTTAGTTCCCAAGACACATTCTCTAGGTTTATGTCCTACATTACTGATTGTTCCTTCTTAGACTCCTTTGATGATTCCTTCTCTTCTCTCCACCCTCTTAATACTAGAAAGTCCTAGGGCTCAGTTCTTGTTTCCCTCTTCTCTCATCGCTCCATACTCATTTCCTCAAGGATATCATCCACTGTTATGGCTTTAAATATCATCTATATATCAACAAGTCCCAACTTTATATTTCTATTACAGACTTCACTCCTGAATTCTAAACAACTTCACTTGGGTATCTAAAAGACACTCTGAACTTAACAGATCCAAAATGGAACTCCTGATGTTCTCTGTAAACTATCTCAGTTGATGGCAATTTCATTCTTTCAGCAGCTCAAGCCAAAAACCTTGGAGTCATCCTTGACTCCTTTCTTTTATATTTCCTTTCCAACCTGCTGGCAAATTCTGATGTCTCTATTTGTAAAATATATCTAGAATCTAGACATTTCTCACCACCTCTACCACCAATCTGTTCAGACCCACCTCTGACAGCCATTTTTTTCCTAAATTATGCCCCTCTCCTAGATTAACCTAAAAGGTCTCCCTTTTTCCACCCTTGTCTAGCCTTAGTACCTATTCTTAACACAACCTGGATGATTCTTTTAAAATGTTAAAAAACTTTCAAAACCTTCCCATTTTACTCAGAGTAAAAGCCTGAATCCTGAAAGACCCTATATGATACATGCTTCCACTGCTCCCTACTTCCTGATCTTATTTCCCTGCTACTCTCCTCCCCTACTCAGGCACATACTTCCCTATTATTCTTGAAATATGCCAGCACATTCTTGCCTTTAGACGTTCATTCTACTTGTCTTCTTCACAATATTAACAGTCTGCTCCACTTCTGATGATCATTTTCTTCTCCTATAAACTATGTGACCTTCTAACATACTAAGTAATTTACTTGGTAATTATGTTTATTGGTTTTGACTCCCTAAGCTAGAATATAAACTCCATGTGAATGGGGGATCGTTTTGCTTTGTTCACTGATGAAACCCAGAAGCCCAAAACAGGGCCTGTGGCTACTGAATTATACTAAATGAACACCTCTAACATATCTTCTTCAGCCAATAATCATGGAAGAGTTAATCCCCCTGTGGAAAGGGCATGATTCGTATACAATAAAAAAGATTTTATAACAAAGTCAGAACACTTGGGTTTGATTCCTGGCTACAACACTCACTATATGATACTATTTGAGTCATATAACTTCTCTAGGTCCCAGTTTCCTGTCAGAGAAATGGGGATAATACCACCTCTACCTCACAGGGCTTTTGTAAGACTGAATGATTATATCTGTGGGGAAAAAAATGCTCTGTGAATGTTTATTATTTATCATTAATACTCTTTGAATTTATTTGTTTGTTTATTTATGGCTGCGTTGGGTCTTTGTTGTTGTGCGCAGGCTTTCTCTGGTTGTGGCGAGCAGGGGCTACTCTTCATTGCGGTGCGCAGGCTTCTCACTGCGATGGCTACTCCAGTTGCGGAGCATGGGCTCTAGGTGCATGGGCTTCAGTATTTGTGGTTCGCGGGATCCAGAGTACAGGCTCAGTAGTTGTGGCACACAGGCTTAGTTCCTCTGCGGCATATGGGATCTTCCCAGACCAGGGCTCAAACCTGTGCCCCCTGCATTGGCAGGCAGATTCTTAACCACTGCACCACCAAGGAAGTCCCTAAATATGTTTTTAAAATAACCCGTTCTTAGGCTTTCGGGGACTTGATAAAAATTTTAAGAATATTTTGAGTGGGTCAAAGTAAAGATTAAACTCAAGCAAAATTTACTCAGCACTCACTAGTTGCCAGGTCCCATGTAAGAAATATACAAATACAATAAGGCAAAATTAGGCTTCCGTTCCCTGGCGGTCCAGTGGTTAGGACATCATGATTCCAATGCAGGGGGCGTGGGCTCGATCCCTAGTCGGGGAACTAAGATCCCACATTCCACAGGGCAACTAAGCCTGTGAGCTCTAGAGCCTGCGTGCCACAACTGGAGAGCCTGAGAGCCACAACTACTGAGCCCACACCACAACTAGAGAGCCCCATGTGCCACAACTACAGAGCCTGCGTGCCACAACTTGAGGAGCCTGTATGCCGCAAGGAACAGCCTGCACTCCGCAATAAAAGATAGCGCAGGCCACAATGAAGATTGTGCAACTAAGACCCAATGCAGCCAAATAAATAAAATAAATATCAAAAAAATCATGTATGTACTGATACATATTAAGTTTTATATAATCAAAATTACTTAAGTATTTTAAATCCCTAAGAACAAAAAAATACCATTTGTAAAGACAAACTATAGAAACCTAAGTATCAACTGGCAACCAGTTAAATAAATAACATACTCATACCACAGAATACTATGCAGCTATCAAAACAACTTACTAATGACTGAAATGGAATGATTCCAAGAACATTTTTTTTAAGTTACAGAATATATATAATGTGATGGTATTTTTTCAAACAAAAACAAAGTATATATTCTTATAGGTAAATATACTTATAAACAAAAGCAGAAAAAGTATACATCCCTAACTGTTTATAGTGGTTACCTTTGTGGAGAAGGGGAGAGGGTCTGTGTACTAAAGGAGGTGGTCATGGGGAACTTTGGTTTTGTATGTATTGCTTTAGTTTTTAAAAAGAAAATGTGTAGCCTACTTGTACACTTTGAAAAACAGGCAAGACAGAGTAGATTGAGAATCTACACTTCAAGTCCCATCTTCTCCCCCGAGCTCCAGACTCTTAGGTCTAACCATTATTTATAACTGCCTGCATGGTTAAAATGACTAAACTGAGGAGACTTCCCTGGTGGCGCAGTGGTTAAGAATCCACCTGCCAACGCACAGGACACGGGTTCGGGCCCTGGTCCAGGAAGATCCCACATGCCATGAAGCAACTAAGCCCCTGCGCCACAACTACTGAGCCTGCGTGCCACAACTACTGAAGCTCACACACCTAGAACCCACTCACAGCAACCAAGAGTAGCCCCTGCTCGATGCAACCAGAGAAAGCCTGCACGTAGCAACAAAGACCCACCACAGCCAAAAAAAAAAAGACTAAATTGAAACTCTCCCTGGCCTCAATAGCACCACCATCCATCCAGTTTCACAAGCCAAAGCTGTGGGCATTATCTTTCCCTCATTACCAAGTTCTAAAGATACTACCTGCAAAATATACCCTGCTATATACCTTAAAATATATGATTATTTTTCTCCTCTTCTTAACCATCTTAGTCCAAGCCACAAACACCCATCCCTTCCCTGTCAACAAATTACTACAAGTCACTAAATTGGTCTCTCTGCTTCTGCACCTGCTCCCTCTCCCTCCCACCACCCATTCTCCACACAGCAACTAGGGTACTCTTTTAAACACGAAAGTTAGATCATGCTCTACTCTGCTTAAACATTCAGTAATTGCCTATCTCACCTAAAATTGAATCCAAATTCCTCACCCTGGCTTACAGAAGTCCCACTACATTCCATCCATGACCTACTTTCTTGACTTCTCCTCATATCATTCTCTCCCTTACCCACTGCAAATATGGATTTCTTTATATTTCTTAAACACACTAAGGTCATTCCAGACTTACAGGCTTTACACTAACTGTTCCCTCTGCTCGGAATGTTTTCCCCTCTTACCTTTAAATAGCTAACATCTTATATTCAGGTCTCAAGTTAATACTCAAATACTCAGAGAGGTCTTCCCTGACTACTCAATCTAATGTAGCCATCCTATTACTTTCTATCACACCGCTGAAATTTTTCTGATTAAATTTTTTACTGACTATAAGGTCCACAAAGGTAGGCAACCTTGTCTGCTTTGCTAATCAGTGTCTAGAACATTCCACAGTTGTTGTTTTTTTTTTAATTAACTAATGTCCACAATTTATATTTAGGTCCACTCTTTGTGAACCTTATACAGTCCTATGGATTTGTTATTGTTGTTTTGTTTTTTGGGGGGGTTTTTTTGCGGTACGCGGGCCTCTCACTGTTGTGGCCTCTCCCGTTGCAGAGCACAGGCTCCAGACGCGCAGACTCAGCGGCCATGGCTCACGGGCCCAGCCGCTCCGCGGCATGTGGGATCTTCCCGGACCGGGGCACGAACCCGTGTCCCCTGCATCGGCAGGCGGACTCTCAACCACTGCGCCACCAGGGAAGCCCCCTGTCCTATGGATTTTGACAAACACATAACTGCCATGTATCCACTATTATAGTATCACACAGAATAATCTCACAACCCTAAAACTCCCCTGTGCTTCACCTACTCATCCCTCTTCCCTCACTAAGAACCTCTGGCAACCACTTATCTATTTACTGTTTCTGTAATTTTGCCTCTTCCAGAATGTCAGATAGGTAGAAGCACACAATTTAGAGCCTCAGCCTGGCTTTTTTCACTCAGCAGTATGATTAAAGTTTCCTCCATATCTTTTCAGAGCTTGGCAGCTTTTTTTAAAATTGCTGAGTAATATTTCATGTGTGTTTATTCCACAGTATATACATTTGCTTACTGAAGGATATATTAGTTGCTTCCAGTTTTTGGCAATTATGAATAAAGCTGCTATAAGTATTCATGTTCAGGTTCCTTGTGGATATAAGTTTTCGACTCAATTGGGTAAACAGGACTACAATTACTGGATGATAAGGGTAAACCTATGTTTTAGCTCTGCCAAATGGTTTTCCAAAGTAGCTGTACCATTCTGCATTCCTATTAGGATTGAAGTAGAATTTCTACTGGTTTATATCCTCACAAGCATTTGCTATTGCTAGTTTTTTGGAATTTAGCCAGTCTAACAGGTGTACAATGACGTTTCACCATTGGCCTAGTTTGTAATTCCCATATGACATATGACGTTGAGCCTCTTTTCATATGCTTATTTACCATCTATGTACACTGGTGAGATATCTGTTCAGATATTCTGCTCATTTATTATTTGTTTTCTTGCTGTCGCATTTTAAGAGTTCTTTGTATATTTTAAATATAAGTCCTTAATGTGTTTTGCAAATATTTTCTCACAGCCTATGGCTTCTCTTTTCATTCTCTTAACAGTGTAAAGGTTTCACCAATTCCCACATGTGAGTGAGTGCGGTGAGTAGGTTCCCCACACCAACAAGCAATCCTCCAACACCAGCTAAGTGTCCTACAATTTAATAAAAATCAGAGAAGAAATAAATATAGCATGTTTTTAAATATTAAAAAAAAACACCAAAAAAAACTATTAGAAATAAACAAATACACTAAGTTGCAGAGTAAAAATATCAATATACAAGTCTGTTCTATCCACTAACAATGAATCATCAAAAAACAATTAACAAAAAAATCTCATTTACAATTGCAACAAAAAGAATACCTAGGAATAAATTTAACCAAGTAGGTGAAAGACCTGTACACTGAAAACTTTAAGACATTCTTGGAAGAAATTTAAGACAACACAAAAAAATGTAAAGGTATTCGTGCTCAGGGACTGGAAAAATTAACATTTTTAAATGTCCGTATTACCTAAAGCAATCTACAGAACCAATGCAATCCCTATCAAAATCCCAATGACATTTTTCACAGAAATAGAACAACAACAACAACAAAATCCTAAAATCTGTAAGGAGCAAGAAAAGGCCCCAAATAGCCAAAGCAATCCTGAGTGGGGGGAAAAAACCCAAAGCTCGAAGTATCATTCACTCTGATTTCAAATTATATTACAAAGCTATAGTAATCAAAACAGCATGGTATTGGCAGAAAAAGTGACATAGATCAATGGAACAGAATTGAGAATTCAGAAATAAACACACATATGGACAATTAATTTACAAAACAAGAACAAAGAACATAAAGTGGAGAAAGTATAGTCTCTTCAATAAATGATGTTGGGAAAACTGGACAGTTAACAGGCAAAAGAATGAAACTAGACCACTATCTTACACCATACACAACGTCAACTCAAAAGGGATTAAGGACTTGAATGTAAGACCTGAAACCATAAAACTCCTAGAAGAAAACACACATCAGTCTTAGCAATATCTTTCTGGATATGTCTCCTCAGGCAAGGCAAACAAAAGCAAAAATAAACAAATGGGACTACATCAAACTAAAAAGCTTCTGCACAGCAAAGGAAACCATCAACAAAATGAAAATTCAACCTACCTACTCAGAGAAGATATTTGCAAATCATATCCAATAAGGAGTTAATATTCAAAATACATAAAGAACAACCAAAAAATAAACCACCCGATTAAGAATGGGCAGAGGAGGTGAACAGACCCTTTTCCAAAGACACACAGATAGGGAACAGGGACACGAAAAGATATTCAACATTACCTAGTATTATGGAAATGCAAATCAAAACCACAAATGAGTTATCACCTCATACCATTAGAATAACTATTATCAAAAAGGCAAGAAATTGGGCTTCCCTGGTGGCACAGTGGTTGAGAGTCCGCCTGCCGATGCAGGGGACACGGGTTCGTGCCCTGGTCGTGGAAGATCCCCCATGCCGCGGAGCGGCTGGGCCCGTGAGCCATGGCTGCTGAGCCTGCGCATCCGGAGCCTGTACTCCGCAACGGGAGAGGCCACAACAGTGAGAGGCCCGCATACCACAGGAAAAAAAAAAATTATATATATATATATATATATATAAAATAAGTCAGCAAAGTTGTAAGATATAAGATCAACATACAAAAGCCAATGTAATTCTATACAGTAGCAATGAAAAATCTGAAAGTGAAATTAAGAATTCCATTTACAATAGTATAATAAAATACTTAGGAAAATTCAACAAAAGAAGTGTAAAACTAAAAATTAAAGAGGACCTAGAGACGTCCCTGGTGGCACAGTGGTTAAGAATCCACCTGCCAATGCAGGGGACATGGGTTCAATCCCTGGTCCAGGAAGATCCCACATGCCACGGAGCAACGAAGCCCGTGCACCACAACTACTGAGTCTGCGCTCTAGAGTGTGCGAGCCACAACTACTGAAGCCCATGCGCGTAGAGCCCGTAAGCCGCAACAAGAGAAGCCACTGCAATGAGAAGCCCAAGCACCACAACAAAGAGCAGCCCCCGCTCGCTGCAACTAGAGAAAGCCCATGCGCAGCAACGAAGACCCAACGCAGCGCCCCCCCCAAAATAAAGATGACCTAGATGAATATAAAGTCATCCAATGTTCGTGGATTAGAAGACTTGACATTGTTAAGATGGTAATAGTCCCCCAAATGATCTACAGATTAACCCCCAAATGATCTACAAATTAAACACAATCATTATCAAAATCCCAACTGCCTGTTTGCAGAAATTCACAAGCTGATTCCAAACTTCATATGGAAATACAAAGGACCAGGAATAGTCAAAACAATCGCAAAAAAGAACAAGGTCAGAGGATTCACACTTCCCAATTTCAAAACTTACTACAAAGCTACAGTAATCAAGACAGTGTGTTATTGGTATAAGCACAGATATACAGATTAATGGAATAGAATTGAGTTCAGAAATAAGCCCAAGTATCTATGACCAACTGATTTTTGACAAGGGTACTAAGACCAACTTCTCAACAAATGGTCCTGGAACTAATGGATATTCATGTGCAAGAGATCCCTACCTCACAACCATGGACAAAAATTAACTCACACTAGATCACACACCTAAACGCAAGAGCTAAAACTAAAAATTTGGTAGAAGAAAACAGGTATAATTCTATGTGACGCTGCATTAGATAGACAATGGTTTCTTAGCTATAACACCAAAACCAACAACATTAAAAACTGGATATAAATCAAAATTTTAAACTCTTGTGTTTCAAAAACACCATCAAGAAAGTGAGAAGCCCACCCACAAAATGGGAGAAAATCTTTGTAAATCATATATCCAATATAAGTATCTAGAATATATAAAGAGCTTTTACAACTCAACACAAAAAGACAGATGACTACAAAATTGTCTAAAGGACTGAAACGGCATTCCTCCAAAGAAGATATACAAATGACCGATAAGCACATGAAAAGGTGCTAAACATCATTAGCCAGAGACATGCAAATAAAAACCACAATGAGATACCCACTTTACACCTACTAGGAGAGCTATTCAAAATGATAAGTAACAAGTGTTGACAAGGATATGAAGAACCCTCACACATTGCTAGTAAAAATGTAAAGTAGTGCAGCTGCAGTGAAATAAAGTTTTATGGTTCCTCAAAATAGGTAATAGGTAATTCTACTCCTAGGTATATTCCCAAGAGAAACGAAAACATATGTCCACACAAAAACTTGAACATAACTGTTTACAGCAGCATTATTCATAATAGCCAGAAACAGAAACACCACAAATGTCCATCACCTAACGAACAGATAAATAAAATGTGGTATATCCATACAATAAAAAGAAATTCAGCAATAAAAAGAAATGAAGCACTCGTTAAATGTTATACCAGGGATAAACCTTGAAATATTATGCTAAGTGAAAGAAGCCAGTCACAAAAGACAATATATTTTATGGTTCCATTTATATGAAATGCCCAAAGTAGACAAATCTACAGAGATGGTAAGTCAATTATTAGCTGCCTAGGGCTAGGGCTGAGTGGATGTAGATTGAGAGTGACAGCTAAGGGGGCACCGGGATTATTTGGGGGCAATGATGTTTTCAAATCGATTGTGGTGATGGACGCACAACTCTGAATATACTAAAAGCTACTGAATTGTACATTTTAAATAGGTATACTGTATGGTATGTGAACTATATCTCAATAAAGGTGTTTAAAACAAGAAACAAAATTTAGAGGAAAAATTTTTTCTATACTAAAATATTTTACTACCAATGGACCTTTACTAGAAGAATGTCTAAAGGATGTACCTGAAGAATAAGTAGAATGATCCTCAAAGGAAGCTCTGCAACTCAAGATATAAAAGTGACTAAGGAAGTGGTAAACATTAGGTAAATCTAAAATATACAAAACATGGGACTTCCCTGGTGGTCCAGCAGGTAAGACTCCACACTCCCAATGCAGGGGGCCCAGGTCCGATCCCTGGTCAGGGAACTAGATCTCACATGCATGCTGCAACTAAGAATCTACATGCCACAACTAAGAAGGCTGATGCCGCAACTAAGAGCCCGCATGCCGCAACTAAAGATCGCACAAAGAAGATCCCGCATGCCGCAACTAAGACCCGGCGCAGCCTAAATAAATAATTTTTAATAAAGAATTTAAAAAATAAAATACACAAAACAATGTCTTATTTGGGGATTTAAAAATACAAAGCTAAAATACTGAATAACAGCATTAAAGTCAGGAATGGAGGTAACTGGAGGTAATTGTTCCAAGATCCTTGTATTGTTCAGGCCAAGGCAAAGATACTGATCAGTTTTGTGAAGTTAATATGCAAGTCAAAATTTCAGGGAATTCCCTGGAGGTCCAGTGCTTAAGATTGTGCTTTCATTGCCCTGGGGGCATGGGTTCGATCCCTGGTCAGGGAACTAAGATAGCACAAGCCACGCGGCAAACAATCAATCAATCAATCAATTAAAACAATTTCAAAGAGAAGCAGTAAAAAAATAAAAACAGTGCACAAATTCCAAATCACTACCAAGAAAAAAATATTTGAGGGAAAAATGTATGAATCCAAGTAAACAAAAAGGAAAAAAAAGTATGTGGGGAAAGGACTTTCACAAGAAGATGATAGATTACACATGTGCATCTGAATCCCCTTTCAAATTTCCCCTAAACTCTGGTGAAGAAATTTTAAAAATTAAAAAAGTAATAATAGTAATAAAGGTCAGGAAAAAGAGAAGTAGAGGTAACAACAAACAAGTACAATAACTTCAGTAAGCTACAAAGCAGATGGACCAATGCTATTTGACAGCACACTCAATAAAGCAGACTCCTGTCCTATGCTGGCAACAGGGAAAAGCCAAGAACCAAGATGGTTTGTTTACTTGCAGTGCCTCCAAGAGAAGATACCAGTCAATTTTGGAAGTAGGAAGTAAAGTTGGGACACAGAAGCAGAATTGGTTGAAAGCTGCTTACCAAGCATTTTGATTCCTAAATCCCCTACTTGACACCAAAAGGCTCAGGTCTGTTTTTTTTTTTTCCCTCAAGCATCTCTGCAATGGAAGATGCCAGGCACAGCTGAAGGCTGAAGAACAGTATCAAGAACACAAGAATTAAAGGAACATATGCAAACGGAATGACTAAATTCCCATCCTTTTTTCCCACTAGGCTCCCAGCTCACTGTAGCCAAGACTTAACCACCCAGGCAGGAGATAGGACAAGCCTTACCAAGTTCCCCAAACAGTCCACCAGGTAACCCTATAGTGAGGTTCTCAGTTAACAAGCCCTCTCCTCTCTACATGCACTCACAGCCCCCAGTCTGCCCACATCCTTAAACATGATAAAGTTGTGGAAAGCTTCTATCAAGAAAAGTGATGCCAAAGAAAAGCAAAATATATTAATATCCTCAGAGAGATGAAAAGATAGAATATTCATTAAACAAAAACAGAGTGCCATTAAAAAAAAAATTTAGGGTAAAGAAGTAACTATCATGAAAACTCTCCCCAACACCAGTTTGGTCAGCTCTTGAGCAGTGTGAAATTGCAAGATCTGTACACAGATTTCAGTTTGTCAGAGCACTGGAATTGGGAATCAACTGATACCTGCACTGCCAGGCTGACAAAATAACTTGGTTGCCATGGCTATGCTGTAATCTTGAATAATTTTGCAGCTTTAAACTACTTTTCGGTCCTTGTGAGGACTGACTAGCAACATGTCCTGTTTTTCCTTTTGAAACCTGACTATGCAGTTGAGTTTTCCATTCTTTAATTTCATAAACAACTTTACATTAACCTCCCATTACCTAAAAAACCTTGCAATTTGGGAGAGTCTAATTAATATAATTTCCATGGGAATTCCCTGGTGGTCCCGTGGTTAGGACTTGGCGCTTTCACTGCCATGGCCTGGGTTCAAAAAATTTCCAAATACACTATGGGTAGATTTTGAATGACTGATGTGGTCAGTCACCTAGTTAACAAAGCCCAATATATAGTATTAAGTAAGCACTATCACGTGCACTTTAGTTATTAGATCAAAGAATGTCTTCAATCTGCTGCTCTGCAAAGTTTTTCTGTAAAGGGCCAGAGAGTAAATATTTCACAGTTGTGGGCCGTATGATCTCTGTCACAACTGCTCAACTGCCACTGTAGTGTGACAGTGGTCACAGACAACACATAAAATGTATTTTTATTCCAATAACACTTTATTTATAAAAACAGGCAGAGGGCCAGATTCCTCCCACGGGTCATAGTTTGCTAACACCTGCTCTCAAGCATCAATGTGAAAAACGATAACATCCTACATACATCACACCATGATGGCTTAAAACTGGGAAATACGGAAGAGGCAAAATTTCTTAAGACATTAGAATAAAGCAGTTGGATATGGGTGGAATATCTTTTAAATTTTTTTAATTAAAAAAAATTAAACATCTTCCTCTTTATCCCCATTACTCCCTTTATTTACTTTATCCCCTTTATTCCCTTCATTTGGCTCTCCCTGTACTATCGTACTCATTTCAGTATTTCTCTTTGCCTTACCCCAATCTGTCCACACAGTGTTGTCAAAGGATTTTTAAAATGAACTTTCTACACCTCTGATGACCTGCCATGATCCTGGCTTGCCTATTCTCGTACTTCACATACCATTCTCCCACACAGACCTCATGCTCCAATCACACAGAAGTGAAGTTCATTCCCCAAAATGTCATCTGTTTAATACTTCTGTGATTTATTTATCCTGTTCCTTCTCTTCAAACTTTGCCCCGCAATTTCCCTAAATTCCCAGTGATCTGGTCTTCTCTTATCCGTCAACATTCTGCTCAAGCATCTCATCTGGTAGCCTCCCCTAAACTTCAAAGCAGAAATAATTAATTTCTTCTTCTAGTCTACCCTATAGCATGTATTCCAAGAGATATTATAACACAGTAATTAAATGTGCAGGCTTTGGAGTCAAATAAATCTAGATCCACATCTCAGCACCATTACTTAAGCAAATTATTGAATTACTTTCTTCATCCATACAACAGGGATAACTTAATTGTAGTTTCGGTTTAAAGGCTGAGATAATACCTGTAAAGTCATATAGAAAGGCTTAAACCCAGTTAAGTGTTCAACAGCTGTCTCTTATTATCTGTTTGCAAATCCCCCTCACCTTTCAAACTGTCTTCTTGAGGTCAAGGCAATTCATCTTTACATCACTAGAACCTTACAGAGTATCTTAAGTATATTAATAGTAAGCTCTCAAATATATGTTGAATCAAAATAAACATGAAAAAGTTATTATACTCAAAATGAATTTTTCTCTAACTCCTTGAATGTAGGATAACTTTCTTACTGAGACATTAAAAGACTTAAAAATATCGATTACAATCCAAACCACTCACCATCTTCCAGCATTTCTCCAAATAAATGGGAGCACTAGTAACCTATACATAAGAGCCTCTTTGTGAATAAGTGAGGTAATAAAGGGTAATTTTGCTGTTGTTGTTGTTGTTCTTAGGTCTATGATGACAATATAAAAGCAGCCAACAAATATACTCTGCAGAAAGCTTCCCGTCATAATAGCAAACAGCACAGACTTACAAAGAGGGCTTCTGCCTGCCTAGAAATTAAAATGCGAGGGAGAGCCATAATAAGCAGAATTACAGAAAACTGACACAGTACTCTATTTTTTTTTTTAATATTTATTTATTTAGGCTGTGCCATGTCTTAGTTGCCGGCAAGCCGGATCTATTTCTTAGTTGTAGCATGCGGACTTCTTAGTTGCAGCATGCACGTGGGATCTAGTTCCCTGACCAGTGATCAAACCTGGGCCCCCTGCATTGGGGAAGTCCCGACACAGAGTCTTACCCTCTGGACCACCAGGGAAGTCCTGACACTGTACTCTCTATATGTAAAAATTTCCTCACATGAGTAAGGAAGTACAAGTGGTGGTAAATAATTTTGACTTTGTGGGGAGGGGAAATTCAGACAAGATGACCCAGAAGACAATCACTTGTGGGTGAAAAGACAACAGGAAGAGAATAGGGGACTTCCTCAAGTTTAGTCAACTAACAGGTCACAGAGGAGAAATTAGCACAACAGAAAAAGAATTGAGTATAAAAATCAACAAAAGGGGCACCAAGCCCTAGCTCTGCTGTTACATTAGAAACAAAGCTTGTAATTTACAGGCAATGTGAATGTCTTCACAGAAAACCCAAAAGACTACAGAATAACCTAGAAAACTGACCAGCACCATGGACAAAGTGAAAAGTAGAAAAACTTTTAAGTGAAAGAAGGCAAAAAATTTTACCTCAAAAGCCAACTAGGGCTTCCCTGGTGGCTCAGTGGCTGAGAGTCCGCCTGCCGATGCAGGGGACACGGGTTTGTGCCCCGGTCTGGGAAGATCCCACATGCTGTGGAGCGGCTGGGCCCGTGAGCCATGGCCACTGAGCCTGCACGTCTGGAGCCTGTGCTCCGCAGTGGGAGAGGCCAGAACAGTGAGAGGCTCGCGTACCGCAAAAAAAAAAAAAAAAAAAAAAAAAAAAAAAGCCAACTAGTTTGGGGTAACTATACAAACTTGTGAACATAAAACATATTCATGACAACGCAACACAAAGAGCAAAAAACAAAACACAGGGAATTCCCTGGTGGTCCAGTGGTTAGGACTCCGTGCTTCCACTGCAGGGGACACAGGTTCAATCCCTGGTTGGGGAACTAATATCCTGCAAGCTGTGCAGTGAGGAAAAAAACAACAAAAAACCAAAAATCATAACCAGGGTTGGCACCCTTGGAATTCAGATGGAGTTGAGAAAGAAAAAATATATTAAAAAATTTGAACTCTTGGTCAGTTAGAAGTCAACAGGAATAAACCAGGAGTATACTAGGCAAACCATGAGATACAGTCACCCTAGGTATGCGTGACAGGTATGGAAATTTAAACTGCTAAGATAGCGGTATAAAGGAGAGAAAGTATTAAATTCAGGAGGCTGCTATAAATCACAAGCATCATAATAACAAAAAATAATTAGTCTGTTGAATAATCACATGCTGTAAACAGTTTTAAAGAACTCTACATGTGGTAACTCATTTAATAGACTCTTCCTGTAGTGGGTTGAATAGTGGTTCCCAAAAAGATATGTCTACATCCTATTCCCTGAAACCGATGAATGTGACTTTATTTGGAAAAAAGTGTCTTTACAGATATAATTAAGAATCTTGGTACTTCTCTGGCAGTCCAGTGGTTAAGACTCCACGCTGCCAATGCAGGGGGCATGGCTTCCATCCCTGGTCGGGAAACTAAGATCCCACATGCCGGGTGGCAGAGGGGAAAGAAATAATAACAATCTCAAGATAAGATCATCCTGGATTATCCAGGTGGACCCTAAATCCAATGACAACTGTCCTTATAAGAGACACAGAGGAGAGAAGAGGGCCATATGAAGACAGGCAGAGATGAGAATCATGCAGCCACAAGCCAAGGAATATCTGGAGCCACAAGAAGCTGGAAAAGGCAAGGAAGAATTCTCTCCTAGAGCTCTGGACAGAACGGGGCCCTTCTGACACCTTGATTTCAGACTTGTGGCCTCTGGAACCGTGAGAAAAAAGGTTTCTGTTATTTTAAAGTAGTTTTTAAAAAAATTTATTTTTTATATTTTTGTGTCGGGTCTTAGTTGCGGCATACAGGATCTGTTGCTGTGGCGCTGACCTCTCTCCACTTGTGGTGTGCGGGTTTCCTCTTCTCTAGTTGTGGCGGACAGGCTCCAGAGCACGTGGGCTCTAGGTGCCCCTCGGCATGTGGGACCTTAGTTCCCTGACCAGGGATGGAACCCGCGTCCCCTGCATTGGAAGGCAGATTCTATACCACTGGACCACGAGGGAAGTCCCAAGTTTGTTATTTTAAGATGCTAAGTTTGTGGTAATTTGTTACAGTAGTCACAGGAAATTAATACACTCCCTCTAACGTAGATATTATTACACCCATTTCATTTTAATGATGAAACAGGCACAGAAGTGTTAAGTAATCTAATAAACCAGATTTTCAGATAGAAATAAAAAATATTAAAATGTAATAAAAAACAGGAACAGGAAATACTATTTGGAGACTTGTCATGGGGACTGAGTTTCCCAGCAAAATTCAGCTCAGCTTAATAATGAAGGAATGAAAGAATCATCATTTTAGAACCTCTAATGTAAATAACGGAGCCAGGCAAGAACAGATGTTAGCATTTAAAAAAAAATAAATTTATTTATTTATTTTTGGCTGCTTTGGGTCTTCGTTGCTGCGTGCGGACTTTCTCTAGTTGCAGTGATCGGGGCTACTCTTCGTTGTGGTGTGCGGGCTTCTCATTGCAGTGGCTTCTCTTGTTGCGGAGCATGGGCTCCAGGCGCACGGGATTCAGTAGTTGTGGCTCGGGGGCTCTAGAGCACAGGCTCAGTGGTTGTGGTGCATGGGCTTCGTTGCTCCACAGCATGTGGGATCTTCCCAGACCAGGGATCAAACCTGTGTCCCCTGCATTGGCAGGTGGATTCTTAACCACTGCGCCACCAGGGAAGTCCCCGAATTTTAAAATATGTCTACAAACTATTTGACACTCCTCCCTGACAAAGATGGAACCTAATATCCCATGCCTTTTGAATGTAGGCCAGATTTAGTGACTCTCTTCTAATGAACAGAATGTGGCAGGAAGTGACAATATGCAACTTCAGAGACTGTATCATTAAAGGCAATGCCACAGCACACAATGTATAAAGATGCATTTTGTGATATCAGTAACTGAAATCGGTGGTAGCAAAGCAGTAAAGGCGCAGTTTTTGAATGTCATTGAAATTAAGCTATTATAAATTAGAGTATTATAACTTTAGGATGTTAAATGTAATTCCCATGGTAACCACAGAGAAAACTGTTATAGAATATACACAAAAGGAAATGAAAAAATAAAAATGTTTCACTACAAAATACAAACTAAACACAATAACAGTCATGAAGGAAATGAGGGTCAAAAAAACTATAAGGCATATAGAAAACAAACAGTAAAATGAGCAAGTCAGTCCTCCTTTCTCAGTAATTACATACAAATGGATTAAACTCTCCAATCAAAAGACAGATTGGCAGAATGGATTTAAAACATGATCTAATTGAGAATTCCCTGGTGGTCCAATGGTTAGGACTCCATGCTTTCACTGCCAAGGGCCCGGGTTCAATCCCTGGTCAGGGAGCTAAGATCCCACAAGCCGCACGGTGTGGCTAAAAAAAGATAAAACTTAATAAAAATAAAACATGATCTAATTATATGCTGTCTACAAGAGACTTACATTAGATCCAAAGACACCAACAGGTTGAAAGTGAAAGGATGGAAAAAGATACTCTATGTAAACAGTACCCAAAAGGGAGAAGTGACTATACTAATGTCACTTTAAAGTCCATAAAATGGACTTTAAATCAAAAAAGGTTATAAGAGACAAAGGGCATAATTTATTAAAAAGATCCAATACAGCAAGAATATAACAATAATTATAAACATTTATGTACCTAATAACAGACCATCCAAATATATGAAGCAAAAACACATATTTAAAGGGAGAGGGAATTCCCTGATGGTCCAGCGGTTAGGACTCCACGCTTTCACTGCTGAGGGTGCGTGTTTAAACCCTGGTTGGGGAACTAAGACCCCGCAAGCTGCACAGTGTGGCCAAGTTAAAAAAAAATTTTTTTAAATAAATAAATAAAGGGAGAAACAGACATTTCTCAGCATATTAAAAGGATTATATGCCATGACCACATGGGACTTATTCCTGGGATGCAAGGATGGTTAAACATATGAAAATCAACTGATGTAATGCACATTAACAGGATGAAGGGAAAAAAAACACATGATTGTCTCAACTGATGGGAGGAAAAGTACCTAACAAAATTCAACACCCTTTCATGACAAAAAAAAAAATTAGGAATAGAAGGGACCCACCTCAACATAATAAAGCCCATATATGAAAAACCCACAGCTGACATCATACCCAACAGTGAAAGAATGAAAGCTTCTCCTCTAAGATCAAGAACAAGGGCAAGGATGGCCACTCTCAACACTTCTATTCAATACAGTACTGGAAGTCCAAGCCAGAGCAATTAGGCAAGAAGAAGAAAAAGTATACACCTTGGAAAGGGAGTAAAAAATTCTGTTTGATGATGATATCTTACATGTAAAAAACCCTAAAGATTCCACACGCAAAAACTATTAGTACTAATAAATGAATTTCAGCAAGTAGTAAGATATAAAAAATCAACACGAATGAATTGCATTTCTATACACTATCAATCTGAATAGGAAATTAACAATTTCATTTACTAACAGCATCAAAAATAATAAGACACTCAGGAATTAACTTAGCCAATGAGGTAAAAGACTTGTAACCTGAAAACTACAAAACACTGCTGAAAGAAATTAACAGACACACAAATAAATGGAAAGACATCCTGTGTTTATGTACTGGAAGTCTAAATATTGTTAAGATGTCAATACTACCCAAAGCAATCTACAGATTCAATGCAATCCCATCAAAATCTTAATGATGTTTCCTTCAGAAATAGAAAATCCATCCTAAAATTCATATGGAATCTCAAGGGACCCTAAATAGCAAAAAGAACCTTGAAAAGGAACAACGAAGTTGGAGAACTCACATTTCTGATTTCAAAACTTAGTACAAAGCTACAATAATCAAAACAGTGTGGCATAAATACAGACATATAGACTTAATCTATTGGAATAGAGAGCTCAGAAATAAATTCTTACATATATAGCAAAATGATTCTTCCCCCCAACCCCCCTCTCCCACACCATTCCCTGGCAAAATGATTTTTGACATGGTGCCAAGACCTTTCAATGGGGAAAGGACAGTCTTTTCAACAAACAATTCTGCGAAAACTGGATATCCACTTGCAAAACAATGTTAGACTGTTACCTACCACCACTTACAAAAACCGAAAAAAAGAGCCCACCTGCTGCAACTAAGAAGCCCACGTGCCACAACTAAAGAGTTGGTGAGTCACAACTAAGGAGCCTGCCTGCTGCAACTAAGGAGCCCACCTGCTGCAACTAAGGAGGCCACCTGCCACAACTAAGGAGCCCACCTGCCACAACTAAGACCTGGTACAACCAAATAAATAATAAATAATATTTTTTTTTAAAAAAAGGGTCAAAGACTTGGATGCAAGAAAGACCTAAAACTATAAACTTTTAGAAATAGAGCAAAAGCTTCACAATACTGGATTTGGTAACGATTTTTATATGACACCAAAGGCACAGGTAAACAACAACAACAAAAATAGACAAACTGGACTTCATGAAAATTTAAAACATGTCCAAAGGGCACTATCAAAAGAGTGAAAAGGCAACCTACAAAATGGAAGCAATTATTTTCAAATCATTCATCTAAGGGATTAATATCCAGAATATACAGAGAACTCCTCACTCAACAACAAAAAAACCAAGTCAATTCAAAAATGGACAAAAGATTTTAATAGACATTTCTCCAAAGAAGAATGGCCATTAAGTACATGAAAAGATACTTAACACCACCATGCCACAAATCAAAACCACAATGAGATACCACCTCACACCCATTAGGATGGTTATTACCCAAAAAAACCCCAGAAAATAACAAAATGTTGTCAAGAATGTGGAGAAACTAGAACCCTTGTGTATACTGGTAGGAATGTAAAACAGTAAGCTGCTGTGGGAAACAGTATAGCATTTCCTAAAAAATTTTTAAACGGAATTACCATATGATCCAGCAATTTCACTTCTTGGTATATACCCCCCAAAAATGGAAAGCAAGGTCTTGAAGAGGTATTTGTACATAGCAGCTGCATTATTCATTATGCCTAAAATGTGAAAGCAATCCAAGTGTCCATTAACAGATGAATGGATAAGCAAAATGTGGTAAATACATACAATGGATTATTATTCAGGCTCAAAAAGGAAGGAAATTCTGACATGTGCTACTATGTGGATGAACCTTAAGGACACGCTTTGTTAAGTGAAATAGCCAGCCACAAAAAGATGATTCCGCTCATATGAGGTACCAAGAGTAGTCAAAATCAGAGACAGAAAGCAGAATGAACGGTGGTTAACTGGACTCACAGGAGGAGGAAATGGGGAGTTACTGTTGATTGGGTACAGTTTCAATTTTGCAAGATGAAAAGAGATCTGGGGGTGGATGGTGGTGATGACTGCACAATGATATGAATGTACTTAATACCACTGAAACATATACACTTAAAAATGATTACTATGGTAAATTTATTATCGTGTGTACTCTACCACAGTTTTTTAAAAAAAATGCAATGCCACTTGCTCTTTTGGGTTACTTGTTCTCAGGGAAACAAGCTATGTGGCAAGGAACTGAGGCCTCCTGCCAAGAGCCAGCACCAACCTGCCAGCCACATGAGAAAGACACCTTAGAGGCTAATTCTCCAGCCCTAGTAGTCTTCAGATAACTGCAGCCTCAGCCAACATCTTGACTGTGACCTCAAGAGATCCAGGGTCAGACCCATCCAGCTAAGCCACTTTTGAATTTCTGTCCCACAGAAACCATGTAAGATAAAAAGTTTGTTATTTTAAGCAGCTAAATTTTGGGATAATTTGTTATGTACCAATAGATAACTAATACAATAGTAAAACCAATGGATGAAAGGGTATTAGAAAAACGGATATTTATATGGCCTCACAGTATTACACCACATATTACTTACTAATTACAAAGTGAAAAGTATACGATTATTATGGAGATCTTATAGTATCACATTAACCAAGTAAATAAACTTACCAACATCGTTAGAGTGACATTCCACCATTGATGTGCCACCCAATATAATGAAAAAAAAGAGTATACGATATCACGTAGACTAGTATTATTGCCCCCAAAATGTCTGACCTGAATCTAATAATGAGAAAATAATTATATCCAAAATACATGACACTCTACCAGTTACCTGGCCTAGACTCTTAAAAAATTAACACTGAAAAACTAAAAAGGCAAGGGAATTCCCTGGCAGTCCAGTGGTCAGGAAGCGGCACTTTCACTGCCAGGGCCCGGGTTCAATCTCTGGTTGGGGAACTAAAATCCTGCAAGCTGCACTGCGTGGCAAAAAAAAAAGAAGAAAAACTAAAGAGGCAAAAGGACTGTTCTAGATCAAGACACTAAAAAGACAAAACAACTAAATGTGTGAACCTTGACTGGATCCTATACGTAGGGACAAAAACACCAAAGACTTTCGGTGATAACTGGGAAAATCTGAATATATTAGATGACATTATGGAATTGTTAATTTTCTTAGAAATACTAACACATACTATCGTGGTCCTACAGGAAAATATCCTTTTTCTTGGGAGAAGTAATGTAAAGGTGTTCAGGGGTGAAGTATCATGATGGTTGCAAATGACTTTCTCATGGTTCAGCAAAATTAAAAGTACATCTAGAGAAAAAGTAAATGTGGCAAGAGGTCAATATAACCAAGGTGTTTACAGGTATTCACTATACTATTTTTTTCCAACTTTTCTGTCGATTTTTTTCAAAATAAAGAACTGATTAAAAAAAAGAAAATAAAGAGTACCCTATCACAATAAGATACCACGACGCTCCTATTAGAGTAAGAAACAAGAAAATACTGACAATATCAAGGGCTGGCAAGGATGCAAAGCATCCTCATGTACTGCTGGTTGAAACGCAAAATGGTACATCCAATTTGGACAACGTTTTGCCCATTTTTTATAAAATTCAACACATTTACCACATTACCCAACAATCCCATTCCTAGGTATTTACCTTAGAGTAGGGGTTCTCAATCAGAGGCTGTTTTGTCCTCTGGGACTTTTTTTTTTTTTTTTTTAACAATGGTGGGGGCGGGTGCTATTGTTATCTAGTGGGCAGAAGCCAGGGATGTTGTTAAACGTCCTACAGTGTGAAGGATGGCCCTCCACAACGAAGAATTATCCAAACCAACATGTCATAGTGCCAAGACTGAGAAACCTTGCCTACAGAAATAAAAACATATGTCCATATAAAATCTGTACAAGAATGTTTACAGCAGCTCTATTCACAATTACAAGATATGTGAAACAACTAAATCTCCCTCAATAGGTAAATCGATAAACTGCGGTACATTCATACACTGGAATACTACTCAGCAATAAATGTTTTTTAAAAAATGCAACAACTTGGAGGAATCTCAAAGGAATCATACTGATTGAAACCCAGTCTCAAAAAGTTTACATATGTACTATTCCATTTATGTGACAGTCTCCAAAAGACAAAACTAAAGGAATGAAGAACAAATTTGTGGCTGCCAGGGATTCCCTGGTGGCGCAGTGGTTGAGAGTCCGCCTGCCGATACAGGGGACACGGGTTTGTGCCCCGGTCCGGGAAGATCCCACATGCCGCGAAGCGGCTGGGCCCGTGAGCCATGGCTGCTGAGCCTGCGCGTCCGGAGCCTGTGCTCCGCAACGGGAGAGGCCACAACAGTGAGAGGCCAGTGTACCGCAAAAAAAAAAAAAAAATTTGTGGCTGCCAGAGGTTAACTGAGGGTGGATATGACTACAAAAATACAGAACACGGGAGGTTTTTGGTGTGATGAAGTTGTTCTGCATCCTGACTGTGGTATTAGTTACTAGAATCAATAAATGTATTAAAATTCACACAACTGTACACCCAAAAAAAGCCAATCTTACTGTATGATGAATTTTTAAAACATTAAAAATTTTAAAGGCTACATATTCTGGGTACTGGGTTGAATACTGTCTCCCCCAAAATTTATGTCCACCTGGAACCCCGAATTTGACTTTACTTGGTCTTATAGGATCTTTGCAAATGTAATCAAGTTAAGATGAAGTTATACGGGATCAGGGTAAAGATGGAAACACAGACTGGAGAGATGTACACACAAGACAAGGAATGCCAGCAACCATCAGAAGCATTGAACAGATTCTCCCTCTGAGAGGTTCCAACTCCAGTGATGCCTTATTTTGGCCTTTTAGACTCCTAAAACTTGAAAAAATAAAGTTGTGTTGTTTTAAACTGCCCAGTTTGTGGTAATTTGTTACAGCAGTCCTAGGAAACTAACATACTCTATGATTCTATTTACGTGACATTCTGGAAAAGGCAAAACTATTGGGACAGAAAACACATCAATGCTTCCTAAGGAATGACTACAAAAGAGCACAAGTAAAGATTCCAAGTGTTTATCAAAATTCAAAGACGTGTATACCTAAAAAGAATGAATTTTATTATGTGTAGGTTACATCTCAACAAACCTGTCTATAAAAAGCATATTCCCAATGTGAATGACAAAAAGTGCTCTTAAAATAGTTTCTACAACAAAAAGGAAAAAAAAATTAACATTAGATCTCCTACGTATCTTGCAGAGATCTCTCCAGGACACATTCTTCCTTTCTAGTATCTCTCTTCTACCTCTACATCTCACAGCTAGATTAACCTATCTTTTTTTTTAATATAAATTCATTTATTTATTTAGCTGCGTTGGGTCTTCGTTGCTGCGCGTGGGCTTTCTCTAGTTGTGGCGAGCGAGGGCTACTCTTTGTTGCGGTGTGCAGGCTTCTCACTGCAGTGGTTTCTCTTGTTGCGGAGCATGGGCTCTAGGCGTGCGGGCTTCAGTAGTTGTGGCTCGCAGGCTCTAGAGTGCAGGCTCAGTAGCTGTGGCGCAAGAGCTTAGTTACTCCGCGGCATGTGGGATCTTCCCAGACCAGGGCTTGAACCCGTGGTTCCTTGCATTAGCAGGCGGATTTTTAACCACTGCACCACCAGGGAAGTCCCTTCACAATCAAATACAGTGATGCAGAGCCTGTATCTTCACCTAGTAAACCACTGACTTGAACCAATGAAGATATCAGTTTGAATCTAAAATCTAGCACAATATTAAAATAATCTATTACTTATTAGTCTGTCAGTTACAAAGAAACTTAAAATAGGGCCAGTTCTTAACACTTTTATATCATTTATTTTGAGTAATGTTTACTATCACACTAGAAAAATGTGACAGAATGTCTACATTGCCAGCAATAAAAACTAACCTTGGGACTTCCCTGGTGGTCCAGTAGTAAAGAATCCGCCTTAGGGACTTCCCTGGTGGTGCAGTGGTTAAGAATCCGCCTGCCAGTGCAGGGGACATGGGTTCAAGCCCTGCTCCGGGAAGATCCCACATGCCACAGAGCAACTAAGCCCATGCACCACAACTACTGAGCCTGCACTCTAGAGCCTGTGAGCCACAACTACTGAGCCCGAGCGCCACAACTACTGAAGTTCGCGCACCTAGAGCCCATGCTCTGCAACAAGCCACCCAATGAGAAACCCGTGAACTGCAACGAAGAGCAGCCCCCACTCGCCGCAACTAGAGAAAAAGCCTGCGTGCAGCAACAAAGACCCAAGGCAGCCAAAAATAAAAATAAATTAATTAATTAAAATTATTTTAAAATCTGAAAAGAAAAGAATCCGTCTTAAAATGCAGGGGACGTGGGTTTGATCCCTGGTCAGGGATCTAAGATCCCACATGCCGCGGGGCAACTAAGTCCGCGTGCCACAACGACTGAGCTCGAACACCTCAACTAGAACTCATGTGCCACAAACTATACAGCCCACACGATCTGGAACCCGCACACCACAACTACAGAGTCTACGCACCCTGGAGCCTGCACACCACAACTAGAGAAAAGAAAACCCGCACACCACAACTAGAGAGAAGCCCACCTGCCACAATGAAAGATCCCGCATGCCTCAGCAAAGATCCTGTGTGCCACAACTAAGACGACACAGACAAAAATAAATAAACAAATAAATATATTTTTTTTAAAAACCCTCTAACCTTAACATCTTCCTGAAAGGCAGTGGAAAAAAAAATGTGGACATTTCACAAGATTATTTTAGTAACATCTTGCTCCATAAGCAACAAAGAGACAAACGACATTTCTAGTCTTATTTTAAAATATCCTATTTATAGATAAATTATTAAATAACCAGGATATTATGAAATTTGCCTGGTTTCTTTTCAGGAATAACATATCCAACATAATCAGTTATTTTATAGGCCACATCTACTGTGACCTAGAAAACCCTTCAATAATTTCATATAGGGCTTCCCTGGTGGCGCAGTGGTTGAGAGTCCGCCCGCCAATGCAGGGGACACGGGTTCATGCCCCGGTCCGGGAGGATCCCACATGCCGCGGAGCGGCTGGGCCCGTGAGCCATGGCCGCTGAGCCTGCACGTCTGGAGCCTGTGCTCTGCAATGGGAGAGGCCACAACAGTGAGAGGCCCGAGTACCACAAAAATAAATAAATAATAATTTCATATAGGTCTATAATTTCTTAAAAGAAGCCACCAGGGACTTCCCTGGTGGCACAGTGGTTAAGAATCCGCCTGCCAATGCAGGGGAAACGGTTTGATCCCTGGTCCCGGAAGATTCCACATGCCGGAGCAACTAAGCCCGTGCGCTACAACTACTGAGGCCTGCACTCTAGAGCCCACGAGCCACTACTGAGCCCACGTGCTGCAACTACTGAAGCCCGTGCACAAGCTCACGCTCGCCACAACTAGAGAAAGCCCGCGCGCAGCAATGAAGACCCAATGCAACCAAATAGAAAAAAGAAGCCACCAAAAAGACATTTCAGAAAACACACAAAACCAGTAAGGAGAAAACTTGCTTGTTGAAGCAGAAAGTACAGAGTTCAAAGAGCTGAAGTACACAGTGGTATTCAGAGAACTAAAACCAAATGAAGTCAAACTCTCAGCCTTACTAAAATACAGAAGCATACATGGTAACTGTAAATACTGAGTAGTCTCCCATGGACAGGGCCACTCAGTCAAGTTCCCAAACCCCTACTCAAAAGAGTTATGTATCAAAGGACCCATTTTGAAAAATCTGTCTTCATTCACCAGCCACTACTACAAAGAATGGACTCCAGGGACTTCCCTGGTGGTCCAGTAGTTAAGACTGTGCTCCCGACGTAGGGGGCCAGGGTTCGATCCCTGGTCAGGGAACTAGATCCCACTGTTGCAAAGAAGATCCCGCACGCAGCAACGAGAATCCCGAGTGCCACAACTAAGACCCGGAGGAGCCAAATAAATAAATACATATTTATTAAGGATGGACCCCAGGCTCAATCCAGTTGGAAGTGGAAACATGGGAGTTGGTAATGGTTCCTGTGTATGCAACCAGTAGCCACACTACCCAGCTGGGTTGAAAACTAATTCCTGTTCACTGGGGCCACAGCAGCAGAGACTAAGGAGCAATGTTTAGATCCCATTCTCCACTAATGATAACAAAGAAGCTAACCTTGGTGTACGTGTTGACTAAGTATTGTCAGAGGGGATGAGAGTTCTTTGCGTTAGGGCAGAAAGTAAATACTCATTTCCATAACTTAATTCCTCAAGAAAAGGAGAGAAAATGAACTCCAACCCACTCATGATGGGGAAAAGCTCCTTTCCTATTTACTGGAGAGAGTTACCTTAATAGGGAAGTAGGATGTGGACCACCCCGTATCCCCCACAACAGTGACACCTTGGCTCTGAACATCACGTAATGATTCTCTGATCACTGACAGTTCTTTCCCATTTTCCAGCCAAATGGGAATCCAGCATTGATTCTAAAGCATATACATAAAAAGACAATTATCTTATTCAAAGAGAAATAAAGGAAGGTACAACTTTCAAGGTTCAATAGTATAAGAGTTTAAGAAAACTGGCACCAGAATCGGAACCTTTAGCATTCATTTGCAGGTCTGAACTTTGTACCCAGTACTGCAGAAGGCAATTTTCTCCCAGTTCTCCCAAACAGCTTTCTGACAAACATTATAATATTAACTACTATTACAAGCTGTGTCCTGGCTTTGACTACTTACTGCTAGAGTTTAAAGGATTTGACATACCACAATAAATATAACTACTGTTGTACTACTATTAACCACTGCTCTCTTTTGCAACCAATGCTTGTGTGAAATTATACAACCTAATTAAATATAAAGTTGAATTTCCTGGCTTCCAAGAAACTCTTATTTCTACCTCTTAAAACACATGAATTCTCCTCAAAATAAGACCCTGGATAGCCACCATCCCCATCCTTCCAGCAAACCTTTCTCAGATCATTTTTACACATTATTTAAGAACTATCAAGTAAACTAGATGTCAATACTAATGAATTAATGAGTAATGTCTATGTATACTTTATAAACAAATTCATGCATTTATATTAAAAGAACTAAAAAAGCATTGTTATAAACATTGTATTAAAACCCCAGAAAAAAAATTAGAGAGAGAATCATTTACTTCCAAGAGCCCTAAATACTGGGGGGAGGGAACAGAAACAAATTACCACTTATCCATTAGGAAACAAATAGGATTATGAAAGCAGAGCCAATTCTACACTCCAATTTGGGTCAGCAGATTTTCACCTTAGTATTCTACTCCAAGACTACCTCCTCTACTTTGAGTCCCAAAGGAACTGATTAAAAATATCATTTCAGGGCTTCCCTGGTGGCGCAGTGGTTAAGAATCCGCCTGTCAATGCAGGGGACACGGGTTAGAGCCCTGGTCCAGGAAGATCCCACGTGCCACGGAGCAACTAAGCCCATGTGCCACAACTACTGAGCCTGCACTCCAGAGCCTGCGAGCCACAACTACTGAGACCACATGCTGCAACCACAGAAGCCCGCGCGCCTAGAGCCCGTGCTCCGCAACAAGAGAAGCCACCGCCATGAGAAGCCTGCGCACCGCAATGAAGAGTAGCCCCTGCTCACCACAACTAGAGAAAGCCTGCGCACAGCAACGAAGACTCAACACAGCCTAAATAAATAAATAAATAAATTTATTTTAGAAAAATATATATCATTTCAAAGAAGGCAAAATACCACACACATATTTGTTCTCACAGATAAACATATGGAAATCCAGGAAAGTTAAATGGATTGCCCAATTAAGCAAAGATTTCTTAGCTGTGACACCAAAAGTACCATCCATAAAAGAAAAAACTGAGAAATTAAGCCTCATTAAAATTAGGAACTTCTACTCTTCAAAAGACACTATTAAGAAAATGAAAAGACAAGCCAAAGGCTGGGAGAATATATTTGTTAAATGTAATGCATATCTGATAAAGGACTTACATCCAGAATTCACAAAGAACTCTTACAGCTTGATAATAAGATAAACAACCCAATCAAAATGGATTGTCCAAGGTCAGAACAGAAGACGCAGCCAAAAACCGAGATCTCTAGCCTTGATCAACGTTAATTTCATGATTTAAAACCAGAGTTCCATAAATCAGCCAAAAAAGAGAAAAACAGGGAAACAAATGAAAAAAAATACTTATGTCATTGTTGTACTTGAACTTATTCAGTTTGGTCCTTTTCAAAATTATTAAAATATATATTGAGTTTAGGACCACTCCCAAACCCCTCTTCAACAAAAACAAAAAGAACCCTACCAAAGAGCACAGTCTCAAAATAAGAAATTCCAAATCATCACACAAAATCAAGTAATCACTGAAATAATTAAAACAGACTTTTTCCCTTCAGAATTACAAAAAATTAAACCTTTGTCTGGACACCTCAGCCTGATTCATATTTCCTTAGGCAAACAGGAAGAGCAAGTCCTCTAAGAGCCAAATTTCTTTTAATGAGATCCCATATTTTCCTTCTCCAAAATAAAATTTGGGGGGCTTCCCTGGTGGTGCAGTGGTTGAGAATCCACCTGCCAGTGCAGGGGACACGGGTTTGAGCCCTGGTCCAGGAAGATCCCACATGGCGCGGAGCAACTAAGCCCGTGCGCCACAACTACTGAGCCTGCACTCTAGAGCCCGCGAGCCACAACTACTGAAGCCCACATGCCTAGAGCCCGTGCTCCGCAACGAGAACCCACTGCAATGAGAAGCCCACACACCGCAACGAACAGTAGCCCCTGCTCGCCACAACTAGAGAAAAAGCCCGCCTGCAGCAACGAAGACCCAATGCAGCCATAAATAAATAAATATATATATTTTTTAAATAAATAGAAATAAAATAAAACTTGGATGACACAGAGACTTCTTTCCCTATCCTTTATAAATGTTTACCCCACCAAGTAAATGGTTAAAAGAGAATAGAGAATTCCAAAACTAGAGAAAAATGTAATGAAGGTCGTGCCCCAACCAACCTTCAGCTTTCCAGAAAGCACTACTTTTAACATTTTATCAAACATTCATTTACTGAGGGACTATATATTAGAGAATGGTTCTAGCTGCTTTGTCAACACAGGAAAAGAGGACGACTAGCACAAGACCCAGAAGAGGTAGGCTGCAGCCTACAAGATAATTAAGACACCAAAAAACCAAACAACCCAATTAAAAAATGGGCAAAGGAATTGAACAGACATTTCTCCAAAAACGATATACAAATAGCACATGAAAAGACACTCAATATCACTAAGCACTGGAGAAATGCAAATAAAAACCACAACGAGATACCACTTCTCCCATCAGGATGACTATTCTTTGAAGAAAAGAAAACAAATGAAATGTTGGCATGGGTGTAGAAAATTGGAACTCTTGTGAACTGCTGGTGGGAATGTAAAATGGTATAGCTGCTGCAGAAAAAATGGTGGTGGATCCTAAAAAAATTAACATGGAATTAGTGACAACAAGGTCCTACTGTATAGCACAGTGAACTACATTCAATATCCTGAGATAAACCATAATGGAAAACAATATAAAAAAGAATGTATAGGGCTTCCCTGGTGGCACAGTGGTTGAGAGTCCACCTGTCGATGCAGGGGACGCGGGTTCGTGCCCTGGTCCGGGAGGATCCCACATGCTGCGGAGCGGCTGGGCCTGTGAGCTATGGCCGCTGAGTCTGCGTGTCCGGAGCCTGTGCTCCGCAGCGGAAGAGGCCACAACAGTGAGAGGCCCGCGTACCGCAAAAAAAAAAAAAAAAAAAAGAATGTATATATGTGCATAATTGAGTCACTCTGCTTATACAGCAGAAATTAACAACATTGTAAAACAATTATACTTCAATAAAAAAATAAATTTAAAAACAACCAAAAAAACCTGGAATTCCTACTTGATCCACTGATTCCACGTCTGGGAATATACCTAAAAGAACCGAAAGGAGAGACTCAAACAGATATTTATACAGCCACATTTACAGCATCATTATTCACAATAGCCAAAAGGTAACCCAAATGTCCATCAATAGATGAACTGATAAACAAAATGTGATATACACATAAAATGGAATAATTATTCAGCTTTTTTTTTTTTTTTTTTTTGCGGTACACGGGCCTCTCACTGTTGTGGCCTCTCCCGTTGCGGAGCACAGGCTCTGGACACACAGGCTCAGCGGCCATGGCTCACGGGCCCAGCCGCTCCGCGGCATGTGGGATCTTCCCGGACCGGGGCACGAACCCGTGTCCCCTGCATCAGCAGGCGGACTCTCAACCACTGCGCCACCAGGGAAGCCCTCAGCTTTTTAAAAGGAATGAAATTCTGGAACATGCTACAACATGAACTTTGAAGACACTGTGGTAAGTTAAATAAGCCAGCCACAAAGGACAAACATCGTATGATTCTACTTACATGAGGTACCTAGAATAGTCAAATTCTACAGAGACAAAAATTAGCATAGTGGTAACCAGGGACTAGAGGAGGGGAATGGCGTTATTGCTTAATAATAGGTACAGAGTTTCAGTTTGGAATGATGAAATTCTGGAGATGCATGGTAATAGGTGTACAGCAATGTGAATAGATTTAATGTCACTGAACTGAACGCTTAAGAATGGTTAAAACTGTAAATTTTGTTATGTATATTTTACCACAATAGCAAACAAAAGATAATCAGGACAGATAAGTTCATCATTTTCTTTGCCCCTTAGAAATGAAAACATCAATTTACATAGTAAAATCAAACAGGGCCGACTGAACGTATGTGCTACATCTCCATACTCTCCTAAAACCCCAACAAGATGAAATAAAGACAAAGGGAGAATAGATGACTGCAGATCAATGTCAGCAATATTCTGGACAAGGAAAAGCAGCAGTACCTAGGTTCTGCACATTTCAATACATACATAATACAGTTTTTAATTAAGACCTATAGTAATTCTTTCCTTCCAGAAATTCAAGGGAAAAAAAAGATAATCTAGGATTTCCCTTTGACTACTAGCGTTCCACAGAAATAAATGCAGCTAATCCCTCTTCCACGTTCTTTTCCTTCCACAGAAGACCTATAATTAAATGAGCCACCTAAAAATCCCTTTTAATTTTCAGAACAAATGAACTCCAAAATCTAGGTTAGACCATGCTTCAAAAGTTCAAGGAACAAAAAACAAATCCCTTTTCCATTAAATGAGACTTAAATTTAGCTCAATTTGACGCTGTTGCTGCATATCTATGATGGTGGCAACTTTGTCTACTTTTCATAGGCCCAGTTCAGTATTCTTATTCATCAATGAGGGAAATGTTACTATCTCAAATATTCTGAATGCTCAGGCTATATCTAACACACTATTCAAATTACTTTCTAAAAAGACTACTTACAGGGCTTCCCTGGTGGCGCAGCGGTTGAGAGTCCACCTGCCAATGCAGGGGACACGGGTTTGTGCCCCGGTCAGGGAGGATCCCACATGCCGCGGAGCTGCTGGGCCCGTGAGCCATGGCCGCTGAGCCTGCGCTCCACAACAGGAGAGGCCGCACAGTGAGAGGCCCGTGTACCGCAAAAAAAAAGAAGACTACTTACAATAACTACATTTTGCATTTTAGTCAAGAATAAGGAATTAACCTTCCTGTGTATGTCAAGAAAATTTTCATGAGAAAGTATAAACAGAACAAAAGGCCTGGTGAAAATTAAATCCTAAAAATCACTTTCTCTGATTATACAAAATAAACACATTCCACCTTTCTACATTTATCAGTTTTTTTAAACATTCTAAATCATAAATTAATTACTTTGTCAAGTTTCTGCAACAAAATTCTACATCTTTTCCATGAAAAAATCTTTTGTTAGTGTTTCCAAACCTTGTTAAACACAAAAATTCCATGTTTAAACTGAAGTCTAAAAAAAAAAACAAAAAAAACTCCCAAAACTGAAGTCTACATAAACTCCTCAGAGATTAACTGAGCTGACCAAAAATGTGAAACTAGAAATGTAATAAGCAGTTGAACTACTTTGCTTCTTCCTTTTCTATTCTTATGAAGCTGGGAAATCATAAGACTATGTACGTGATCCATCATTAAAGAGGGTGCTGGGGCTGAGTAATGAAGATCCACAACATGAAAAAAGAGGGATAGGACTTCCCTGGTGGCGCAGTCGTTAAGAATCCGCCTGCCAATGCAGGAGACACGGGTTCAAGCCCTGGTCCAGGAAGATCCCACATGGCGCGGAGCAACTAAGCCCATGCACCACAACTACTGAGCCTGTGCTCTAGAGCCCGTGAGCCACAACTACTGAAGCCCACAGGCTTAGAGTCTGTGCTCCACAAGAAAAGCCACCGCAATGAGAAGCCCGTGCACTGCAACAAAGAGCGGTCCCCACTCGCCGCAACTAGAGAAAGCCTACGCGCAGCAACGAAGACCCAACGCAGCCAAAAAAAAAAAAAAAGAGGGATAGCCTCTTTAGTATTACCCTCACATATCCCAGTTTTTTACAGAAGAATGAATATGGGAAAAGCTTTCAAAATCTGCCCTCTTTACTGCAGGGTCCTACTGTCACAGAGTGACCTAAATACAAGCTTCTGTCTGTCACTTTCCATTCTCACTACCACCTCCCTAGCCTGCTCTCCCTACCTCCAGACCCTACCAACCCTAGTTAAATACTGTAGACCTCAATATTACCGAATAAATCTTCATAAAATACCATTTCATCCTGTCAGTCAACAAGACTTAAGGTTATCCCAAAATAAAAAGGCTGGTGAAGGGGAGCAGAATTTTTCACCCCAAAATATGCTACTTTGGCATAAGGATTATTTTGAGCTAAAAACAATCAAAACTCAGCAGATTCAGTAAAAGCTCTTTACCTCCCCCTCAACTGCCTAAATTTACACTGGAAAGGAGGCCTGCATCAAGAAGAGAACTATTGCCAGAGATATCTTTTTACCTAAGAAACTTACCTGCATATCAAGGCAACCTTATTTTCCAAACATCTCCTCTCCTCTTCCTTTTGTATCCCCAGACCCCTACCCCTTCCCTTAGGTCAGGATGTTCATATAAGCCTCTATTAGGTGGCTGCCCTTTGGGTCTCATACTTTTATGGGGCTCCCATACCATATTTAGGAAATTTGTTTTTCTCCTGTTAATCTGTCTTATATCAATGATTAGACCAGTCAAAGAACCTAGAAGGGAAGAAGAGAAATTTTTTCTGCCCCTACACTTGTCTCTTAATTTTTCCAAACTTTCTCTTCTTACGCGGACCACACAAACCCTCTTCAGATTAATCTAAATTCACTGTACTTCCACCATCTCAAGTCCATTCCTGCCATTTTGCCCAGTCTGAATCGCAGTTTTAAATAACTTCTCTCCTCCTCTTTGCCTTAATTATTCTATATACTCCTTATTCAGCCCTAGACTTCTCTAAGGTATCGCTTGAACTTTAAAAATCCCTATGTGGGTAAGGACTTTCTTCCCAGAGGGCAAGGAACGTGGGTTATGCTGCAAAAAATTGAGCCCCAGATCAGAGGCTGCAGAATGGCAACCCACAAGACAAATCCTGCCCACAGTGGTGATCTGCTTGGCTCACAGAGTTTTTTATGAATTCATTAAGTTGCCAACATTTAAAAATAAAACTTTCTCTCAAAATCTGGAATTCTAGCTTCTGTTCAGAAAAAAGTTAAGATGTTCAGGCCACACTCTGTCTACACGCCACCCCCCCTCAGCCCCCTGCCAGATCAATAGTGAGCCAACACTGAATTATATATTTTTAAATGATGAATTTCATCTCAATTAAAAAAAATAAAGTGGGCCAAAGCTGCATAACAGCTGCCTCACTGGAGTGACATGAATTCCCTAAATCACTTAAGTCCCAATCTGATCTATCATTACTGTTTAAAATGTTCATCTAGCCCTTGTAGGCATTTGACTTTACAGTGCTCACCCTAGATAAATTTACTGAATGAATTAATAAATTGAGAAGATAATTTTAAGAAGGACAAGCTTGGTGATGATGATTATGTGATAATGACAACAACAGTAATACTGGCAATTAACATTTCCTGCTTATTTTGAGCCAACTATTGTTCAAGCAAAAATACATTATCTCATTTAGTCCACACAACAACCCTATGGATACATGTTACTATTATTCTCAATTTACAGATGAGGAAACTAAGGCACAAAGAAGTTAAGCAGGGCTTCCCTGGTTGCAAAGTGGTTAAGAATCTGCTTACCAATGTGGGGGACACAGGTTCAAGCCCTGGTCCGGGAAGATCCCACATGCCGCAGAGCAACTAGGCCCGAGCACCACAACTACTGAGCCTGCACTCTAGAGCCTGCAAGCCACAACTACTGAGCCCGCGGGCCTAGAGCCCGTGCTCCACAACAAGAGAAGACACCACAATGAGAAGCCCACACACCGCAATGAAGAGTAGCCCCCGCTTGCCACAACTATAGAGAAAGCCCATGCACAGCAGCAAAGACCCAACACAGCCAAAAACTTAATAAATAAAATAAATAAATTAAACAAACAAAACAGTTAAGCAACTTGGCCAAGGTCATACTGCCAGGACACGGTAAAGCCAGAATTCAAAATCAGACAATCTAACTCCAGTACATACTGTTAACCCCTACAATATGATTCCCTACCATACTTTCCTCTGTGACCAACTGAACGGACTCTCTGGAACGAAGAATCAAAGACTAAATTTTAGGGGCTTCCCTGGTGGTGCAGTGGCTGGAGTCCACCTGCCGATGCAGGGGACACGGGTTCGTGTCCCGGCCCGGGAAGATCCCACATGCCACGGAGCGGCTGGGCCCATGAGCCATGGCCGCTGGGCCTGCGCGTCTGGAGCCTGTGCTCCGCAACAGGAGAGGCCACAACAGTGAGAGGCCCACGTACCGCAAAAAAATAAAAAAATAAAAAAAAATACAAAGTGATTCAGTACGAAACTCCTTCTCTCTCCTGGAGTAGAAGGTTATATATATTTGGGTATACAGTCTGCAGATGTGAAAAAAACTGCAAGTTTCTTGAAGGCAGGGACTGCTTTTTCCATGAGTCCCTGCAATGCCTAGCACAAAGCAGCAGTTAGCATATATTCAATTATATTAAAGGAACCAAGATATCCAAGTATCTTAAATTGCAGTGCAACAAAATCCTTATTATAGCATTTATCATCTTGCTGTTTACAATAATTACCGGTGAACAAGTTTGTTTTCCTGACAAAAACAAAATCCTTGAGGCAGAGTACCCCCTGGGACCTAGCATAACAGGGGCTCAATAAATGCTTACTGAGTATTATAAACTTAACATTCCTATACTTAGATTTCCTGTAAGTCTCTCTACCAATGTTTAAAGTAGAACTTAAGGGAATTCCCTGGCAGTCCAGTGGTTAGAACTCCACACTTCCACTGCAGGAGGCATGGTTCAATCCCTGGTTGGGGAACTAAGATTTTGCAAGCCATGCAGCATAGCCAAAAAAATAATAATAATAAATAAATAAATAAAATAGAACTTAAATAAAATGGCTTCTCATTTATAAAGCACTGGGTTTTATGAAGTCCTATTATAAGATATTCCTGAGACCAGTCCTATATTGTATCAACAAAGCCCTGAAAAATTAGTGAGCTGGCATATGAAGCACAGAGAATAATCAATGAGCTAGGAGAGAGCATTGTGTTCATGCTTTCAATAGACAAGTAATGCAGTCCAGAGAGATTTAAGCGAATTGCTCAAGATCACAGAATTTAAGTAACAAGCAATACCAAGGCCAGAACCCATGTCTCCTGAATATTGGCCCAGTTTTCTTTCCACAAAGAACTACTCTGTGAGCTCAGGATGAAGTGGATACTTTTAGAAATATTTTAAAGATATTTGGTATGCAGAATGATCTTTCCCAGTACATAACTTTTTGTGAGGTATTAAAGATATGAAATTTGCCTTGTTCCATTAACTGCAGATAACACCATCTTTTTCCCTTGTTCTACATACTTTTCTCATTTTCATGTCTTTCCTTTCATTATCCTGAGAATTTTTCTTACTATCTCTTATTTATCTACTTTTCCTCTTACCACTTCCCTTCCCTAGTATCTGTCACAAAACAGCCTATCTCCTTCTTTTCTCTCCATAATTATTAAAAAAAAACAGATTAAGCACATATTTGATTATAGCAGTGACCTGGGATACCATAATAAGCAAGTCACAGCCTTGGTCTCTTGGCATTTATAAGGCAATTTGTTAACAAAAATATACACTAAACACAAAGGGTCACACAGTTGAATGAATAATAAACATTTTATTATTATGACGTTTACAGTGGAGACAAGAAGCCCAGTATGGATAAGACACATATGAAGAAAGGTGGTAACGACAACAGTTGCAAGGTTAGGGTTAGGCAAATGAAAGGGATCCTCTCTTCCTATTCAGCTTTCTCACCAACCAATTCACGTGCTCTACTTCATTCACCCCCTATTCTCTTACTGCTTGACTTTTCCTATGCTCTACTTTTATTCTTAACCAGTAGTCTTCCTTTTCTCTCTCCTGATCTTTTTTTTCCTCTCCTGATCTTTTAAAGTGCATCTGTCTTGTCCTGCTTTCCTTTTAAATATTATTGCCAACTCCTCCCACCTTGTAGATCTACATAATGCCTTAAGCTGTGAATTCATTTTTTTTCTAAAGATTTAATATGTATTATTTTATTGGGTTGGCCAAAAGTTTGTTTGGGTTTTTCCATAACATCTTACAGAAAAAGAACGAAAGAACTTTTTGGCCAACCCAATATTTGATCCTCACAACAATGCCAGGGAGGCAGGTAGGAATCAACACATCTATTTTACAGATATATAAACTGAGTCCTGTCAATATTAAGTAATTTGCCAACTATCAGTTTGTCAGTGGCAAAATCAAATCAAAACCCAGACCTTTTCTTTCCAAGTCCTCTATTCTTTTTCCACTGAACCATATTGTCTTCTTTTTAATTCCTACACTTTTTAACCATATACATGCACATGTCTGGACAAGTATACAGAGATAAATGTTTATAAAATAGCACAAGTGGGAAAAGTTTATGTATGTCTAGGCAAGCTAGAAAAACAGAAAAGTCAGTCCTCAGGACTCAAATTAACAGTACAATGTGGCTCACATTGTACAATATGGCTAATCCTTCTAAAGGCAGCTTTGGGTTTCAGGTCCAAGTAGAAACTATTTCTTCAACCAACTGATTTAGCCAGCATGAACACTGGTGTCTCCCCATACCTCCTCACAGCTGTTAATACGACCAGGGCTCACCCTCAGCAACATTCTTGCCCCCCAACCTCTCTCACAGGCACGCCACCATACCTGAAGTTTTCACTGTTTGAAGTCACTTCTTTGGGTTAAGGCGCTGTCTCCAGAAGGCCACTGTTAAATGCATGTTACCTGAGAGAGGAAGGAGGGTCCATTAACACATTATTCCTATGGTTAAACACATCAGATCAGCAATGACCTCAGGAATCTGACAGCACAATGCCCTTTAAAAAGTTTCATGGGACAGATAATTTTTGATGGAGCAGGCAGGGTAAGAAGGTGAGTCGGGGAGAAAATGACTCACATTCTGTAAGGGGTGACCCCCACCTGCATACGGCTACATGGCAAAACGAGGATGGCCATATAAACACATACTCTACCTATTGGGGTCACAGTAAGGACTATCCTTGCAACTTGGAAGCTCCTAGGGATAAGAAAAGAAAAAGTACTCCAAGGATCAGAGTATAGCCAGTTCTGAAAAGAAGTAAAGAGCTGAGCTGGCAGTAGTTCTCCAAGGACAGAACACTGCTAGACTGAAAGAGGACAGAGGCAAGGAACAGCTTCTGGTTAACTACTTCTAGTTGTGAGGCTAGTTTCCAACCCAACATTTTTAGCTGAGGGTTGACTTCTCAACCAGAGAATGCTGCAATTCAATTCTGCAACCCGCCCCCTTGCTAATTTATATTGACTCAAAGCCAGTATCATTTACAGCCACAAAAATCAACATGCCTTTACTGAGTGCTTATTATGAGCCCAGAATTTGACCAGGCGCTATAAATACAGGAGGGGGGGAAAAAAACCTTTATACACTTTTGCCTTAATTCATATAAAGGAAACCAATCCCCAAAACCCAAGACAGAGAGAAGAGTGAGGAACAAGAAAGGAAGCCGGGGGGGGGGGGGGAGGGGGGAACACTATTTGCTATGAGTACTAACACAAATTTCTTTTTTTTTTAATAAATTTATTTATTTATTTTTGGTTGCGTTGGATCTTTGTTGCTGTGCACGGCCTTCCTCTAGTTGCGGTGAGTAGGGGCTACTCTTCATTGCAGTGCGCGGGCTTCTCATTAAGGTGGCTTCTCTTGTTGCGGAGCACAGGCTCTATGTGCGTGGGTTTCAGTAGTTGTGGCACGCAGGCTCAGCAGTTGTGGCTCACAGGCTCTAGAGCGCCGGCTCAGTAGTTGTGGTACACGGGCTTAGTTGCTCCACAGCATGTGGGATCTTCCCGGACCAGGGCTCGAACCCGTGTCCCCTGCACTGGCAGGCGGATTCTTAACCACTGTGCCACCAGGGAAGTCCCAACACAAATTTCTTAAGCCAGAATGAATACAACAAAACTCACTTCTAGGCCAAAGTTCCTTGTTAAACTCTTAACTAAACAGTGAAGAGGCTCAGGCTAGAAATACTTTTTTTCTTTTGGTCTAATACCAAAAGCTCTTTAGTAGCACACATTCATCTTGATACACTGGAGAAGAGGCTATGAGTTACAAAACTTGGTTCTACTTCTAGCTCTGATTCTTAACTAGTTTTTTTTTTCTTTTTTAAATTTATTTATTTTTGGCTGCATTGGGTCTTCGTTGCTGCATGTGGGCTTTCTCTAGTTGCAGCGAGCGGGGGCTACTCTTCGTTGTGGTGCACGGCCTTCTCTTTATGGTGGCTTCTCTTGTGGCAGAGCATGAGCTCTAGGCGTGTGGGCTTCAGTAGTTGTGACACAGGCTCAGTAGTTGTGGCTTGTGGGCTCTAGAGTGCAGGCTCAGTAGTTGTGGCACACGGACTTAGTTGCTCCTCGGCATGTGGGATCTTCCCGGACCAGGGCTTGGAGCCATGTCCCCTGCATTGGCAGGCGGATTCTTAACCACTGTGCCACCAGGAAGTCCCAGTTTTTTTTTTAAACAAACAGAAAACTAACAGGTTGGACTAGTCTAAGAATAGCATATACCTGGCACATATACTACCCATTAGATAACTAGTGTCCACAGGAGGAATCACTAATCAATCATAACTCACTTTCCCAGAGAATGCATATGATCAAAATCCTTCTCAACACAGGGCTCTGGTAGCTACTTCAAATGAAAGTTGGCCCATAAAACAAAATATATCTGCCACTGCAGACTGTAGATAATCTCTACAATCTCTTCCAACTCTAAAATTCTACAACCAGGTTTCTGAGGGTGGGAGAAAAACATTTCCAACAAGCTTAAATCAATAGTACTGATAGTCATAAATTTCAGTCTAATCTCCAAATTCTACAAATTGCACCTGATCAAGGATGCTTAAGAACAATACATTCTGATACCATTAACATACATAACCTATCAATATTATTCTGATTTGTTAATGGGTTCTTTTGACAGAAAAGGAACCTTTTACCCAGATGAGCCCTAAAGAAATCCTCATACAAAAACAGGGCAACAATACTGCACTAGTAAAGAACTAAATCCAATACCTTGATCATCCCCACAGCCTCTCTACAAGGTCAAGCCTTTCACTTCTCACTTAGACCTCTGCAACAGCCACTCTTCCATCCTTTTTCACTCTTGTCACCAAAGCAATCTTTCTAAAGCAAACATCTACTCATATCACTTCCCTGTTCAAAAAAGTGTATCTATTGCTAACAACATAAAACAAGTTTTTTTGCATTATACTTAGAACTTTTCATATAGTAGCCTTTTACCTTTCTGGCCTCACATCCACAGTGCTCTCCTTCCCCATCCCACTCCCTGCTCTCTTTTTCTTCCACAATCCTCTCCCATTTACGCACAGTATTAAGGTGTTTCCTCTGTCTGCCCTCCTTCCCTTTCCCCATCACAATCCCCATCCTACTCTTCACCTAACACCCAACTTAGGTGCAGAAGCAGATCCTTCCTCCTTCTCAGGTCAACCGGGACACAACTGGTTACCTCCTCTACGGTCTCAAAGCTTTTTGGTTTATCCAAAGTATTGTTTGTCTCAATGGTTCCCAAGACCATCAGAATTGCCTGAGGCAAGTTTTAACCCAAAGGTATTAAATCAATCTCAGGGAATGAGGCCCTGAAATTTCTACTTTTCAAAAGCTCCCCTAATTATTCTAATGGTCAAATTTGGGGGCTAGTGGTTTGTCTCTTCCAATAGGTGTAAAGATAGTTCTTTAACTAATGTAGAAATGATTTATTCTAGAATACACTGAAGAAGTATTCTGCACTTGTTTATTTCATATCATATCCTTGCTGACTTGACTCATATGCTGAAGATGAAGGAATTCCTTTTGGACTCACACCCCAAAAAATTTACATTCACTGTTTAAAAAAGCAGGTGAATTTCCACCTTCATTTCTAAATCTTAAAAATGAAGTAATCGTACCTTGAGCAAACCTATGAATACACAGTGAAGCCTCTCAACAGAGCTGCCATGAGAACTTTACTTCGGCTGAGAAATCCTTAGCCCATTTTCAGGGTGGAAATACACTGCCTTTAGTACTTCCTTAAGACCTAATTATGTTAGGAATACATGCGAGACCCCAACTAAGTACAATGATAGGTGTCTGGCTCAAGTGCCTCGTTAATTTTCAAAGAAAAATCCCACTCGTCCTTCCCCACCCCTCACTCCCAAAAAAGTATAATGAAGCTGTAGAATAATGGCAGAAAATCTAACAAGATTAAGATATGAATATAACCAAGACAACAAGCTGAGTTGTTGCTGGGAACCGTGGATTTCGGGTAGTTTGCAAATTCACCTGGTTACGTCGCTAACTTGGGGCCCAACGTCTACCTGGGGCAAAAAAACCGTGTGTTTATCTCTCTTTGAGTCGCGGCCCGGAGCTAAGTCTGAAAACTTGAGCTCCCCACTTAGTCACCCCTAAGTCATGTCCTCATCACGGCTACTTTTTTCTTCTCTCCACTAAAGAAAAGGGCACTCTCAGGAGGAAGGACACTGACAGCTCCACGACTGCAAAACTCCGCGCCGACGGCGGGCGCGGAGGAGGACGCCGGGGCCGGGACCACCATGCTGGGGGACAATGGAGGGAGGAGGGGAGTGGAAGAGAGAAGAAAGGCAGCCGCTGTACTGGGCCCCTCTCGCGAGTGGGGGCTCCAAAAAGTCTCGGGAAGGGCAGCGAGTGGCAGGTGGGCCCGGCCACCGCCCCTCGCAGGGCCACGTCGCCCGCGCCTGCCGCTGCCGCCCGGCCCCGCGCGTAGGCCGGGCCGCGGCAGAGTGGCCCCCGGGCGGGGCTGAGGGGCTCGGGGCCAGACCCTGCGGGCGCCCACTGCGGCCCAGTCCTCTCATAAGTTGTCGCCCGTAAGGCTAGGGGCTCCGGACGCCTGAGCCCAAGAGTGGCCGCTGGGTGCGTCCAGCCGACCCACCCCGACCCCCGCCGGGCCCCTGCCACTAGCCCGAGCTCCCCGCGCCCCCCACGGGCACCGGCTCTGAGGGAAGAGGAAGCAGCCGCGGCTCTGGGGTCCCGACTGACGCGCCGCACTCCTCCATCCCTCGTTCTCCTCGGACACGCTTATCCAGGACCCTCCCTCTCCCCAGAACTGCCTCCAGTCCGCCCACGGGTTTTTACCGGGACTCGGGGCGGCGGCGACTCTTGCGTCCCTCGACTAAGATGGCAGCCGGTCCCGAGCCCGGACCACAGCTACTAGAGCGAGTTGGCGGCCAACACGCAGGCGCCTCCAGCTCGAGAGCGATCCGGCCTACAAGCCCCACAAGGTCTTGCGCACTAGCCCGCTGCCGGCAGGAAGAGCTCGCAGAGGCTGATGAGCGCAGCTAAATCGGGGTTTGCGCTCAGTCAGGTGGGAGGGACGCTTGGATTGCTCCCAGTACCTCTAGGCTTTTTTGAAAACCCTCCTAATCACACACCAGAACCTCTAAAAGCTGTAGCTGCGGATCCAAAACTCGAGTGTGCATCAGAATCACCTGAAGGGCTTGTTAAAACTTACCCACTGGACCACCAGGGAAGTCCCCTGATCAATAAGATTCTTTAGTCCTCAAAACAAATCTATGAGGGAAGTACCTTCATTTTCCTCACTTTACAGATGCACAAACCAAGTCACAAGTTGGATAAGAACCCAGGCAGTCTGGTTTCAGAGTCCAACCTCTTAACTTCCGTCATGGGTTGTGAGAACAGGCTGTGCAAGTGGACTCAGAGGCACAACTAAGTGCTTAGTAATTAGTGACCTTTGCTATTATTGTTTAGCGTGTTCCTCTTAATGAAAATAGTATTTTACCATCTGTAAAGTCACTTACACTTTTCAAATACTTTCAAATCCTCCATGTCATTGTTTCCTGCAATGTACCTTAGGAGAGCTTGTTAAACATACAGATTCCTATAACCCCACCCCATTCACATTGTCTAGCGCAATGGTTCTCAAACTCTAGTGCCCATCAGAATCAAGTGCAGGACTTAAACCATAGTTTGCTGGGCCTCACCCCCAGGATTTCCAATTTGGTAACTCTGAGGTCAGGCCTCAGATTTTGCATTTTTAACCACAGGCCACACTTGGAGAATCACTGTGGTAGGCAGTGTTTCTCACCTTTTTTTGAAATTATCATCTCTGTAAGGAACATTTTTACACTTTTTTTTTCTTTTTGGCCGCCCCACGCAGCATGCAGGATCTTAGTTTCCGGTCCAGGCCCGTGCCCCCTGCAGTGGAAGCACAGAGGTTTAACCACTGGACCACGAGGGAAGTCCTAGACATTTTTTCCTAAATTGCCTCATGAAATTTTAATATCACAAACATACTGTTTATCAATTTATGTGCCATATATCTATGCTTTTACAAAAAAATTGGGGGGCAGAGGGAATTCCCTGGCAGTCCAGTGGTTAGGCTCCACGCTTTCACTGTGGAAGGCGCAGGTACAGTCCCTGGTTGGGGAACTAAGATTCTGCAAGCTGCACAGCGCCACATGACAAAAACAAAAGAATAAATTTAGAAAAAAAATTTTTTTTTAAAATTACCTCTGCACCCCCAACCAATTTTTGTCCTATTAAGAATGGGGGAGGGCTTCCCTGGTGGCGCAGTGGTTGGGAGTCCGCCTGCCCATGCAGCGGACGCGGGTTCGTGCCCCGGTCCGGGAGGATCCCACGTGCAGCGGAGCGGCTGGGCCCGTGGGCCATGGCCGCTGGGCCTGCGCACCCAGGAGCCTGTGCTCCGCGGCGGTGAGAGGCCCACGTACCACAAAAAAAAAAAAAAAAAGAATGGGGGAATGTGGATTTTTTAACTTGTGCCCCAGGTGATTCTTATCACTAGGCAAGATTGGGGAACACAGTGTGCCTTTAAGGTATGAGGTGTTTTTATGCCCATTATACAGAGAGGGAAATGAGTCAAGGAAATTAGATGAATGGTCCAGATCACTCAGCCAGGAACCAGGGATCCAACCGAAGTCCGCTCCAGATTCTGTCTTCATATACAATTTTTAAATTGTCTAATGTTAGGCAAAACTAATGTATGGTGTTTGAAGTCAGGATGGTGATTACCTTTGAGGGAAGGTAATACCAGGAAGGAGACAAAAAAGGGGGTTCTTGGGGCTGGTAAAAATGTTCTGTGTCTTGACCTGGGTGCTGGTACACAGGCATGTTCACTTTGTGAAAATTCATCAAGCTGCATATTTATATGTGTATTTTTCTGTATATTATATGTCAAGAAAAGTATATATAAAACAAATATATGTTTTAAATGTATACTCTTTTTATTCCAAAAATGCATCTCTTTCTACTACATGCCAGCTTCTCAAACTTTAGAGTGCATCAGAATCAGCTGGAGGGCTTATTAAAACCCAGATTGCCAAGTAACACGCCCAGAATCTCTTAAGTCAGGAAGTTCTGGAATCAGGCCCAAGAATTTGCATTTCTAACAATTCCCAGGTGATGTTGATGCCTAGGGATCACATTTTGAGAACCACTATGCTGGGTGGACTATGATATCCTAACCTTCTTGCTCATACCAAGGGTAGATTAGCTGTGATCTGGGAGGTAGAACCTAGCAGAATTAATGTCAGGCTTCTTCAGAGGCACATAGATCAAGGAGGAGCTAGTTCTGACTATCAACATCTTACTTCAGGGGTTTTAGGGAAATCCCCTGAACCTCAGTGGCCAAATCTCTAAATAGGAATAATAGGTACTACCTCCTAGGATGTTGTGAAGATTCTAGGACATCCAGGGTAAGTAGTTAGTTGGTGGCTCTCCAAGGAGAAGCTGGGTTGGTAAGGGCAGAGAATCCCAGCCTGGGCATTTCCTCATCTCCCATGCTGTGTGGCTCTGGCTCCCAAGTTCCCTGATCCAAAAGCCAGTCTAGTCTTGGCCTGGTCAGAATGTAGGACTGGTGGCTAATAGAGCCTTGAGCCACCTATACCCTCCTTCTGCCTTGGACAGCCAGGTCAACCTGGGAAAGAACCCAGACCTGCTACAGCAGGGGCAGGAAGCCTGGGAGAGGCCCCCACCAGCAAGGGAAGGAGTTTCCCAGGCCTTTGGAGAGAGAAGGAAGCAGGGATGAAGAGCTGGAAGGAGTGGGGAGAGAAACCCCAGCAGCCCACATACCACCTGTCACTTACTGGCTTTCCCTGCAGAACACTTAGTCACATTGCTAGTCATGCTGCTGTCCCCCATTTCCCTGGAGCCATTCTGCATTCAATGCCAGAGGAAGGGAAACACTTGAAAAGTGGCAGAACTGTGTGTTGATGGAGAGAAGACACTGCATGGGGCTTCTGGAAGCCTCAGATCTGGATCCAAAGAAACCACTGAAGACCTGAGGTCGTGGCTCATCATTTTCCCTCTTTAAGACTTTTGTTGGGATTTCCCTGGTTGTCCAGTGGGTAAGACTCCACACTCCCAATGCAGGGGGCCTGGGTTTGATCCCTGGTCGGGGAACTAGACATGTGGACTCTCAGCTGCGGCATGCAACTAAGAGTCCACATGCCACAACTAAAAGATCCTGCATGCCGCAACTAAGACCCGGCGCAGCCTAAATAAATAAATAAATATTGTTTTTTAAAAAAAGTGACTTCCCAGGTGGCACAGTGATTAAGAATCCACCTGCCAAGGCAGAGGACACAGGTTTGAGCCCTGGTCCGGGAAGATCCCACATGCCATGGAGCAGCTAAGCCCATGTGCCACAACTACTGAACGTGCACTCTAGAGCCCGTGAGCCACAACTACTGAGCCCACATGGCCCAACTACTGAAGCCCGAGCGCCTAGAGCTCGTGCTCTGCAACAAGAGAAGCCACCGCAATAAGAAGCCCACGCACTGCAAGGAAGCCCCCACTTGCCGCAACTAGAGAAAGCTCACGTGCAGCAGTGAAGACCCAATGCAGGCAAAAATTAAATAAATAAATAAATTTATTTTTTAAAAAAGACTGTTTTGTCATCTGCAAAATGAGGTACACAAGTTCTGTCCCTAGTCACCTCAGTCCCTCCCTCCTAGGTAGTGTTGCCAGATTTAGAAAATAAAAATGTAGGAAGGGGCTTCCCTGGTGGCGCAGTGGTTGAGAATCTGCCTGGCAATGCAGGGGACACAGGTTCGAGCCCTGGTCTGGGAGAATCCCGCATGCCGCGGAGCAACTGGGCCCGTGAGCCACAACTGCTGAACCTGCGCGTCTGGAGCCTGTGCTCCGCAACAAGAGAGGCCGCGATAGTGAGAGGCCCGCGCACCGCGATGAAGAGTGGCCCCCGCTCGCCGCAACCAGAGGAAGCCCTCGCACAGAAACGAAGACCCACCACAGTCAAAAATAAATAAATAAATTAATTAATTATAAAAACGCAAAACAACACCAAAAAACCAAAATGGTTCTTTAAAAAACAATAAGTAGGATGCTCAGTTAAATTTGAATTGCAATAAAAAATTAATAATTTTTTAGTATAAATATGTGACAAATGCTGCATGTAACATTCTTACACTAATTTTTTTTATTGTTTATCTAAAGTTCAGATTGAATTGGGTATCATGTATTTTATTTGGTAACCCTACTTCCAGGGCTTTATACACTTTCTCCATTGGGGTAGTGAAATTAAATGCCTCCAAGGACCAGTAATAAATAGCCATAAAGAGTGCTCAGCACCTCCTCCTCCAGTTTTTGGGAGGACTTAGATTCAGAGGAGCATTTGCAGGACTGAAGAACTCCCTGAGATAATATACAGCATGCCAGAGCTTCTCCTAGTCTTGTTCATTATCCTCAGTACCTCTTTTCTTGCTCTCAAACATGAAGTTGTCCCTCTGCTAGGAAAGCCCCATTGGCCTATAGCTACAGATTGCAGACCAGAATCACTTCTTGCCCACAGTTCTCACTGGAAATGTCTATCCTAAACTGAATTATACCTGTCTTAAAAAAAAAAAAAAAAAAGTCATGCCTGCAAATTCCTCAAGCAAAAATGGAATCAAGAGACAAGCATCTAGGTCACATTATGCAAGATGGAAAGGTGTCATCAGACCAGAAACTCCGGGGAATCTTAGAACTCAGCCTTGACTCATGTAAACTTCAGAGGCGGTAAAGGCTGTAATTAGAGATATAGGAACATGTGACTTTGTTTTTGGTCCTGGAGGACCTTCTAAACTTGGAGGGAGGAGGGGCAGGTCCTGAAAGGTCAAATGCTTCAGTCACGTGTGTTCAGGCTGCTTCCTCAACTGTGAAACAGGACTAAACTCTTATGGTTGTGGGGAGGATAAAATGAGAGAGCATTAACACAGTACAGGACCATAGTAAGTGTTCAATTAAAATTAGTGCTTGATTTTTCACACGAGGCAACTGTGTGCCAAAGGGGTTTGGGGACTTGCCTGAGATCAACTAGTAACTGGTGGAGCAGGATTCAAATTTGGTCAGCCTGACTCTAGAGCCCTCACTCTTATCCTTTAAGCCAGTATCTTCCAAGGGGTTGTGGACTGATGATGCACACAAAATGATTTTAGGTGGTACCAAAAGTGGCCATAAAAAAACAAACAAACAAATAAAACAAAAAAATGGCCTCCCTGGTGGCGCAATGGTTAAGAATCCACCTGCCAATGCAGCTGACACGGGTTTGAGCCCTGGTCCCAGAAAATCCCACATACATACGACAGAGCAAATAAGCCCGTGCACCACAACTACTGAGCCTGCACTCTAGAACCCACGAGCCACAACTATTGAGCCTGCGAGCCACAACTATTGGGCCCACGTGCCACAACTACTGGAGCCCGGTCACAAGTATTGGGCCCATGTGCCACAACTACTGAAGCCCACGGGCCTAGAGCCTGTGCTTTGCAACAAGAGAAGCCACGACAATGAGAAGCCCACGCACTGCAATGTAGAGCAGTCCCCGCTCGCTGCAACTAGAGAAAGCCTGCGCACAGCAACGAAGACCGAACACAGCCAAAAATAAAAACAAATAAATTAATTAATTAAAAAAAAACAAAACAGGTGTTGGCCTTGTTCTCAGCTTTTGTGTTTTTCTTTTTGCAGACGCCGCCCTGCTCTCATTAGCCTCTGGCCTGCCATCTCCTTGAATCCTAACACCATGCCTTCAATTAAGTTGCAGAGTTGTGATGGAGAGATATTTGAAGTTGATGTTGAAATTGCAAAACAATCTGTGACTATTAAGACCACGTTGGAAAATTTGGGAATGGATGATGGAGGAGATGATGATCCAGTCCCCTAGCCAAATGTTAATGCAGCAATATTAAAAAAGGTCATTCAGTGGTGCACCCACCACAAGGATGATCCTCCTCCTCCTGAGGATGATGAGAGCAAAGAAAATCGAACAGATGATATCCCTGTTTGGGATCAAGAATTCCTGAAAGTTGACCAAGGAACACTTTTTGAGCTTATACTGGCAGCAAACTACTTAGACACCAAAGGTTTGCTTGATTTTACCTGCAAGACTGTTGCCAGTATGATCAAGGGGAAAATTCCTGAGGAGATTCGAAAGACATTCAGTATCAAAAATGATTTTACAGGGCTTCCCTGGTGGTGCAGTGGTTGAGAGTCCGCCTGCTGATGCAGGGGACACGGGTTCGTGCCCCGGTCCACGAGGATCCCACATGCCGCGGAGCGGCTGGGCCCGTGAGCCATGGCCGCTGAGCCTGCGCGTCCGGAGCCTGTGCTCCGCAACAGGAGAGGCCACGGCGGTGAGAGGCCCGCGTACCGAAAAAAAAAAAAAAAAACACACACACACACAAAAAGTTGGCATTGTAAATAAAACAACTTGCAAAAATTTGTCTGAAATAGAAAACAACAAAAACTTTTCATTATGAAAAATTTCAAAGATACATAAAAGAAAAGAAAATAGTATAATGGATTTCCAGCTTCACCCAGCTTCAAATAGCAACTCATTAACAATAGCTTTCATCTATTACCTCTGCCGATGGCTTCTTTTGAAGCAAATGCCAGACATCATATTATTTCATAGGTAACTATTTTGGTAGAATTTGGTATGGTAATTTTTAAAAATTTTATTTTATTGAAGTATAGTTGATTTACAATGTTGCATTAATTTCTCCTGTACAGCAAAGTGATTCAGTTATACATATATATGCATTCCTTTTCATATTATTTTCTATTATGGTCTATCACAGGGTATTAAATATAGTTCCCTGTGCTATACAGTGGAAGCTTGTTTATCCATTCTCTATATAATAGTTTGCATCTGCTAATCCCCAACTCCCAATCCATCCCTCCCCCAACACCCTCCATACAAAAATCTCTTAAAACTTGATAATAAGAAGACAAACAACCCCATTTAAAAAGGGACAATAAGGCCTTCCCTGGTGGTGCATTGGTTAAGAATCTGCCTGCCAATGCAGGGGACATGGGTTTGAGCCCTGGTCTGGGAAGTTCCCGCATGCTATGGAGCAACTAAGCCGGTGTGCCACAGCTGCTGAGACTGCGCTCTAGAGCCGGTGAGCCACAACTACTGAATCCCATGCACCTAGAGCCCGTGCTCCACAACAAGAGAAGCCACCACAAACAGAAACCTGTGCACCGCAATGAAGAGTAGCCCCCACTCACTGCAACTAGAGAAAGCCCCTGTGCAGCAACAAAGACCCAACGCAGCCAAAAATAAATAAATAAATAAATAAAATTTAAAAAACATTTTAATTAAAAAATAAAAAGGGGCAATAGATATGAACACATTTCACTAAAGAAAGTACAGGAATAAGCACATGAAAAGATGCCCGACATCGTTAGCCATTAGTGAAAAACAAAATAAGATGCCATTTTATACCCACTAGAGTGGTTATTTAAAAAACAAAAACAGACAATAACAAAGTTGGCAAGAATGTGGAGAAACAGGAAGTCTCATACTTTGCTGGTAGAAGTGTAAAATGGTACAGCCACTTTGGAAAACAGTCTGTTGGTTTCTTAAAAAGCTAAGCATATATTTATCATATGGCCCAACAATGCCACTTCTACATATATGACCCAACAATTCCACTTCTATGTATCTACCCAAGAAAAATGAAAAAAATGAATGCCAATGACTTGCATGTGACTGTTCACATCAGCGTTATTCATAATAGCCAAAAAGTGGGGGGAAGAAACTTAAATGTCAATCAATTGAAGAATGAATTTTAAAAACGTGCCATATCCATACAATGGAATACTATTCAGTAATAAAAAGGAATGAGCTATTGATACATGCTATGTCATGAATGAACCTGAAAACCATTAAGCTAAAGGAAAGAATCCAGACACAGAAGGTCACATATTGTATATTTAATTCCATGTATTTGAAATGTCCAGAAAAGGCAAATTTATAGAAACAGAAGGTAGATGAGTGGTTGCCTGGAACAGGAGGTAGGAATGGGAATTAACTCATGTAAATGACCGTGAGGGGTCTTATTAGAGTGATGAAAATGTTCTAAAAATAGTTTATGATAATGATTGAAAAACAATAAATTTACTACAAATCATTGAATTGTAGATTTTATGGTATGTCAATTATACTTTTTATAAAGTTGTTTTAAAAAACACATACACCACTTGTTCCAGCAGTTCCATGTCTAAGAATTTATCCTTTAGATAAATAGGCAATGAGCAAAATAGCAGATGAACATGTGATCCATCGTAACATTGTTTGTAATAGGAAAAGATTGGAATAAGGACAAAGTCCATCAGTAGGGGGTAAGATAAATTACGGTACTAGAAAATTATGCTAGCCTTAAAAAAAAAAGAAAAGAAAAGGAGCAAGGCAGATCTACATGTACTGATATGAAACCATCTCCAATTTATTTAGGAAATAAGGTCTAAGCATTTGGTCAAAAATAAAAATGAATAGATTACATATTCATTTGCTTGTATATGCATAGTACATCTCTGGATGACACAAAGGAAGAGAATAAGATTGTATATCTCTTAAAGAAATTGAGTGGCTGGGGGACAAAGTAGGAGGAAAACATTTTCATACTTTTTAAATAATGTATCAGATACCTATATTAGCTATTTGAAATTTTTTAAATTAAAAAATTTTTAAAGAATTAACTAAAATCTTTAAGTTTTTTTAAAAGTGGGTTGATTTAAAGAAAAATATGAGTAAGTCTCATCACAGAGTGTATACAGACAAGGACAAAGTACTAAGGTAGGGTGTGGACAAGTGTGGCTGGGAGCCAGCCCAGGGTCATCCATCACAGCTGCCAGCCTGGGCCTGCCTGTCTGGTGGCTCCACACCTCACTCAGCCTGGCCTGAGGCTAGAGAGGGACAGAGGCTGAGCCCTGATCCCTGAGCCTTCCAGACACTGCGCAGCACAGTGGTCATGAAAGTTGTCTGGTATTTGTGACTGCTGCCTAGGAGGGTCAGAATGGGCTCATGTCACAAGCACAGGGTTCCCAGCCAGCAGGCTGCATACAATCCTGCTGCCTCCAGGGATGGTCAGGCCACCTGGGTCTTTTGGACACCCAGGGCCATCCCTCAGTCCCAGAGAGTGGAAGGAGGAAGAGCTTTCTCCCACTCCTTTGCAGTTGAGGTGTAGAGTTCAGGAATGTGGAGTCAACCTGATTTTGCTGCTTATTTGCTGTGTGACCTCAGGCAAGTCACCTAACTTCTCTGAGCTTCCGTTCCCTCAGTTGTAAACATGGAAATGATACTTTTAGAAATACATATAGATGAAATAAAGCAATATACCAAGAAAAGTAAGGGAACAAAAAAAAAAAGTAAGGGAACAACCCCAATGCTATCAATAGGAGAATTAATAAAATTAATTATGCTATGTTTATACATATAGTAATAAAAAGAACAAACCATTACCACAGGTAAAAGCATAGATGAATTGCACAAACATAACAATGAGTGACAGAAGCCAGACAAAAAAGAGTACCCATCAGGAGAAGTGTACTTTTTTTAATGTTTAAGAACAGGCAAAACAAACATAAGATGATAGGGATAAGAATACTGGTTACCCTAGAGCAGGAAGAATTAGCGGGGAGGGGAGCCTCCCTCATGAGGGAGCCTTCTGAGGCATGGGAAATGTTCTATATGTTGATCTGGTTACACAAAAATCTGTACATACACACATATAAGTTTGAATTGTACACTTAATATTTGTGATTTTACTACATATACATGTTATAATTCAATAGGCATTTTTAAAAATAAAAAAGAGAGGGAATGATGAGCATAATATTCAAGATGGTTACCTTGGTCAGGAAAAGAGTTGGGTGGGGAGGAGGGTATAGTGTTAGATGCAGGCTATTGTCAAGGCTCTGCATTTTGCTGTAGGGTGGTGGATTCACAAGTGCCTATATCATTACTTTAAAAAATTAAATAACTCAAAAATAATTTTAAAATAATACAAATGATACAGATACCTGATAGGGTTGTAGGGTGTATCAATCGGGATTCTTAACTGCAAAAAAAAAAACAAAACTGGGGCTTCCCTGGTGGCGCGGTGGTTGAGAGTCTGCTTGCTAATGCAGGGGACACAGGTTCGAGCCCTGGCCTGGGAGGATCCCACGTGCCACGGAGCAACTGGGCCCGTGAGCCACAACTACTGAGCCTGCGCGTCTGGAGCCTGTGCTCCGCAACAAGAGAGGCCGCGATAGTGAGAGGCCTGCGCACCGCGATGAAGAGTGGCCCCCGCTTGCCGCAACTGGAGAAAGCCCTCGCGCAGAAACGAAGACCCAACACAGCAAAAATAAACAAATAAATTAATAAACTCCTACCCCCAACATCTTAAAAAAAAAAAACAAAAAACAAACCAATTCTCCTGAGTTTGAGCAGAAAAGAAATTTATTAAAAGATGTTGGGTGGCTCATAGAATCTCCATAAGAGCCTGAACACCAGACCTGGGGGCTGTGTACTGTTAGGAACAACTCTCAAAAATCACCCTGAGGATTCCAGCCAGGAGAGATGCCAGGGTCACTGTTGCAGGGAACAGACACTACAGCTTTCTCTGCCAACCCTGAGCTCTGGGTTCTACCAGCAGCTACTACCCTCACTCCTCTATGCCTCATTTGTGAAATAGAAACAATATTTTATTTATATTTTTATACATATGTTTATTTATTTAGGGGTGTGTGGACATGTATGTGAAATCATGTGTGTAAAGGGCTAGTCCAGATGCCAGGAACACTGTAAGGGCCTACTCACTTAGGGTTAGCAATGATAAGGTCACATGGCAGCTGGCAGGACTAGTTCTGGAATGCAGGTAAGACACCCCCAGAGATTAATGAGACTGTGCTATACTGGTACAAAGGCTGTCTTGTCCAATATCTTATTTAATTTTCATGATTTGCAAAGGACAAGGACTGTGAAAGCCAGAAATATTCTGGATTGACTCCAGCTCTGCAACATCCCAGCTGTGTGGTCCTGGACAAGTGATGTAATCTCTCCGAGTCCCAGTGCTCTCATCTGTAAAATGGGGACAATAATGAGATGTCGTGAGGACCAAATGAGAGAAGATATATGCCAAGCTTGGCATAGAGTGGATGCTTGACAAAGGTAATAGAAACAGGTGTTGTTATTTTCATTATCACTATCATTTCTCCTACAGTCCATGTAAGAAGACGGTGTAGCCATGAGACAGACTAGGCCATGAACAGCAGGATCTAGAACTATAGACTCAGCTACCAGGGTAGAACAAATTCTGGAGACAGCCAGCTAAAGGTGAGGAGAAGTCCACTACAGAGGGAAGAATGCAGGATTCAGAGATGATGGGGGCAGGTGACTGGGGTAACCCATTCAGTCGTTGGCATGAGGTGGCCTGGTACAGGAGAAGAGACAGAAGCACCTCAGAGACCCATCCCCAGAGGCTGAACTCACTGATTCAACAGTAGAATAATAGTTTGACCCAGGCTCTGAGGTTAGGTAGAGCTGGCTTCAAATCCCAGCCTCAATGCCAAGATCACTATATGACCTTGAGAATGTTCCTCATCATCTCTGACCTCTGTTTCCTCCCCTGTGGAAAGACTGATTGTCTTACTTCTCACTTCTACTCCTGTCATCCTTCTAGAATGATTGGTTCAACATGAGAGCCTTCCTTGGTCTCATTTCCAGTGACCTTGGTCTCCCAGGGTCATATCTGCGCACCAAGTCTGAACCCTCAATTTTCCTTTACCACCTCCTCCCTTCCGTCCTTGAACTCTCTGAGACCACAAATTCTGAGGACCAAAACTTCACCTAGTATTTCCATTGTCACTATGTTTTTTTCTTTTCTCAAATCTATAGGATCTGAAGTCTGTCCTCTTTTTCATTCTTTTTTTTTTTCAGTAGAAGTATGGTTGATTTACAATGTTGTTCATTTCTGCTTACAGCAAAGTGATTCAGTTACTTTTTTTTTCATATTCTTTTCCATTATGGTTTATTGCAGGATGTTGAATATACATAGTTCCTGGTGCTATACAGTAGGACCTTGTTGTTTATATAACAATATATATAAAAAAATTAATATTGGTGTGGTAATTTTGGAACTATTGCATGTATCATGTAGGATAAAGCAAATAAGTAAATATGTTACTATTAGGAATCAAAATTTTTCATAAAAGGGAAAAGAGATCTGAATATAAAGTCAAAGAAGTTCAGAAAAAACATTTATGAGTTGGAAAAAATATATAACCTCACGATTACATATATATTCATTCCTAGATTTACCCAATGAACAGGAGGGCCTGGAAGTAATTATAAGTCAGTAGCGATGAGCATAACTTGAGCCCAAATCTTATTCTTTAAAATTGGCCTGGGCTCTTTGGAGAAATGGCTGATTCTAGAGCTTGCAGAGGAAAACTATAAGCAGAGTCTGGAACATCTTGTTATGCCAAAAAATATGAATGCACTCAGGATTAATAAGAGTGTGTCAATAGGAAACAAAAAACAGCTCGAAGAGGCTTTTACTGACTAAATTTGGGACAATGTGAGTATTAACAATAAAAAATGAATGTAATTAATTATAAAACATTGAATAAATAAAAATCTATGAGTTTATAAAATAACACAGAGAGATGTAGAACTCACTTGCCACTGTTGGAAATGACTATTTTTTTAAATAAGTAATTGCAGTTAAATGTTTATTTATTATTGTTTTTTAAATATTTTTTTTTTATTTATTTATTTGGTTGCAGCAGGTCTTAGTTGCAGCATGTGTGCTCTTTACTTGCGGCAGGCAAACTCTTAGTTGAGGCATGCAGGTGGGATCTAGTTCCCTGACCAGGGAGCAAACACGGGGCCCTGCATTGGGAGAGCGGAGTCTTAACCACTGCACCACCAGGGAAGTCCAGGAGATGACTATTATGTTGGCTCTTTACTCTAATTATTGGTTATTAAAAGGAAAGAGATGGGCTTCCCTGGTGGTACAGTGGTTGAGAGTCCACCTGCCGATGCAGGGGACGCGGGTTCGTGCCCCGATCCGGGAAGATCCCACATGCCGCGGAGCGGCTGGGCCCGTGAGCCATGGCCGCTGAGCCTGTGCGTCCGGAGCCTGTGCTCCGCAACGGCAGAAGCCACAACAGTGAGAGGCCGGCGTACCGCAAAAAAAAAAAGGAAAGAGTTAAGCATTTCACCTGTTTTCTTAGTAGGACCTGTAATTCATTCTTAGGAGAAAGGAAAACTCTTCCTTGTAGAAGAGTGATACTTGGAACAGGATAGAAAGCCCAGAGATAAACCCACACACCTTGGTCACCTTATCTTTGATAAAGGAGGCAAGAATATACAATAGAGAAAAGACAGCCTCTTCAATAAGTGGTGCTGGGAAAACTGGACAGCTACATGTAAAAGAATGAAATTAGAACACCGTATACAAAAATAAACTCAAAATGGATTAAAGACCTAAATGTAAGGCCAGACACTATAAAACTCTTAGAGGAAAACATAGGCAGAACACTGTATAACATAAATCACAGCAAGATCCGTTTTGACCCACCTCCTAGAGAAATGAAAATAAAAACAAAAATAAACAAAGGGGGGCTTCCCTGGTGGCGCAGTGGTTGAGAATCCGCCTGCCAATGCAGGGGATGTGGGTTCGAGCCTTGGTCCAGGAAGAGCCCACATGCTGCAGAGCAACTAAGTCTGTGCACCACAGCTACTGAGCCTGTGTACCAAAATTACTGAAGCCTGTGGGCCTAGAGCCTGTGCTCCGCAACAAGAAAAGCCACTGCAATGAGAAGTCCATGCACCACCATGAAGAGTAGCCCCGGCTCGCCACAACTAGAGAAAGCTGGCGCCCAGCAACAAAGACCTAACACAGCCAAAAATAAATTAATTAATTAATTAAAAATAAATAAATAAATAAATAAGTAAATAAACAAAGGGGACCTAATGAAACTTAAAAGCTTTTGCCCAGCAAAGGAAACCATAAACAAGATGAAAAGACAACCCCCAGAATGGGAGAAAATATTTGCAAATGAAGCAACTGACAAAGGATTAATCTCCAAAATATACAAGCAGCTCATGTAGCTCATCATGCAGCTCAGTATCAAAAAAACAAACAACCCAATCCAAAAATGGGCAGAAGACCTAAATAGACATTTCTCCAAAGAAGATATACAGATTGCCAACAAACACATGAAAAGTTGCTCGACATCACTAATCATTAGAGAAATGCAAATCCAAACTGCAATGAGGTATCACCTCACACCCGTCAGAATGGCCATCATCAAAAAATCTACAAACAATAAATGCTGGAGAGGGTGTGGAGAAAAGGGAACCCTCTTGCACTGTTGGTGGGAATGTAAATTGATACAGCCACTATGGAGAACAGTACGGAGGTTCCTTAAAACACTAAAAATAGAACTACCATATGACCCAGCAATCCCACTACTGGGTATATACCCTGAGAAAACCATAATTCAAAAAAAGTCATGTACCAAAATGTTCATTGCAGCTCTATTTACAATAGCCAGGACATGGAAGCCACCAAAGTGTCCATTGACAGATGAATGGATAAAGATGTGGCACATATATACAATGGAATATTACTCAGCCATAAAAAGAAATGAAATTGAGTGAGGTGGATGGACCTAGAGTCTGTCATACAGAGTGAAGTAAGTCAGAAAGAGAAAAACCAATACCGTATGCTAACACATATGTATGGAATCTAAAAAAAAACAAATGATGAACCTAGGGGCAGGACAGGAATAAAGACACAGACGTAGAGAATGGACTTGAGGACACGGGGAGGGGGGAAGGGTAAGCTGGGACGAAGTGAGAGAGTAGCATTGACATATATACACTGCCAAATGTAAAATAGATAGCTAGTGGGAAGCAGCCACATAGCACAGGGAGATCAGCTCGGTGCTTTGCAACCACCTAGAGGGGTGGGATAAGGAGGGTGGGAGGGAGACGCAAGAGGGAGGGGATATGAGGATGTACGTATGCATATAGCTGATTCACTTTGTTGTACAGCAGAGACTAGCACAACACTGTAAAGCAATTATACTCCAATAAAGATGTTAAAAAAAAAGAGTGATGCTAATAAATGTAGAAAGAATGACAGAATCAAAAAAATTTGATTACCGTTTTGCATCTCCCACTGAAATGATTGATGAATGATAATCAGTGGCTGCTAAAACTGAAACCGAGTCCCCTTAAACTGAGTTCCTTACTGAGTTTATGATCAACCTCTCTAACCAAAACTTTATTACCTTTCTTGTCCGTGTTCCCCTCAGGATTGAAGAGTATCAAAGAAAAGTGGGGATTAAAACGAAGCAGGACCCTGCAGGGCCTTCCTGGGTACAAAAGTCCCTTTGTGTCCCCCCATTTCTTGCTTATAGAGAAAAGGCTTTAGTCTCCTTGGTCTTCCCTGAGTTCCAAAGAGCAGACCCAAACAGTTACTGATGAGAGAAGTGAGGGAATGCAGAAACAAAGGAAAAGCAGTTAAGCAAGAAAAGTAATGACAACAATGCAGGAATAAAACAGAGTCCTAGTTCCTCCTCAAGGAATATATGTAAAAATCTGACATATCTTTGAGCTGTTCTGCAAAAACTAAGACCCCACCCAGGTGGAGGATGGTGACTACGTGCTGACCACAAGCACTAGACCTCAGACTGGTTGGAAGCAGAAAGTTGACGATTAAGATTTCTGAAACACCACCCTGTTACCTCACCACCAACCAATCAGAGTCCACAAGCTGCAACCCTCACTCTAAATGTTGTTTTTAAAAACCCTTCCCTGAAAGCCATCAGGAAGTTCAGGTCTTTTGAGCTCAAGCTGCAGGTTCTCCTTGCTTGGTGCCCTACAGTAAACACTGGACTTTCCTTCACCACAACCCGGTGTCAGTAGATTGGCTTTACTGCATGGCAGGTGGGTGGACCCAGTTTGGTTCAGTAACAAAACCATTGGTGAAAGGCTGTTGTACAATAGGATGTTTCCACCATCACAATGTATCACCCCACAGATGATAACTGCAAAGAGGAAACAGATCCTTTTTCCAAAAGAGAGATCTGGCAGTCAGTCACCACCTTAACCAATTGATCAACATTAGCATCACTTATACAGGGACAGCCTGGCATGATGTGCCAACAGAAGTGGTACAATATGAAGTACCTGACATGACTTATGAAGCACTGTATTTTGGCCCAAACTGCTTATCCCAAATATAATGAGACCTTCAGAACTAGTTTCCAATATATAGGAATCATAAAAGGCAGAGGAATAAATTAAATAACACCACAATTAATGACAGAATGTAAGACATTCCTCAAGACAATTGGCCTTGTCTTTTCAAAAATATCAAAGTCATGGAAAGTAAGGAGAGGAGGGTGACTGCTGTTCTAGACCAGAAGAACTAAAGAGATATAAAACCAAAATACTTTGTCAACCTTCAGTGGATTCTGGTTCTAAAAAAAAAGCTATAAAATGGGCAATTAAGAACATCTGATTATGGACTGGAAATTAGATATTAGGGAATTATTCATTTTCCTGTGTGTGATAATGATATGGTTATGAAGGAAAATGTCCTTCTTTTTAGGGCATGTACACTGAGGTACACAGGGCTGAAGTTTCACGATGTCTAACACTCATTATCAAAAAGTTTAGCAAAACAAACAAATGAACGAACAGTAAAAAAACCCCACACACTCATACACACACACCTATGTGTAGATAAAGCAAATATGGCAAAATGTTAACAATTGTTAACTCTGGATGTTGAGTGTATGGGTGATCATTGTACTATTTTCTCAACTTTTCTGTATATTTGAATATTTTCAAAATTAAAATGTATTTTAAAAAAGTAAAATTACCATCCCCTGTGCCAGTGACTCCAATTTTTTTTTTTTTTTTTTTTTTTTTTGCGGTACGCGGTCCTCTCACTGTTGTGGCCTCTCCCGTTGCGGAGCACAGCCTCCGGACATGCAGGCTCAGCGGCCATGGCTCACGGGCCCAGCCGCTCCGCGGCATGTGGGATCTTCCCAGACCGTGTCCCCTGCATCGGCAGGCGGACTCTCAACCACTGCGCCACCAGGGAAGCCCATTTTTGTAATTCGTTAAGTATTCTTGAACTTTGTTCTGGGATGCAGTTAAATTATTTAAAGTTTGATCCTTTGGGGTCTTGCTTTTAAGATTAGGTGGGACCAGAACAGTGCTTAGTCTAGGACTAATTTTTCTCCAGTACTGTGTACTCCACCTAATGAAAGTGCCCTGTGAATCATGAGGTTTCCCAGTCTGGCTGATGGGAACTTGCACTATTCCTGCTGTTCATGAACACTGAACACTGGTACTTCTAATCCTTTTGGGTGCTTCTCTCCCTGTCTTTGGATATTTCTTCACATGCATATGCTAGTGAGTGCTCAGCTGAATACTTCAGTAGTTCTCCAGAGTTCTCTCTGTTTCTGCAATCCTCCCCTCTCTGGTACTCTGCAAACTCTAGCCTCTTGTTCTCCCCAGACTCTCAGCTCTGTCCCCCCAAGTCAGAGTGCTTGCTGGGCTCACCTGGGTTCCCTCTCCCTGTACCATGGCCTGAAAACTCTTTCCAGACAGTAATTTGGGGAAATCATAGGTCTCACCTCATTTGTTTCTAGTCTCTTAGGGATCACTGTCCTTCATTATCTGATGACAAGTGTCTTGAAAACAGTTGTTTCATTCAGGGGAATAAAGCAGGAGCTTTTTGTGTGTGTGTGTGAGGAAGAATCATGTTTAATTGATATATGTTTATATCTGTCTAGCTTAGAATAATCCTCCCACTTTATTACCCTGCAATATATGTTTCTAATGTATTTGTCAACTCCATTAGACAAACTTTCACATAACAATACACAGCAAGCAGAAGGAATGTGCTATAGCTTCTTGTGTTTGCAAAATATACTTTTTTAAAGATTTATTCATTTATTTGGCTGCATCAGGTCTTAGTTGCCGCATGCGGGATTCTCCACTGCAGTGAGCAGGCTCTTCGTTGTGGCTGGTGGGCTTCTCTCTAGCTGTGGTGCACGGGCTCAGTAGTTGCGGCACATAGGCTTAGTTGCCCCTACCGCATGTGGGATCTTAGTTCCCCAACCAGGGATCAAACCTGTGTTCCCTACATTGGAAGGCAGATTCTTAACTACTGGACCACCAGGGAAGTCCCAGCAGGGAAGCTTTTAAAAATCCTTAACACGGAAGCCACAACCTAGATAATTAAATCCAAATCTCTGGAGGTGGGGTCCAGGCATCAACATTAGCCCCTCCAAGCTGATTCCAATGTATATGCAAATTTAAAGATCAATATTCTATACTGTGATTTTTATTAATCTGGCGATTTAAAAGTAATTTATTTTAAACTGGGCTTGGACATAGGAAGAAGGTACAAGGGCACATTTTCAAACTTATAGCTGAGCCCCTGATTAAAGAGATAAAATCGCGTTAAAATCCCTTGATTAAAAAACAAAGTTGGTCTCAAGCCCAGAGCAGGGCAGAGCCTGCCTGTGAGAATTAAGTGGCTCCAGCTGTGGGGAGAAGCCTAAGGGGGCAGAGCTAGGAGCTGGACAGCACCTGACAGACTGAAGGTGTTTAACAGTTTATTTTCCATTTAACAAGGCATTCATACCTCAGTGTTGCCTGGCTTCATTTCTCCCCTCAACAATTCTAAGGCAAAATTCACTGTCTCTGTTTGGCAGATAAGGAAATGGGGCTCAAGAGGTTGAGCGACTGGACAAAAGGCAAATCAGTAGCAGAGCTAAAATTTAAACTCCGTTCTCAGATATAGATTAAGGAGCAAAGCAGTCCTTAGCTGGGGAGCTGCTGGGGGTAAGGGAACATCCCTGGAAAGTGCTGAGACGAAGCAAAGTCTGTTGATAGGGCTTCCTGGCAGATGAACAAGAAATAAGCTCCGGAGGGAGCGGGGGGGCGGTGGGTGGCAGGGGTAGGTAGAGACTAAGGCCTTCAAGGGTAATGCTCCGGAAGCAGTAAATAGTCTCCGCACTGCCTTCTAATGACATGGGATCGAGCTTCCCTGAAGGACTTCTGTCTTGGAAGAGGATATGCAAGTGTAGAATCAGAGCTGAATTGCCTGGAAAATAAGTAAGAAACTGGATGCTTCTATTTCATCCTCCCTCCTGGCCCTTCCTCACATGGTACTTAGCCTCTGCTCTCAATTAATGAAGACCATAAAACAACACAGCAATATTGGCTCCCATCTGCTAGTGTCTGCTATGAGTCAGATCCTTCCCACGCATCATTCCATGGATCCTCCCTATGATTCTATGAAGCAGGTATGATCATCATCTCCATTTTAAAGATGAGGAAAGGGAGGCAAAAAGTGACTCTACTCATTATCTATTACTGTGTAACAAGTTACCCCAAAACTTAAGTTTACACCTACAATAAACATTTATTATCTCACACATTTCTGTGGGTCAGGAATTTAAGAGCAGGAATTTAAAAACTGGGTGATTCTGGCCTGGAGCTCTTCAGGAGGTTCCAGCCAAGATCAACCAGGGCTGCAGTCATCTTAAAGCTCAGCTAGAGCTAGAGGATCCAGCTCCAAGGTGGCCCATGGCTGGCAAATCAGTTGGTAGTTGGCACGGGATCCCAGTTACTTGCCATGTGGATCTCTCCATTGGGCTGCTTGAGTGTCCTTACAACATGGCAGCTGACTTCCCCCAGAGCAACTGACCCAAGAGAGCAAAGTGGAAGCTGAAATGTGTCTTTTGACTTAGGCTCAGAAGTCACTGTCATTTGTGCAATATCCTAGTGGTTACACAGGTCAGCCCTAATCACTGTGCAAGGGGACTGACTATACAGGGGTATGAATACCAGGAGGTAAAAATCACAGAGGGCTGTCTTAGAGGCTTGTTACCACAGTGACAAAGTAATTTACCCAAGATCATGTACCTGGGAAGTGTTAGAGGTAGCCTTCAAACCAACGCAGTCACTATGTCACAGTAAGTATTGGTTTGAAGGAGTGGAAGCCAGGCAGGTACTCACAGATCTCCCCTGTCCTGGAGGTATTCATACCTCAAGTCCTGTTCATCTCATTCCAGTGATCAGGTAGGTCAGATGCTTAATCTGATGTGTCAGACAGATACTTTGTCAAAGCAACATGACCTGGGCATGTTTATAAAAGATTGCATAAATCATCACTTGATAGTGGACTTGATGAATCAAAGGGAACCTGGATTTTGGCACTGACTTATGGTGTGACCTAAGGGCAAGTTCCAGCCCCTTTGAGGCTTTTTTTTTTCTTAGCTTTATAATGGGGGTGATTCAGTTCCATGGGCCCTGAGTGAGCTCTGGCTGAGAGGTTCTGGGATTCCATGCATAGAGCTGTTCACCAGGAATGCTGAGGGAATTCCCTCTCCACTCTCCCTTGATCTCTCAGACCTTTGCCCAAGTGGAATGGAACTCTCAGGTGCAAGGCTCACTTTTCTGGAACCAGGCCAGGCTGCTCAGCTCAGCTTCACCCGCAGCTGGCTGGCACCATTGTTCCCCCATAGAGCTGGGCCCCTTTCCAGCTGCTGCTGCCCTCGGGGCAGGGGAGAGGCTCAAAGGACTCAGTTGTGTGACTTTCCCCCTCCCCCAGGGCAGGCCTGGGTCACCCAACGGGCTGACTCAGCTCATGCAGGGGAACAAAGGAGATGAGATATGGTTTAGGGAAAGAACTTGACATTTAACATTTCCCCAAAAAGACTTCAAAGTAATCGTCACTGGGAAAAATCCTCTTACACTTATTTTATAGTTTAGTGGGATATTTTAAAAATTGAGGTGAGGGCATTATAATCATTCAGTGCTTTAGGCACCCATATTTTAATGATTCTACAATGCATATCTGTTTGCCTTTTAATATCTTTGAATATCTAGAACAGTTTATGACAAGTCAAACTAATTGTGGCATATTTTTTTTTTGGTACGCGGGCCTCTCACTGTTGTGGCCTCTCCCGTTGCGGAGCACAGGCTCCGGACGCGCAGGCTCAGCGGCCATGGCTCACAGGCCCAGCCGCTCTGCGGCATGTAGGATCCTCCCGGACCGGGGCACGAACCCATGTCCCCTGCATCGGCAGGCGGACTCTCAACCACTGCGCCACCAGGGAAGCCCAATTGCGGCATTTTTTAAAAGTAGGAAGTGTTACATAAAATAATGGCACATATTACAATTATGCATCTTAAATTTGGTGAAATACGGTAATTAGGCCCTGTTCTTGGAGGCTGGGCCCTATTGCTATCCCTCCCTCACACCCACACCCACCTCCTCACAGCCAACTCCTTGTCCTTACCCTGGATTCTTTGTCTTAACCCTGTGTCTCCAAAACAATCCTTCAAACTTTTTAAAGCTTTTTCTCTGCTTGAGACCCTGAGGGAATTGTGAGGGGGAGGCTGTCCCCCACTTCTGACCAAGACAGAGAGGTTATTTAGTACAGTGAAAGGGCACAGAAGAGTGAAAAGAAATTTAATTCCATGAGCTATAGCTAACAGTTATGTTAGGGGAAACACTGGCTGAAAATGCCCACCCTGGCCAGGTAACCATTTGCATGAGTTGTTTTACAACAGGAGGTCCTGGTAAGGAACACAGAACAAACAAGCCACCACCAACTGGGAGAATTCGGGAAAAGTCAAAAGGAGACGCCAGTTCATATGTCCCACCAACCTCCCAGAATCCTCCTCGCTGGAATCCATCTTGGCTGAGCAACCCATGCGCCCCCAGGAAGGACCCTGAGTCAGAATGATTGGCCAGAGACAACCCGGAAACTAATCCCATTACCGTGAAACCCGAGATTGCAAGCCACGTGGCACAGCAGTCCTCCTGGGTTTCCTTACCCTGCTGCTCTCTGCCCAGGCGCCCCTTCCCAAAAAAGTCTCTTGCTCTGTCAGTGCGTGTGTCTCCTTGGACAATTCATTTCCAAGTGTTAGACAAGAGCCCACTCTTGGGCCCTGGAAGGGGTCCCCCCTTACACCTATTTATCAGGTAGCTACTAGTGTATCCCCATTTTAAAAATGAGGAAACTGAGGCACAAAGAGGCAATATAGCTTGCCCCAAATCACCCCACTAGTAAGTGGCAGAACACAGGGGTAAAAAAACAAAGATTTTCCTTTTCCCCAGAGGTAATACCATCAGAAATGTGGTACATATCCTCCCAGATCTTGTTTTTATGTATTTGTGGCATAAACATATAGAAGTATATCATTTTAGGGAATTCCCTGGCGGTCCAGTGGTTAGGACTCGGCGCTTTCACTACCATAGCCCAGGTTCAATCCCTGGTCAGGCAACTAAGATCCCACAAGCAGCACAGCGCGGCCAAAAGAAAAGAAAAGAAAAGAAACACATCATTTTGCTTTCCAAGGAGGTCATGTTCTTCTGCAATTAACTTTTCCTACTTCACTCCATGACTTAGAGATTTATTTTCTATACAAGTATGTACAGATTTATTAGTTCTTTTTAACTGCTGCCCAGTATTCCAGAGGGTAAATACTGTGAAAATATACCCAAGTACCTATGAGATACCAGGCCCCATCTTCCATGCTTCACATGTGTATCTCATTTCAGCCCTACAGATTGTGATCACTAGCATTCTTGTTGCAACAAAAATAGAAGTGAGGTTTTTTTCCTCTCCTGATAGCAAGGAAAATAAAGGGAACAGTGAACAGGCTAGAGAAGAAACATAAACTGGCCTGAAAGAGTTAATCAATCCTAGTTTTATTTGAACTGTTACTAATCTGTGGTGTCTGTAACTAGATTTGTCCTTCACAAAGTTAACCTGTCACCCCCTAACTCAGTGTAAATTACATCCTGCCCCTATCACCCCCTAATTCTGTGTCATTTACACCATGCACCTGGTATTTACTCTCCCTGCACTCTCTTGTAGCAAATCACCTCACGTAGCTGCATTTCAGAAAGAAGGTCGCAGGCTGATAACCCAGAGACGAACAGACCCAATTACCAGGTTGCCTGACGCCAGTGGTGACTGTTTTAAAATATTGCAAGAAGAAGAGTGCAAGACCTTTACCACTTTGATGCTTATCACTTACCCTGGACTGTAAGTTCCACCTGTAAGACCCCCTGTAATTCCCCAGGAGAGGGGGGGGCACAGTTCTTGAGGCGCTAGCCTACCGTGTCTTCCCCTTTGCCTGGCAGAGAAATAAAAAGCCTCTCTAATTCTTTTCCTCCAAATCTCTGTCTCCATATTTCTATTCGGCATTGGTACGCAGGGAGCCAAAAGTTTTTTTGACAACATTCTTTCCATTTTAAAGATCAAGAAACAACAAGGTCCTACAATATAGCACAGGGAACTATATTCAATATCCTATGGGGGCCCTCGGAAAATAGCTGGACTTTGTCTCCTGTGGACATTTTAAGATAACAGTAATGGCAGGGGCAGAGAAAGGCTAAGCACTGCTTGAGTAAAAGATCAAGAGCTTGGGCTTCCCTGGTGGCGCAGTGGTTGAGAGTCCGCCTGCTGATGCAGGGGACACGGGTTCGTGCCCCAGTCCGGGAAGATCCCACATGCCGCGGAGCGGCTGGGCCTGTGAGCCATGGCCTCTGAGCCTGCGTGTCCGGAGACTGTGCTCCGCAACGGGAGAGGCCACAACAGTGAGAGGCCCGCGTACCGCAAAAAAAAAAAAAAAAAAAAGATCAAGAGGTCACATATTCCTCACCCTTGGGGTCAGGGAGGCCTTGACTGCACATGCACAGAAAGCCTCCTTGGGGGTCAAAAGGGGAGGGGACACCAGACCATAATAAGTTGTGCTAACTCCCCCAAAGGCCCTTGTGCTAAAATCCATCTTGGTTAAAGGATGTGCACACACATAAGGGAGGGCCCTGAGACAAATCAGTGATGGGGTAAAAAGAAAACAAGCCAATTGGCCAGAGGAAAACAAAGATATGGAAGGCTGCCCCTTATAAATGATTTAAACTTCCCAAAGGTGTGACTTTTTCCTAAGCTCACCCCCGAGTCTGTCGGCATGTACTCTGCTTTTCTAATAAACGCTTTACTTTCCTCTCTACCTTCTGTCTCCTTGTCAAAATTTTTTTTCAAGGCAGACAGGAGCTGGGGCCCAGACTTCAGCTGCTGGCCCTCACGGTCTAGTGGTTAAGATCTGGCGCTCTCACTGCCACGGCCAGGGTTTGATCCCAGTCTCACTTCCAGCTGCTGCTCACTGCTGTCTCTCCAAAATCAAACTCACAGAATCTCCTGGATGTAGGGAGAACCAGGCTTGGAGACTACCTAGCTAAGGTCAGTGCCCTACAACATGGGGCAGAATTGGCCCTATGAAGACAGCACTGTTGCCAGCAGCAGCCCAGACATGGCTGCCCCATAGTCTCTGTGGACCTGTGAGTGTCTGACTGGTGGAGCCTAGGGCATATGACTATACCCTAGCAGCAAGGGTGGAATTTCTAGTTCCTGGTATGGTAGCCGGGTTCTGTTTCAGAGGCAGGGGATTTTCCCCAAACAGAGGAAAGGAGTTCAGATGATGGGTGGCTAAAAAGGATGATTAATATCCTTCATTAGAAGCAACAATGAAGAAGGAGCCCTGGGGAACGAAGAAGGTTCTGAGATGCACGTGGTGGTCAGGATACTAGGGGCCTGTGTTTGAGAGGGCCCTAGGGGAAGCAGTATCCTTTCTGAAGGCTTTGGAGGGGAGACTACAGAGGCCCTGAAGGAAGGGGAATTCTGGGAAGGTCAAGAAGTGTATTTTGTAAGGAAAATAGAGGTTCAGAGGCTATAGAGGAAACATTTAGATAGGGACTGATATGAGAGGGGCTAGGGGTAGGGGAGCCTGGAGCAGCAAGCGGTGATGGTATGGTTGAGGGTGGGAGTGCTGGAGGCAGGACAAGAGTACGGCCATGGCGGGAACTGAATTCAGATCCTGATAGGGTGAGAATCTTAGTGCAAGAGGCTGGAGCCAATGTCCTCATTCTGCCCCAACCCCCTCTGGTGGGAGTACCTGCGGAGGGTCCCTGAGCAATCCTGGCATGGTCTCAGAGAGGTAGTTTGTGATGGGGCAACCTGGCCCTGAGCATGGCATTGAATGTCCCTGTGGGCAGAGTGTCACTACATCCAAAGCAAGATTGTGCTTACCTCCCCATATTTGTGCCTGTTGCCCCCAAGGAAGTTTCCCAAGCAGAGATTACAACTAATTTCCTTTTGTATCCCCAGGGATGAGTACTGGATTGGGAGTTGGAAAAAACTAGGCCTAACCTGACTTGTCTGTTAATTTACTGTGTGACTTTAGACAAATCAGTCAACCTCTCTGAGCCTCAATTTCGTTATGTCTAAAACCTTGATCTCTGAGGCCCTCCTAGACTTACTACCTATGATTCTCTTACCTCTTCTTTCTAACCTAGCTGGTATATATAATTACATTGTATGAGTACATCATATTTTATTATCCTGTTGATGGATATCAGGTTGCTTCTAATACTTTGCATTTACAAACAATGATGCGATGAATGGCACTGTACACACGTCTTCTTGTGCAAATGTGTGAATATCTCTCAGTTATAGACTTGGGAATGGAACTGGTGAGTCAAAGGGAATGCACACCTTCAACTTTGCAAGTTATTGCTAAATGGCTCTCCAAGCGGTTACACCTATTTACTCCTCCCCTACCACTGAAGCGTGAGAAGTCCTAGTGCTCCCCATCCTTGCCAACACTTGGTACCGACAGACTTGTTAATGTTTTGATTAAAATAGATCATACAGTTAAGTAGATAAAATGTACTTGTCCTAAGTGCTCATATAACTGGGAATTCCCTGGTGGTCCAGCGGTTAGGACTCCGTGCTTTCACTACCGAGGGCCCAGGTTCGATCCCTGGTTGGGGAACTAAGATTCCACAAGCTGCATGGTGCAGCCAAAAAATTTTAAAAATAACAAACAAAGAAAACCCCATACAACCACTACCCAGATTAAGATATTTCCAGACCACTAGAAGGCTCCCCTACCTAGTTCAGAGTCCCCCACCCGCTTACCAAAGTAACTACTATTCTAACTTCCATAAACATAAATTAGTTTTGCCTGTTCTTGAACTTCATACAAGTGGAACTACACAGTATGTGATCTTTTTTGTTTAGCTTCTTTCACTCAAAATAGTATCTGATATTCATCCATGTTTCAGGTGTACCTGTAGTTTGTTCTTTTTTTTTTTTTTTTTTGCGGTACGTGGGCCTCTCACAGCTGTGGCCTCTCCCGTTGCGGAGCACAGGCTCCGGACACGCAGGCTCAGCGGCCATGGCTCACGGGCCCAGCCGCTCCGCGGCATGTGGGATCCTCCCGGACAGGGGCATGAACCCGTGTCCCCTGCATCGGCAGGCGGACTCTCAACCACTGCGCCACCAGGGAAGCCCTGTTCTTTTTATTACTGTATAGAATTCTATTGTATGATATACCACAATTAGTTTATTCATTCTCTAGTTGGTGAATTGTTTTCAGTTTTGGTCTATTATGAATAAAGTTACTACAGACATCTGTGAACTAATCTTTTTGTGAAAATAGGAACTCATTTCTCTCTTTTAGGTATAGACCTAAAAGTGGAAGTATTGGGTCGTAGGGTATGCATATGTTCAGCTTTAATAGATTCTGCCAATTTTCCAAAGTGGTTGTACTCATATTCACTCCCACCAGCAGTGTAGGAGAGTTCTTGTTGCTCCACATCCTCGCCAACAATGGCATTATCAGTCTTCCTAATTTTAGCCATTCTGATTAGTGTATCTCTTGGTTTTACATATATTTCCCTGACGAGTGATAATGTTGAGTCATCCTTATACACTTATTGGCCATTGAGATATTTAATTATGTGATGTGCCTGTTCAAGTCTTCTGCTCATTCTTTCTTCATTTTATTCTTTTAGCTGGATTTGTCTTATTCTCATTAACTTATAGAAGTTCTTTATGTTTTCTGTATATGAGTCCTTGGTCAGATATATGTATTGTAAATATCTTTTCTCAGTCCGTGATTGTTTTTCACTTAATGAGGAAAAATCATAAATTTCTCAATGGCAGGACAATCAAACTAAGTCAGAATTGAAACACACACAACCTTAGTAAACATGCCTGAGCAAAAGAAAAAAAAACACACACACATAACATGCTCCCATTCGCGACAGGCTTTTCCCAATGTGCAATGTGCATCTGCATTATACATTAACCAGACCTCCTCAAGGTGGGAGGATGTAATCAAACTTTGAGAAACATGGTCCCTTTCTTCTGACACCAGTATTATATATTTTTATTTTTTACTATTCAGTTTTTTATTTTATTTTTTAAACTTTTATTTATTTTTGGCTGCCTTGGGTCTTTGTTGCTGCGTGCAGGCTTTCTCTAGTTGCGGTGAGCAGGGGCTACTCTTCCTTGTGGTGCGCGGGCTTCTCATTGAGGTGGCTTCTCCTTGCGGAGCCCAGGCTCTAGGTGCATGGGCTTCGGTAGTTGTGGCATGCGGACTCTGGAGCGCAGGCTCAGTAGTTGTGGCACATGTGCTTAGTTGCTCCACAGCATGTGGGATCTTCCTGGACCAGGGCTTGAACCTGAGTCCCCTGCATTGGCAGGTGGATGCTTAACCACTGCACCACCAGGGAAGCCCGCATTATAATTTTTAAGATTAATATTTCTTTCTCATCCTGTACAGGGGTCACATTGACCTAAAGTCTTGCTCTTTACATGCATACCTGACATAAACATCTCTGATGAACTTTATGTATAATGTCAACCTGTCAATATGATAGATAATTCTTTGTCTCAAAAATGTATAAAACTGTATCTCTAGCTCCTGACAGGTTGAACAGTCTTCAGAGCCTCTCAGAGTCTGTCTCCTGGGTTATAATCCTCAGTTTGGCTTGAATAAAGTTCTCTTTTTTTCTTCTTAGCTTGATTGTTAATTGATTTTTCATCAACACACTTTTAAATGAGCACCTGTTCATTTTTTTACCAATCTTATAGATGTAAAATTAGTTTTCGTTGTAGTTTTAATTTGTGTTTTCCTGATTAAGTGTGTCTTCATCAGTTTGAGCTGCCATAACTAAGTACCATAGACAAGGTGGCTTAAAAAAGCAGAAATTTATTTCTCACAGTTTTGGAGGCTGGAAGTCTGAGATCAGCATGGTGAGGTTATAGAGAGGGCCCTCTTCCAGGTCTCACATGGCAGAAAGAGCAAGCTAGCTCTTTGGCCTCTTGTTATAAGGGTACTAATCCCATTCATGAGGGCTCCATCCTCATGACCTAATTACATCCCAAAGACCCCCACCTCTAAATACCATAACACTGGGTTTAGATTTCAACCTATGAATTTGGGGGAGACACAAACATTCAGTCCATAACATTCTGCCCCTCCCTCCCCCCCAGATTCATGTCCTTCTCAAATGCAAAATATTCATTCCATCTCAACAGCCTGTCCACTGGAAAAAAAATGCACAACCTAAAAGTTGAGAATTATGTTTTATTAGGAGGACTTACTGAGGACTTAAGCCCAGGATACAGTTCCTCAGATGGCTCTGAGGGACTCTTCCAAAGAGGTAAGGGAGGAGCCAGGATATATGGTTTTTGCTGAGAAAAAAACCCAAAAAACCAAAAACAAACAAACAAAAAAAATGTAGTGGAACATCAAAAGATTACTGCTAATCACAAAAAAACCCCAGACATCTCAAACTAATGATTTTAGTGCTTTTCTAAAGTCCTAAAATCAAGATGCAAGAGTCTGGGCTTATTGAAATTATTCCTTCGATATGCATCTTAATAATCTAGGGCAAGTATCCTGTTTTTCCCCATCTTGAATTCCCCTCAGCGTACACCGTTGGGGGCTGTTGTAGTGGCTGATGGCTTTTTGGCTGCAACATCCTTTGTTTATTGAAATGGCAGGCAGCATTCTTTGTCCATAGCCCCAAGAGTCCTAACTTGTCCCAGCATCAACTCTAAAGTCTAAAATCCAAAGTCTCATCTAAATATCATCTAAAATCAGATACGGCTGAGACTCCAGGTATGATTCATCCTGAGGAGGCAAACTGCGCTCCAGATGTGAACCTGTAAAACCAAAAAGATATGTGCTTCTAAAATACATTGGTGGGACAGGCACAGGATAGACATTCCCCCTCCAAAAGGGAGGAGGAGGGAATAAGGAAGGCCTGAAGGGTGTCAAGTGAGTCCAAAATCTGGCAAGGTAATCTCCAGGAGACCCTAAGTCTCAAGAATAATCCTCTTTGGCTCCGTACTCTGCCCTCCAAGCCCACTGGGGTAGACATCCTACCCCTCAGTTTTGCGGGGCCTGCAGGGTCCTGTCCCCAGGGTTCTGCCAGGCAGGAGTCAAGCCCCCACTTAACTCCAGAGGTCATCTGGCCTCTGAAAGTGAGGCAATGACCCCTCCCTCCTTTGGAAATTGAGGAGGCAGCCCTGGTGGTCTCTGAATCACCTGTAGGGTAATGGATTCTTTCAAGAATAGAGCACATTTGCAGCTGAATAGCTTTATGGTCCCTTCCTATAAAATCAAGAAGTCTAACCACCTTCCTGCATTCCTTTCCATCTCCTTCTTATTTGGCTCAAACTGGCCGATTAAGTCCATGGTTTACATATTGTACTTCACCTTGAGAGGTCTGCTGGGACTTGAATCTAGTTACAGGTCTAGAAGCAAAGGATGGTGGGATGAGTTCTGAAGAGAATCAGCATTATCTTGCACGGCAACTGCCTCAGGGGAGGCCATTAGAGTTTCCTCAATCTGTGCAGCGTTAATCCCCTCAGATGGCTTTGTAAAGGCAGATACCATTGGGGGGTGGGGACATCTCTTCCACTGGCAGAGAAGACTCGTTAGAATTTAGCAGTTCAATGTCTTCAGCTTCATCAGGGTCCTTTACACGTCTCCATTCTAACTTACAGGATCCCATTTTTTCCCAATCAATGCCCTCACTTTACTATTTTACTACTTTACTATTAATAGTAGACACACTTTGAGGCTGGGAGTTCAGCTTACATTGTAACTCAGTCCCTCTCAGGACGAGATTCTGCCTTTGATTTTTCAACAGTTTCAGCCCCTTGGCAACAGAAGATAAGAGATTCGTTCCTTCAGGACACACATAGAAACTCTTAGGTCGGGGACTTCCCTGGTGGCACAGTGGTTAAGAATCCGCCTGCCAATTCAGGGTACACGGGTTCGAGCCCTGGTCCGAGAAGATCCCACATGCTGCGGAGCAACTAAGACCGTGGCGCCACAACTACTGAGCCTGAGCTCTAGAGCCCACGAGCCACAACTACTGATGCCCGCGCGCTTAGAGCCTGTACTCCGCAACAAGAGAAGCCACCGCAATAAGAAGACTGTGCAATGCAACGGAGAGTAGCACCCCCCTCGCCGCCACAACTAGAGAAAGCCTGCGCACAGCAACAAAGACCCAACGCAGCCAAAAATATACATAAATAAATAAATAAATTTTTAAAAAAAGAGAGAAACTCTTAGGTCATTTATGCAACGCTTGAAGCTGGGAATCTGAACCTATGAACTCTCTCTTTTCTGGCACCACTTTGTCCAGTGACATCAGAAGCAACCAGACAAGGTAATTGTAATAATTAGTTTTCCAAAAATGTTTGAAACTCTTATATACACAGTCACCCAGCTCCCTGCTTCTTATAAGTGGTTGCTTAGGAGTATCCAATGCAGGTAATTTGTGTACCTCTATTGCCAAATCACACCATAGATGATCTGCTCTCTTTACTACAGAAAATAGAGTAATAAGAGATTAGAGGGCCAATTTCAGGAACCCCAGAACCAATTCAGAAAACTCATCCTTAATGGTCTGTTCCTCTAAAACTACTCTCAGTATCAAAATCTGTATTGGGGTTCTCCAGAGAAATAGAAGCAATAGGGTATATGAGACAGACAGAGAGAGAGAGAGAGGGACCAAGCAGGGCCTTCCTGGGTACAAAAGCCCCTTTGTGTCACCATTTCTTTTTTGTAGAAAAAGCCTTTAGTCTCCTAAGCCTTCCCAGAGTTCCAAAGAGCAGGCATAGGCAGCTACTTATTAGGGAAGGGAGGAAATGCAGAAACAAAGGAAAAGCAGAAAACCAAGAAAAGTAATGACAGTAGTTCAGCAATAAAACAGAGCCTAGTTCCTCCTCAAGGGATATACATAACAATCTGAAGGATATCTTTGAGCTGTTCTTCAGGAACTAAGCCTCCCCTCCCCTTCCCCAGGTGCGAGATAGTGACTATGCACTGAACACAAGCATTAGACCCCAGACTGGCTGGAACCAGAAGGTTGATGATTGAGTTTCCCAAAACACCGCCCTGTTACCTCACCACCAACCAATCAGAAGAAAGTCATGAGGGACTTCCCTGGTGGTCCAGTGGTTAAGAATCCTCCTCCCAATGCAGGGGACACGGGTTCGAACTCCGGTCGGGGAACTAAGATCCCACATGTCGTGAGGCAACTAAGCCCACGCACCACAACTAGTTAGCCTGTGTGCTCTGGAGCTCGTGCACCACAACTAGAGAGAAGCCTGTGCAACGCAACTAGAGAAGTCTGCTGGCCGCCACAAAAAGCCTATGTGCTGCAATGAAAGATCTCGCATGCTGCAGCTAAGACCCAACACAGCCAAATAAATAAATTAATTAATTTAATTTAATTAAAAAAAAGAAGAAACTCATGAATCCTGTAGCCCTCACCCCTATATATTGCCTTTAAAAACACTTCCCTGAAAGCCATCATGGAGTTCAGGTCTTTTGAGCATGAGCTGCTTGTACTCCTGCTGGGTCCTGCAATAAACACCGGTAGTTTCCTTCACCACAACCCAGTATCAGTAACTTGAGAGATAAGGAATTGGCTCGTGCAGTTATGGAGGCTAAGAAGTCCCGTGATCTGTCATTGGCAAGCTGGAGACCCTGGAAAGCTGGTGGTGTAATTTAGTCCAAGGGCAGGAGAACATCAATGTCCAGCTCAAGCGGAAATCAGGAAGGAAATGAATCCTCTCTTCCTACACTTTTCATTCTGTTCAGGTCCTCAGTGGATTGGGTGATGCCCACCCACATTAGGAGGGCAATCTATTTTACTGAGTCCACTGATTCAAATGTAATCTCATCTGGAAATACTCACAGACACACCCAGAAATAAAGTTTAATTTGGGCACCCATGGCCCAGTCAAACTGACACATAAAATTAACCATCACAAAGGGTGAAGGTGGTGGTTATACTTTGCCAACCAGAGAAGACTCAGAAGGGGTATCCAATGCTGGGCCTACCCCTTCCTTTTTGACTGCCATTGTGCCTAGTATAGGCTCTGGACTCAAAAGAATCAAGAAACTTGATAGGGCTTCCCTGGTGGTGAAGTGGTTAAGAATCTGCCTGCCAATGCAGGGGACACGGGTTCGAGCCCTGGTCCGGGAAGATCCCACATGCCGTGGAGCAACTAAGCCTGTGTGTCACAACTACTGAGCCTGTGCTCTAGAGCCCACGAGCCACAACTACTGAGCCTGCAAGCCACAACTACTGAGCCTGTGAGCCACAACTATGGAAGCCCATGCGCCTAGAGCCCGTGCTCCACAACAAGAGAAGCCACCACAATGAGAAGTCCACACACCGCAATGAAGAGTAGCCCCTGCTCGCCACAACTAGAGAGACCGGCGTACAGCAACAAAGACCCAACACAGCCAAAAATAAATAAATAAATAAATAAAATTTATTAAAAAAAAAAAGAAACTTGATAAAGTGATTAATTTCATGAAACATCTACCAAATAATAAAAATTCGAAGTTGAGCACCTAGTATATGCGAAGAACTATAGAAAGCATTTTACATTCATGATTTCATCTCTCCCTCTTGACAACCCTAGGAATCTATGTTATTGTCCTCTTTTACAAAGGTGGAAATTGAAGGGAATTCCCTGGCAGTCCAGTGGTTAGGATTCCGTGCTTTCACTGCCGAGGGCGTGGATTCACTCCCTGTTTGGGGAGCTAAGATCCTGTGAGCTGTGTGACATGGCCAAAAAAGACAAAGGTGGAAACTGAAACTCAGAGAAGCCCACGTGACCCTGCATTAGATCCCGGGAAAATGAAGTACTGTGGGTTCAGTGGAGGCCCCCAAAAGATGTAGCCACATCTTAATCCCAGAACCTGTAATTGTGACCTTATTTGGAAAAAGGGTCTTTGCAGATGCAATTAAGTTACGGAGATAAGTTTATCCAGGTGGGCTCTAAATCCTAAATCCAATAACAAGTATTGAAGAGACAAAAAGAGGAAAGAGACAGAGAGAGAAGAGAAGGCCATGTAGACTGAGGCAGAGGGCTTCCCTGGTGGTGCAGTGGTTAAGAATCTGCCTGCCAATGCAGGCAACCTGGGTTCAAGCCCTGGTCCGGGAAGATCCCACATGCGTAGCAACTAAGCCCTTGCACCACAACTACTGAGCCCACATGCCACGACTACTGAAGCTTACGAGGCTAGAGCCTGAGCTCTGCAACAAGAGAAGCCACTGCCATGAGAAGCCCATGCACCGCAACAAAGAGTAGCCTCTGCTCGCCGCAACTAGAGAAAGACGCGCACAGCAACGAAGACCCAATGCAGCCAAAAATAAACAAATAAATTTATATTAAAAAAAAAAAAGACTGAGGCAGAGACTGGAGTGATAGAGCCACAAGCCAGTGAACTCCTAGAGCCACCAGAAGCTGGAAGAGGCAAGAAAGAATTCTTCCCAAGTCTTCAGAGGAAGTGTGGCCCTGCTGACACCTTGATTTTGGACTTCTGTTATTTGGATTTCATAACTGTGAGAGAATAAATTTCTGTTGTTTTGCAACCCAAGTCCATGGTAATGTGTTACAGCAGCCCCAGGAAGCTACCACATGAGGGTAGTGGAGAAGAGAAAGGAGAAGAAGGAGGGTTGTCCTCTCTTGCAAAAGTTCATGGTCCTCCATCTCTTGGCAGCTGTATGACCCAATTTCCTCCCTTCTGCCCCTAGTTCACTGCACTGCAACCTCAACGGCTGCCTCTTCATTCCTGGAGTGTGCCAGCACATTCTCACCTAAAGGTCTTTGTGCTTGCTGTTCCCTCTGCCTAAAACATCTTCCCCCAGACACCCTCAGCTCTCTGCCCCTCAGAGAGGCTATGACATCCTCTAGAGCAGCGGTCCCCAACCTTTTTGGCACCAGGGACCGGTTTCGTGGAAGACAATTTTCCACAGACCCGGGTGTGGGAGAGGGTGGTGCAATGGTTCAGGCGGTGATGGGAGCGATGGGGAGCGGCAGATGAAGCTTCCCTCACTCGCCCGCCACTCACCTCCTGCTGTGCGGTCGGATTCCTAACATGCCACAGACTGGTACCGGGCCATGGCCCGGGGCTTGGGGACCCCTGCTCTAGAGTATCTCCCACCTCCCAAGTCACCCCATTCCTTTTATTTTTCTTTATGGCAGTCACCCCCACTTGACGTTACACTTGTGCATGATACATGTGTTTATGTGTATAACGTCCCCCCAGTAGGACGTCCTCTAGGACAGGGGCTTTGTTCACTGCTATATCCCCAGCCTCTAGCACAGGGGTCCCCAATCCCTGGTCAACGAACCCGTACCGGTCTGCGGCCTGTTAGGAACCAGGCCTTACAGCAGGACGTGGGCGGCAGGCGAGCGAGGAAAGCTTCATTTGTCGCTCCCCATCGCTCGCATTACGGCCTTGAACCACCGCCCACGACCTGCCCCACCCCCCGTCCGTGGAAAAATTGTCTTCCATGAAACTGGTCCTTGGTGCCAAAAAGACTGGGGACCGCTGCTCTAGCACAGTGCCTGGCCCGCAGTAGGTTCTCAATAAATATCCGTTGACTGAATGAACAAATTATCTACTAATAGCAATGGGGCTGAGGAGGAGGCGGGCCCAGATACATAGCTGTCATCCAAGCTCAAGAGGCAACAGTGTGTGGGAAGCAGCCCTAACAGACCCCTGGATCCCAGCCCAAGTGTGATTATGAACCTCAGAAAAGCCTTTCTCCAAGCCCCTCCACCTGGCTCGCCTCACCTTTCCAGCTGGTATAGTCCCTAGGAGTTCATTTGATTTGAACATCCCTGGAAAGTTCTGAAAGCTTTCTTTGTTTCTACACTTTCTTTTTTTGCAAGCATCAAGCATGGACAGGCACCATCTGGAAAACACATTTTCATGCACACATAGCCACACAATCTAACACATGTGCTTGGCCTATCTCACACTCTTGTATGCCCTCATGGCTCAATCTACCCACCCCCAGTACTAATTACACACACCTGCAACACACACGCATACTTGGCCTGAGTCGTTCTCACTCCCCGTTTCACACATTCCTGCACAGCCATGGTTCTGCATGTGCCTCGTGTACACAGGCAGACCTCTACCCAGGTTCTACCTGTAAACTCACTCACACTGACACACATACACACTCGTTCATTCAGCTCCTGTGGGCATGTGCCCATGGACCCACTTGCACACACATCTTTGAACACACTTCCAGGCTTCTTCACACATAAACAGGCAATGGTCTGGGGGTGGTAAACTACGCTGGTCAGAGCTTAGTGAGATGAGCTGTCCCAGCAACAGTGATACCCACTGAGCACTGGCCATGTGCCAGGTACCCTGCATTTTGGGTCCTTATCTCTTTCAATCCTCACAACAATCACATGAGGCAGGTGCTATTATTAGCCCCAATTTATAGATCAGAAAACTGAGACTCAGGACCACAAATAGTAGAGTTAGGATTCTAATCCAGGCACTTGACTCCAGGCATCTGACGATATTTCCCATCCCTCATGCTTTTCTAGAACCTTGCCATTCTCCAATCAAGAGGTAGAGTCGGGCTTCCCTGGTGGCGCAGTGGTTGAGAGTCCGCCTGCCGATGCAGGGGACACAGGTTCTTGCCCCGGTCCGGGAAGATCCCACATGTTCTTCCCACATGCCGTGGAGCAGCTAGGCCCGTGAGCCATGGCCGCTGAGCCTGCGCGTCTGGAGCCTGTGCTCCGCAACGGGAGAGGCCACAACGGTGAGAGGCCCGCGTACCGTAAAAAAAAAAAAAAAAAAAAAAAGAGGTAGAGTCTGTGGTCCCTTACCTTGATCTTGGGTGGGTCTTTGTGACTACCTCAACTAACAGCGTGGTGGAAATAATGCCATATGAATTCCAAGGCTATATCATAAAAGGTGATACATATAACATCCAAGACAAAAAAAACAACCTAAGTGTCCATCGATGCATGAATGGATAAAGTAAATGTAATATATATGTGTGTATTATTGTATATATATAATATTTTATATATTGTATATGTAATAATGTTGACTAGTATTATACAGGAAATACTGCCATTTGGGACAACATAGATGAATCTTGAGGGTATTATGCTAAGTGAAATAAGTTGGAAAGAGAAAGACAAATACTGTATAGTCTCACTTATATGTGGAATCTAAAAATGTCAAACTTATAGAAATAGGATAGAATGGTGGTCGCCTTTCTGGAAGGCTGGGGGTGGAGGAAATGGGGAGATGTTGGTCAAAGAGTATAAACTTCCAGTTTTAAGATGAATAAGTTCTGGGGATCTAATGTGTAGCAGGGTGACTAGAGTTAACAATACTGTATTGTATACTTGAAAGTTGCTAAGAGAATAGATCTTAAATATTCTCACCACTACCATCACCACAACCCCCAAAATTATTGGTAGTTATGTGAAGTGAACGATGTATTAACAAACCTTATTGTGGTAATCATTCCACAATATATCCTGTATCAAATCATCACATTGGAGAGAGTAGCACTGACATATGTACACTACCAAATGTAAAATGGATAGCTAGTGGGAAGCAGCCGCATAGCACAGGGAGATCAGCTTGGTGCTTTGTGGTGACCTAGAGGGGTGAGATGGGGAGGGTGGGAGGGAGGCTCAAGAGGGAGGGGATATGGGGATATATGCATACATATAGCTGATTCACTTTGTTATACAGCAGAAACTAACACAACATTGTAAAGCAATTATACTCCAATAAAGATGTAAAAAAAAAAATCATCACTTTGAGCACCCTAAACTTAGACAATGTTATATGTCAATTATATCTCAATAAATCTAGATAAAAAAAATTTTAAGAATAGTTTTAGGGGGAGGAGATAAATTGGGAGATTGGGATTGACATATATACACTACTATATATAAAATAGATGAGTAATAAGGACCTACTGTATAGCACAGGGAGCTCTACTCAATACTCTGTAATGACCTATATGGGAAAAGAATCTAAAAAAGAGTGGATAGATGTATATGCATAACTGATTCACTTTGCTGTACAGCAGAAACTAACACAACATTGTAAATTAACTATACTCCAATAAAAATTAATTAAAAAATTTAAAAAATAAAAATACTGTAACAAAAAAATAAAGTGCAGTTAAAAAAATAGTTTTTTTAAAAAAAGGTGATACAACTTCTGCCTGGCTCTCTCTTGGCACGCTCAACCTTGTAACGCAGCTACCATGCCATGAGGAAACCCAAGCCACATGAAGAGACCATGTGCAGGTTTCCTGCTGACAGCCCCACCGAGATCCCAGCTGACAGTCCGCATCAACTGGCAGTCACGTGAGTGAGGAGGCCTTCAAGTGGCACCAGCCCAGCCATTGTCTGATTGCAACCACACAAGAGACCCTGAAAAAGAACTGCCCAGCTGAGCCCAATCAACTCCCTAATCCAAAAGATAATAATAAAAAATGATTGTTGTTGTTTTATGCCACTAAACATGGGTGGTTTGCTACACAGCAATAGATAACCAGATGCCAGGGCAGAGAATTACCCACAATTAGCCTCAGTGTCCCATATGGGGAGGTGATGCCAAGCTCTTTGTCCTCCTTCTGGACCCTGCTCTTCTACTCCCAAGATCAAGGATCTCAGAGCACAACCCTCATCATCTGATCCTCACACACAAGACCACTGGCTCATCAATCTCCTTATCTGGGTGTGAGCTCTTTAGCTCTAGGCTGGCTCTCATCCGCTGCTGACTCTGTGATGATTCAGGCAAATGCTCATCCCTGAGTTTCCTTTTCTGTAATATGTGTAAGGATCTCAGCTCTGCGGACCTCACAGGGAGGCTGTGAGGATCCATCCCAGAAGCTTGAGTCTAAGGGATTACTACTAGGATCAAGGTTGGCAACCGGAAGATAGGTAAAGTATAACCAACTCATGAGGTCAGGAAGTTGTGCAACGTGGGGACGTCCAGCATAGGGGCAAAGAATCAGTGGGTGCCGTGCAAATGCGAATGACAACCAATGTTCATTAGGATGATCCCGGACCATTGAGAAAACTTCAAGTCAGAGATCAGACTGGCAGAACAACTGAAGTGGGCCAGGGGCGGGGGATATATATTGGCCTAGAGAGCTTATACACCATCTAAAGAAGACAACTAATATATAGCTCACGTACCCATTGCTATATGACAACGTAGTCGCAGTGGCCAGATCTGATATATATATATATATTTTTAGATCTGATAATTTTTAAAAGAGAAGGTAGAAATATGGATTGCCATGTGAATTCCCTTAATTAAAAAAAAATTGGCAACTAATTCAAAACATTAGAAAACATCAGTTTAGGAGGCAAACATCCCAAAGACTACCATGTTCTAATCTCTGCTCAAATTTACGTATCATCCATTCCAGCCCACAAACCTTAACCAAGTAGCTGCCCTTGGCCAGCCCTGGAGCTGGACGCTGGGATGCAGAGGTGCCCAAGGTTTGGTGGCTTCCCTGAAGGAGGTCACAGCCTTCTGAGCTTTCAGTCACCTGTGAGGAATTTAGGGGCACATATAACACATTTTACAAAGCTGGGGACCAAAAGCAAAACAAAACTGTGTGATGCCTGAGGGCACACTGGAAGTTCTTCTTGGGCAGAACAGCGCTGCACATTGGGTAAAAGAATCACCAGGGTACTGAGATGAGTTTTGGAGGGATTAGGGAGGATGACACTATGTTGGTGCACATGTGAGTGTCCCCTTCAGGGCCAGAGGGACAGAGAGGGAGGATGTATATGTGTGGGAAGCAGAAGTGATCAAGGCCAAAGCAGCAGAGCTATGAGGCCAAGAGCCTACACCCTGAGCAAGGCAGAGCTGGGTTCAGACCCTTACTCTGCAGCTCACCAGCTGGGTTTTCCTTCCCTCAGTTTCCTTATCTATAAAATACAGTTAAGGGGATTCCCTCGTGGTCCAGTGGTTAGGACTCTGTGCTTTCACTGCTGAGGGCACAGGTTCAGTCCCTGGTCGGGGAACTGGAATCCCTGCAAGCTGAGTGGTGTGGAAAAAAAAAAAAAAAATACAGTTAATAATGATTTTTATCTCATAGGCTTGTTGAGGGGGTTAAACAGGATTATCTGCAATAAGGGTCTGAAACAGTTCATGATGTTAGCTGCTATTTCCCCCCTCTCTTTTTACTCTGCCACGACTACGTAAATATTCCCACACCTGGGCAGGTTTCTTTCTGCTTTCTCTGCCTGGCTTTTTCTGAAGACCCAGATGGATGCCTTTCCTCTGAGAAAACTCCGCAGCCCAAGGCTGATGCGTTATCTTCTCGGTCCATTCTGGACCCTCTGCTCAGACCTGCCCTGGCATCAGTGATCTGTATGGAAGTGCTTGGTGAGTATCTCTCCCCAACAGGAAGGAAGTTCCTTGAAGGCAGGGGCCAGGTCTGAGTCACCTGTGTTCCGCAGTAGCCTGCCCCTGAGTGGGTGCCAGCAATGTTTGTGGAATGAATGCAAGGGAAGAGGAAGGGAAGGGCTTCACAAACAGCTCACAGATCACTGGCTCAACATTCCTCAGAACCCAGAGCCCTGGCAGTTAAAGCACATCCGATCTAACACCTAACAGAGTGTGGGCAAGTGGCTGAATATGTGTGAGTGAGTATGGGAGAGTGTGAATATGTATGAGTGAATATGTGTGTGTGTGTGGATTTGCGTGTGACGGTGAGGAAAGTATACAGGTGTGAATGGACATGTGTGTGAGGGTTTGTACTGTATTCACGCATAAACACACACATGTTCACTAAGATGGCACTCCAGGGAGTAGGGTCTTTTCTTTTTTTAAAAAATTTAATTAATTAATTTATTTATTTTTGGCTGTGTTGGGTCTTCGTTTTTTTTTCTGTGCGAGGGCTTTCTCTAGTTGCCGCGAGCGGGGGCCACTCTTCATCGCGGTGCGCGGGCCTCTCACTATCGCGGCCTCTCTTGTTGCGGAGCACAGGCTCCAGACGCGCAGGCTCAGTAGTTGTGGCTCACGGGCCCAGTTGCTCCGCGGCACGTGGGATCCTCCCAGACCAGGGCTCGAACCCGTGTCCCCTGCATTGGCAGGCAGACTCTCAACTACTGCGCCACCAGGGAAGCCCCAGGGTCTTTTCTTGTTCCTTCTTGTATTCTAGCACTCTCAAATGAATGCGGGGTGGTGGGGTGTAGGGGAGAGCATGATGGGAAAGCAGAGTGGCACAGTGCTTATCAGCAGAGGTTCTCGATCAGACATCATTGGTGCTTCCTAACTTTGGGCAGATCAACCACTGTAAGCCTCAGGTTTTCATCTATAAGATGGGGTATAACTACAGCACCTACGTATAGGGTGGTGCATACGAAGTACTCGAATGTTGACTAGTATTATACAGGGTGTCACTATCAACACTCAGAGCAGATACTTGCACCGGCTAAAGGCACGTGAAACAAGTCAAAAGTCTACTCACCAGCTATGTCCATCAAACTTCTCTGAGTCTTAGTTTCTTCTGTGAGAGGCAGCATAAAGTGCATTTTGCCTGTGTTCCAGGGAAGCTGGGAGGTTTGTGAGATCACAGGACTGCGGCAGGCTGAAGCCAAAGCTAGGAACAGGGTGCCCTCTCCTGGCATTGCGGGGTAAAGGTTGGCTCCAGCCAGAGAGAGGCGGACCGCAGAGGCGGGATGCTGTCAGGAGTCCCAGCCAAAGGATCCCGGCGCGGGGGCAGCGGGTTGGGGAACTTCCTCCTCCCTCTTTGTCTGCTGAACTCTTCCTGCCTCAGATCTCGCTTCAGGACCTCCTCCCTGACCCTTGGCCACACTGAGCCAGGTAGCTCTGATTCAAGCTCGCAGAGCATCCTGTGTTCAGCTTGTATTCCTCTGTGGAATTCCTTAGGCAATGTCTATCTCTCCGCGAGGGAAAGGATCATCTGAGAAATGAAAAGGAGTAGGAACATCCCACGCCGCTGGATTCCTAGGGTCCCAGCAAATGTTAAAATAGGATCGTGGAAGCCCGAACTGGAGTGGGAACTGACCCAAGAGAACATTCAGCCCCCTTGGGGAAGGCTCCAGCCTCTGTCCGGGACATGAGAGACCTGGATTCAGGGAGCTCCTGACCTCCCCCCACCCCGCAAGGACAGCCAGGTCTGTGGGCTGAAGAGACACCACAAGACGGGCTCCTAAGCAGACATCTGAGAGCAATAATTCATTCCACAAATATTCGGTGCCTTCTGTGTGGCAGGCACTGAGCGAGGCATTGGGAATACAGCAGTGGGCAAAACCAGACACTTTCCTGACCCTCCTGCGAGTAGTGGGACAGACACATAATCAGACAATTTCGACAATATAGTCGCACCTCCTTCCCAACCCACCCCCTTTTTACAGGTGGAAAGACGGAGACTCAGGGCACTCTGCTAGTGAAGAACATTCCCTTGTATTCTTTGGATCTGGAGGGCTCTTCCAAGGGGAGAAGCATGTCGGTGGGTGGGCGCAGCCAGCTCCCGGGACTCTTGTCGGCCCCCTCACCACGCAGAACAGTCTGGGATAAGAAGAACTGAGGGGCGGGGGAGGGGAGGGACTGTTCCAAGATCTCTAAGAAATCCCCCCATTTTTGTACTCTGCCGCCCAGCAGTGACATCAAGGCAGACCCGAGGGGCATTTACAAACATGAGGGGGCCTGGAATTAGCGGCGGGGAAGGAGTTAGGGAGCTGGGGAGACACCCTGATGGGGTGCAGCAGTGGGGGAGGTCTCCAGAGAACTGCATCATTCTATCTCACTCCCATCAGCGGGCGTCCTCAGCATCTGAAATCCACTACCCCATCTCACAGCCTCCCAATTAATTCAGAGTCTGAGCAAGGCAGTCTAGAGGACCCCTTAGCCAATGGGCAGGCTCCTTCCCTCTCCGCCCCTCTCCACCCTCCAAGCTGGGGACCTAAGTGTCTGCAAAAGCAAACACTGAAAGGGCAGGTTCAAAGGGCGGGGGTGGGGGTGGCGGTGGGGTGGGGGTGGTGGTTGGGGGTGGAGGTGGTTGGGGGTGGAGGGGGTGGAGGGGGGTGGGAGGAGGGGGGGAGGCCACAGGGCCTGGCCTGTCTCTGCCTATTGTTTCCGGTGCCCCCGCCGCCTCCCCAGAGCCCACCACTCCCGCCTGGCCTGGGGGAAGGGCGTCTGACAATTATTTGTCCACTCTGGCCTTCAGCAGACTGGGCGGGGACAGGTCTCCTCACCACCCCCCTCCAAGCACTGGTAGCTGTTGTCTGTGTACCCAGCCTGATATATATGTAGGTATGTATCTATCTATCTCTATATATTTCATATATAGGCAAAAACCTGTTTTTGTTTTGTTTTGTTTTTTAATTTGGTACGCCGACCTCTCACTGTTGTGGCCTCTCCCGTTGCGGAGCACAGGCTCCGGATGCGCAGGCTCAGCGGCCATGGCTCACGGGCCCAGCCGCTCCGCGGCATGTGGGATCTTCCCAGACCAGGGCACGAACCCGTGTCCCCTGCATCAGCAGGTGGACTCTAAACCACTGCACCACCAGGGAAGCCCTGTTTGTGTGTTTCTTTCCACTTACACAATAGCATACTAGGCACACTGTTCTGCAAGTTGCCTTCTTTTTTCTTCACTTAACATTTTATCTTGACAATCGATCGTTCTATATCTATAGATAAACATCTTTTAAAAAAAAAGTGGCTGCCAAAGTATTCCACCACGTGGACTGTACCATCATTTATTTAACAAGTATCCTACTGAATGACGTTTAGAGTATTTCCAATCTTTTGCTCTTAACATCATTTCACTCACGTGTGCTTACACTTTGGGAAAAATTCCTAGAAGTGGAACTGCTTGGTCAAAGGGTATATGAGTTTGTAATCTTGTTAGCTATTACCAGAGTATTGCCCATGAAAGTTGGACCAATGTACAACACGAAAAGCAATGTATGAGGGGGCCTACTTCCCCACCGCATTACCAACAGGTAACTAACAATTATCACACTTTATTTTTATCAATCTGGTAGTAAACTTAAAAAGAAAATGAATCAACCCCTCCCCCAAACCACATGGATTCCACCCCCATCTGGCACTAATAAGGAATCTCTTCCCCTCCCTGATTTTGTTTGTTTGTTTGTTTCTTTTTCATCATATAATAATAAAAAGGTCAATCAACCAAGAAGACAAAGCGATCCTAAATGCATATGCAGGGAACAATAGAGCTGCAAACCATGTGAAGCAAAACTGATAGAACTGAAAAGACAAATAGACACATCTATAATTATAGAACAATTGATAGAACTAGACAGAAAATCAGCAAGAATATAGAAGACCTAAACAACATCATCAACCAAAATAGCTAACTGACACATATAGAATAATCCACCCAACAACATAAGAATACACACTCGTTTCAGGTGCCCAAAGAACATATACTGTGATTGACCACATCCTGGGTCATGAAACAAGTCTTAACACATTTAAAAGAATTGAAATCATAGTGTGTCCTCTGATCACAATGGAATCAAACTTACACATCAAATTACAGAAAGATAATGGGAAAATATCAAACACTTGAAAACTCAACAATACACTTCTTAAATGCAGGTTTTCCCTGCTGTCTGAAAGTAGAGCATTCCTATGAAACTTTTCCTAAGCCAAAATGGTGTAAAGCAAACAAGCAATTACCTTAGGACACATTTTACTAGTAGATGCACAAAATAAGTCAAGATAAAGCACAGATGCTCACAGACACAGGTCAAAGCTATGGCGGCTTGACGCTGAGATGCTGAGTATACTTCCTGGGGAAGGAGCTTGGCGGTGCCATTCTTGCTGCTTGGTGTGCGCACTGCCTCTATAATAGTTTGCTGCAAAACAAAGGCTGAATGCTATTTTCCCTCTTTTCCTTTTTTGTAAAAGTGAAAATACTTTTTGGGATTTCTTTAATTAGTGAAAATAGGTACTAGTTGGTCTTTCATAAAAGTGAAGCAGCATATAGCAAACTTTTTTATAGAAAACTGAGGATATCTGTAGTCCCTAGGTCAAAGAGAAAGTCTCAAGGGAAATTAAAAAATACATTGAGGACTTCTCTGGTGGCGCAGTGGTTAAGGATCTGCCTGCCAATGCATGGGACATGGGTTCGATCCCTGGTCCGGGAAGATCCCACACGCCATGGAGCAACTAAGCCCGCACGCCGCAACTACTGAGCCTGCGTGCTGCAACTACTGAAGCCTGTGCGCCTAGAGCCTGTGCTCCGCAACAAGAGAAGCCTCCGCAATGAGAAGCCTGCGCACTGCAATGAAGAGTAGCCCCCACTCGCCACAACTAGAGAGAAAGCCCACACACAGCAATGAAGACCCAACGCAGCCAAAAAATAATAAATAAAAATTTAAAAACTACATTGAATGAAAATAGAAGTATAACATATTAACATTTGTGTGGAAGCATTGCTGGGAGGGAAATTTACAGCACTAAATGCATACATTAGAAAAGAAGAAAAGTCTCAAATCAATAATCTAAGCTCCTACCTCAAGAACATAGAAAAAGCAGAACGAAATAAACCTAAAGCAAGCAGAAGGAAGGAAACAGTAAAGATAAGACCAGAAACCCATGAGTTGAAAACAGAAAAACAATAGAGAAATTCAGTGAAACCAAAAGCCAGCCCTTTGAAAAGGTTGATTAAATTGACAAACCTCTAGGAAGGCTGACAAAGAAAAAAGATATAAATTACCAATATCAGTAATGAAACAGGGGTATCACTACAGACCACATAGACATCAAGAGCATAATAAGGAGGGGGTACCTGAGGGGGAATAGAATGAAGGCAGTCAAAAGGTTCAGCCTTCCAGTTATAAGATAAATTAGTACTAGGGGTGTAATGTACAACACGATAAATACAATTAACATGGCTGCATGTTATACATGAAAGTTGTTGAGAGTAAATCCTAAGAACTCTCATCACAAGGAAACATATTTTTTCTATTTCTTTAAGTTTGTATCTATATGAGACGATGGATGTTCTCTCAACTTATTGCGATAATCATTTTGTGATGTTTGTAAGTCAAATCATTATGCTGTATACCTTAAACTTACACAGGGCTGTCTGTCAATTTATCTCAATAAAACTGGAAGAAAGAAAGAGCATAATAAGAACACAAATAATTCTACACACATAAATTTGACAACTTCAACAAGATGGTCCACTCCTCAAAAAGCACAAACTACCACAACTCATTTAACGTGAAATAGATAATTTGAATAGCCCTATAACTATTGTTAAAATCAAGACAACAGGCCCCAAATGAAGTCACGCTAAGTCCCACATCATCAAACCGAAACTTAATTACAATTTCGGCCTCTTCCAGAAATGGAATCTTAAACAGGTTAATCAGGAATCACCAGGTCAGCGCTAATGAGGTAATATGCCTGATAGACCCTACCATCCCTTAAAGGAAAATTTAATTTCCTTGTCCTGCTCCCTTATGCCTATAAAAGTCTTTCATTTTGAATAGCTCCTTGGAGCTCCTTTCTGTCTGACAGATGGGATGCTGCCTGATTCATGAATCATCGAGTAAAGCCAATAAGATCTTTATTTTTTAAAAACAGAACTTTCTTTTTATTAATTTTAATTTTTTAATTTTTATTTTTGGCTGTGTTGGGTCTTCATTGCTGTGCACTAGTTGCGGCGAGCGGGGGCTACTCTTTGTTGTTGCGCATGGGCTTCTCATTGCAGTGGCTTCTCTTGTTGCGGAGCACGGGCTCTAGGCACGTGGGCTTCAGTATTTGTGGCACGTGGGCTCAGTAGTCGTGGCTCGTGGGCTCTGGAGCACAGGCTCAGTAGTTGTGGCACACGGGCTTAGTTGCCCCGTGGCATGTGGGATCTTCCCGGACCAGGGCTTGACCCGTGTCTCCTGCATTGGCAGGCAGATTCTCAACCACTGTGCCACCAGGGAAGTCCCCAATAAGATCTTTAAAATTAATTCAGTTGAATTTTGTTTTTTAACAGTATTAAGGAAACTGAATTCATAATTTAAAAACTCTCAAGAAATTTCCAGGCCCAGATAGTTTCTTTGGAGAATTCTACCAAAGTGTTTTTTCTGTTTTGTTTTTTTTTTTTGGCCATGCCACATGGCTTGTGGGATCTTAGTTCTCTGACCAGGGATGGAACCTGGGTCACCTGCAGTGGAAGGGCGGAGTCCTAACCACTGTACTGACGGGGAATTCCCTCTATCAAAGTTTTAAAGAAGAATTAACACTAATTCTACACAATCTCTTCCATAAAATAGAAGAGGAGGGAATACCTCCCAATTCATTTTAAGAAGCTATATTATCCTGATACCAAAACCAGACAAAGACATACAAAGAAAGAAAACTACAGCCCAGTATTCCTCCTGAATATAGATGCAAAAATCCTTAACAAAGTTTTAGCAAATAGAATTCAGTAATAATAAAAATAACTGTGGGACTTATTCTAAGGATGGAAAGTTGGTTTCATATTTCAAAACCAATCAATGAAATCCACTGTTTTAACAGTCTAAAGAAGAAAAACGTCATGAGATCAATTGATATCAGAAAAAGCACATGACAAAATTCAACTCTGTTCATGATTTTTTAAAAAAACACTAGAAAAACAGGAATAAAGAAGAACTTTCTCAACTTGATAAAGCGCATCTACAAAGAAGTCTATGGCTAATGTACTTAATGGTGAAAGATAATATCTTCCGCCTAACAAGGCAAGGATGTCTATTCTCATCATTCTTATTCAATACAGTGTTGGACATTCTAGTCAGTTGCAGTAAGGCAAAAGGAATAAAAGGCATACAGATCAGAAAAGAAAAATAAAATGTCCCTATTTGTACGTGACATGATTGGTTACATAGAAAATTCCAAGAATCTACCAAAAACAAAACAAAGCTTCCATAATATGTAAGTTCAGCAAGAGTAATCTTATATCAGCAGGATATAAAAGAACCACACAAAAATCAATGGTATTTCTATACATTAGCAACGAACACATGGATACCAAAACTAAAAATGCAATATCATTCAGAAGGAGGAAGAGGAGAAAAAGAAGAAGAAATACTTAGGTATAAATCTAACAGAATATGGACAGGACTTGTATGCGGAAAACTACAAGACACTGATAAGGGAGAAAAAGAAGATCTAAATAAATGGAGAAACATACAATGTTCTTGGGTTGGAAGAATCAGTACCCTCAAACTGATATATGGTTTAATATAATTCCTACCAAAATTCCTGTAAGATTTTTTTTTAGTAGATATAGACAAGATGATGCTAAAATTTATATGGAAAGGCAAAGGAACTAGAACAGCTAAAACAAGTTTGAAAAAGAAGAATAAAATGGGAGAAATCAGTTAACTTGCTTTCAAGACTTAATAGCTACAGTAATCAAGACTGTAGGGACAGACACATAGATCAATGGAACAGAATAGAGAACTCAGAAATAGACGGAAATAAATGCGCCCAACTGATTTTTGACAAAGGTGCAAAAATAATTCAGTGGAGGAAATATAACCAACAAATGGTGCTGGAACAATTGAAAACTCATGGGCAAAACAAGTAAATGAACAAACAAAAAACAACAATGACAAAAGAACCCCTCAAACTAAACCTCACGCCTTATACCAAAATTAACCCCAAATGAATCATGGACTTAAATGTAAAATGCAAACTATAAAACTTTTAGAAAGCATCATAGGAAAAAATCTTTGGGATCTAGGGCTAGGCAAAGAATTCTTAGCTTAAAAACAAAAGCATGGTCCATAAAACAAAAAATTGATAATTGGATTCATCAAAATCAAAAACTTTTGCTTTGCAAAAGTCCTTGTTAAGAGAATAAAAGGGAATTCCCTGGTGGTCCAGGGGTTAGGACTTGGTGCTGTCACTGCCGTAGGCCTGGGTTTAATCCCTGGTTGGGGAACAAAGATCCCACAAACCACGCAGCATGGTGAAAAAAAAAGTAGGGAGAGAGAGAGAGAGAAAGAGAATAAAAAGACAAGCTACAGAATAGGAGAAAATATTTGCAAACTATACATACAGCACGGGGCTGGTATCTAAAATATATAAAGAACTCTGAAAACTCAACAGTAAAAAAAACTCCAAACAGTTCAATTAGAAGATGGACAAAAGACATGAAAGAGATATTTCTCCAAGGAGGATATACAAATGGCAAATATACATATGAAAAAAATGTTCAACATCATTAGCCATTAGGGAAATGCAAATTAAAACCACATGAGTATTACTATACATCTATCAGAATGGCTAAAATAAAAAATAGTGACAATACCAAGTGGTGGCAAGGACGTGGAGAAGCTGAATCACTCCTTCATTGCTGGTGGGCAAGTAAAGTGGTACAGCCTCTCTGGAAAAGTTTGTCAACTTATTCTCATGAAACTGAACATGCAATTACCATACAACCCAGCAATTGCACTTCTGAGCACTTATCCCTAAAAAATGAAAACTTATATTCATGTGAAAATCTGTACACAAATATTCATAACTGCTTTATTTGTAATAGTCAAAAACTGGAAACAAACCAGATGTCTTTCAGTAGATGACTGATTAAACAAAGTAGTGCATCCATATTACGGAATACTACTCAGGGGTAAAAAGGACTGAACTATTGACAGATGCAGTAACCCAGATGAATCTCCAGAGAATTATGCTGAGTGGAAAAACCAATCCCAACAGGTCACACAGTGTATGATTCCATTTATATAACATTCTTGAAATGACAAAATTATAGAAATGGACCACAGATTAGTGGTTGCCAGGGGTTCAGAAGGGGGTAGGAATAGGAGAGAAGTGGGTGTGACATGAGGGATTCTTGTGGTAATGGAAATGTTCTGTATCTAGACCGTATCATCGTCAATATCCTGGTTGTGATTTTGTACATTGTTTTGCAAGATGTTACCATTGGGGGAAACCAGGTAAAGGGGCCATGGAATCTCTCTCTACTGTTTCTTTTTTTTTAAAGTATTTTAAAAATTAATTAATCAATTTGGCTGTGCTGGGTCTTAGTTGTGGCACGTGGGATCTTTGTTGCTGCGTGCAGGATCTTCGTTGCAGCACGCAGGATCTTTTAGTTGCGGCATGCAGGCTCTTCAGTTGTGGCATGCAGACTCTTAGTTGTAGCATGCATATGGGATCTAGTTTCCTGACCAGGGATCGATCCTGGGCCCCCTGAATTGGGAGCATGGAGTCTTAAATTTTCAGTGGGAAGTTCTCACTAGGTTTATTCTGGAGCAGGACACTTTTGTTCTGATGATAAAGAAATGTATATTTAAATTATGTATCATTTTCACTTACTAAATTAGCGAAAAAGAAAACAAAAGAAGTCCACCAGGACTTCCCTGGTGGCACAGTGGTTAAGACTCCTTGCTCCCAATGCAGGGGGTCCAGGTTTGATCCCTGGTCAGGGAACTAGATCCCACACGCATGCTGCAACTGAGTTCGAATGCCACAACTAAGGAGCCTACCAGCTGCAACTAGACCCAGCACAACCAAAAATAAATTTTTAAAAAAGATGGGCTTCCCTGGTAGTGCAGTGGTTAAGAATCTGCCTGCCAACGCAGGGGACATGGGCTCGAGCCCTGGTCTGGGAAGATCCCACATGCCGCAGAGCAGCTAAGCCCATGCACCACAACTACTGAGCCTGTGCTCTAGAGCCCGCAAGCCACAACTACTGAAGCCTGCACAGCTAGAGACCATGCTCCGCAACAAGGGAAGCCACCGCAATGAGAAGCCCCCACACCGCTAGGAACAGTAGCCCCCGCTCACCACAACTAGAGAAACCCCACACACAGCAGCAAAGACCCAACGCAGACAAAAATAAATAATTGTATTTAAAAAAAGAAAGGAAACAAGGATAATATAAATGATGATGAACATGCAATGACAAACAGATGACTTTTAGAAAACAACATGACAATAAAATCAGGAGAATCTTTAAAAATGATTCTGTCCTTTGGTCAAATTACTCTAAATTCTAGGATTTTTTTTCCCAAGGAAATTATCCAAAATATATAGGAAATTCTGCATGAATGAACAACTCATTGTACTTCTAGTAGTGAAAAAATGGAAAACCCCTATTACTCCATGAGAGTGGTGTGACATGTCCACTCTACATGCACTTTTTAAAAAAATTAATGAGTTAATTTATTTATTATTTACTTTTGGCTGTGTTGGGTCTTCATTGCTGCCCGCAGGCTTTCTCTAGTTGCAGTGAGCAGGGGCTACTCTTCATTGCGGTGAGCGGGCTTCTTGTGGTTTCTCTTGTTGCAGAGCACAGGCTCTAGGCGCACAGGCTTCTGTAGTTGTGGCGCACAGGCTCAGTAGTTGTGGCGCACAGGCTCAGTAGTTGTGGCTTGCGGGTTCTAGAGCTCAGGCTCAGTAGTTGTGGTGCATGGGCTTAGTTGCTCCGCGGCATGTGGGATCTTCCTGGGCCAGGGCTCGAACCCATCTCCCCTGCATTGGCAGGCGGATTCTTAACCACTGCGCCACCAGGAAAGCCCCCTCTATGTACACTTTTAAAAGATTATCCTCTGGACTTCCCTGGTGGTCCAGCAGTTAGGACTTCATGCTCCCAAAGCAGGGGGCCCGGCTTTGATCCCTGGTGGGGGAACTAGATCCTGCATGCCACAACTAAAAGATCCTGCACGTGGCAACTAAGACCTGGCACAGCCAAATAAATAAATGAACACTTAAAAAAAAGTTATCCTCAAACACATTCACTTTTCTTGTTGGAGTATAGGTTACATGTGTATGCATTTGTCAAAATTCATCTAGATAATACTTAAGTTCTGTGCATATCACTGTATATAAAATACCCCTCAACTAAAAATGAAAAGAAGGTCACATATTATATGATTGCACTTATATGACATGTCCAGAATAGGTAAACCTATTAAAACTGAAAATACATTGGTTAGTGGTTGCCAGAGGCTGGTGGGAGGGAAGAATAGGAATGGATTGCTAATGGGTAGAGGGTTTCTTTATGGGGTGATGAAATGTTCTGGAATTAGATCATGGTGATGGTTGCACAATCTCGGTGACTATACCGAAACGACTGAACTGTACATTTAAAAATGGTGAATTTTATGCTATGTGAATTATATCTCAAAACAATGGAGGAAAATTATCCTCATATAGCGACATAAAAATTATATGAGTATATTTATGTATATATAAATATATATATTAAAGGTAAAGATGACAAGGAAAAATATAAAAAATACAGTAAGCAGTGACAGCACTGTCAGGGTGGTGGGTGCAGGATTGTGTGGTTCTGTCAGACCCTCCTGTGCCCCACTTCGGATTCTCTCCACCTCACCTGCCTCTCATCCCAGACCTGCTGGGGAAACCAATTCTGCACAGGCTCCTACTAGTTTCCTGCAGGGCATCCCCGGCTGTGCCTGCCCCAGGCCTGGCCCATACCTTTAGCTCCCCTCCCAAGATTTCTTGCTCAGGGCATTTGCATGCATCTCCTGGAAGCTCAGGCAGGTTAATGACCTGTGGGGAGACACTTGGACCTATTGGGGTCAGAAGCTGGTGGATCAATAATTCCCCCCTTTCTCTCAAATGAATGGTACAAACAATGTATATCTGCGTGAATATCACGGTCTCCAAGTCCCATGGACGCAAAATTCCAGCAGAGCACGATGTACGGATTTCAGCAAGACTCAAAGAGAGCACAAACCAGTACAAACCAGAGCTTGATTTGAACACAGAAAAACCTTACCAACCAAGGGACTCTGCCATGTCTTTCTCATGTTACTCTGTATTAGCCAAACACACTGAAAATGTAGAAGGAAAGGAAAAACGGGGAAATCCATAGTTCCTCTTCCTTTTGGTCCTTCCTTACTTACTCACCAGTAAGCTGAATGCTGATAAAACGTGCACATATAATGTGCACATATCAAAAAGTAAAATGAAGTTGTTGTTTTTTTCCTTGGCACAATGCAGCTTGCAGGATCTTAGTTCCCCCACCGGGGTAAGCACCAAGTCCTAACTTCTGGACCTTCAGGGAAGTCCCAAAGAAAGTTTTTTTGTGTGCACTGTTTACTCTTTTTGGTTAGAAAAAAACACATATGCATATACAAGCTATGAAATACAAATTCTGTAATTTTGGTTATTCTACATATGAACTAAATGCTCTTATATTTACCTTTAAAACTGCATTGTACAATATAAAGATGAATGATAAAATTTAAATTAAAATTTTTCTTTACTTAGTGTGACATTAAATAGCAAATAAAAAACATGATAAGTCAGGAGAGAGACTGCAGAAGAGAAGGAAAGCTCTATATCTGTATTTTACTACTTTGATGGCACTCTCCCCTCCCCCTAGTGCTTTTTTTTTGGCTGAGTCTTGGGGCTTGTGGAATCTTAGTTCCCCAACCAGGGATTGAATCTGGGCCCTTGGCAGTGAGAGTTTGGAGTCCTAACCACTGGACTGCCAGGGAATTCCCTATAGCTCTATTGATGATGATAAAACGTGCAATTACTTGGTGGAGGGAGGTGCCAGTCAGTCAATCAGATGAAGGACACAAGAGGTAGTAGAACAAGATAAGGGGGCCAATGTCCACCTCTTCCACTTACCGCTGTACTAGAAGTCCAGCCAGTGCAGTAAGGCAAGAAAAAAAAGACAAAAGTGTCAGGACTGGAAAATAAGAAACAAAATTATCCTTGCTTACAGAGGATATGATCGTGTACATAGTCAACAAGAGTATTTAAAAGCAAGTTAAGAAAGGCTTCCCTGGTGGCGCAGTGGTTGGGGGTCTGCCTGCCGATGCAGGGGGCACGAGTTCGTGCCCCGGTCCGGGAGGATCCCACGTGCCGCCGAGCGGCTGGGCCCGTGAGCCGTGGCCGCTGAGCCTGCGCGTCCGGAGCCTGTGCTCCGCGGCGGGCGGGGCCACAGCAGTGAAAGGCCCGCGAACCGCAAAAAAAAAAAAAAAAAAAAGCAAGTAAGAGTTCATCAAGGCTGCTGAACAGAAGATCAATCTACTAAAAACAATCCATTTGTAAACATCTGCCACAAACATCAAAAAAATAAAAAAATTTTAAATAACGTAAAAAATACCTAAAAATCAATCTAACAAAATATATTTAGGATCTTTATAGAGAAAAATAAATAACTTTGTTTTAAATTTTTATTTATTTTTGGCTGCGTTGGGTCTTCGTTGCTGTGTGGGTTTTCTCTAGTTGCAGAGAGCGGGGGCTACTCTTCATTGTGGTGCGCGGGCTTCTCATTGCAGTGGCTTCTCTTGTTGCAGAGCACGGGCTCTAGGCGCATGGGCTTCAGTAGTTGTAGCCCGCAAGCTCAGTAGTTGTGGCGCACGGGCTTAGTTGCTCCGTAGAGTGTGGGATCTTCCCAGACGAGGGCTCGAACCCGTGTCCCCTGCATTGGCAGGCGATTCTTAACCACTGTGCCACCAGGGAAGTCCCAAGAAAAATAAATAACTTTATTGAAATACACTAAAGAAGATCTAAATAAATGGAGAGAGAAAAAAACCAAAAACACAAAATAAAATAAATAAGTGCAGAAATACATGTAAATATATATGTATATAAAAATATATATCAATCTATACATCAATACGTACCATGTTAATGTTGATATACTCAATGACATAAAGATGTTAACTCTCCCCCTAAGTAATTTACAGATTAATACAATTTTAGTAAAAATTCAAAAAAGCTTTTTTTCCCCTAAAACTTGACAAGGTGACTCTAAAATGTCTAAGACAGTGCAAGATGCTCTTTTTTTTTTTTTGGCTATACTGCACGACTTGCAGAATCTTAGTTCCCTGGTCAGGGATTGAACCCGGGCCACAGCAGTGAAAACCCAGAATCCTAACCACTAAGCCACCAGGGAACTCCCACAAGATACCCCTGAAGAAGAACGAGGTGGGAGGACTTCCCCTACCAAATCAAGATTTATTATAAATCTTTAGTAATTTCAACTAATTTGATTTCCCAATTTCAGATCAATGTGTCAAAATAGAGAGATAGGAATAACCCATGGATTTATGGACACAATGTATGACAGAGATGGCTCTATAGGTCACTGGGAGAAGGATGCACTGTCCCGTAAGTGGTGCTGGGACAACTGTCTATCCTTATGGGAAAAAAATGAAACAGAATTCCTACCTCACACCACATACATATTTGAACTATAAAACTTTGGGATAACAATACAGGAGAAATTCTTTATGACTTTGGGGTATATAGGTTTTCTAAAATAAGACAAAAACTGCCACTAACACTACGGGAAAAGATTGATAAATTTGATTATATTAAAACTAAGAATTTCTATTTATCAAAAAACAACAGAGAGAGGGTGAGAACACAAACCACAAAACTGGAGAAGATATTTGCATCACATATAATTAGCAAAGGACTATTATCCAGAATATGTAAAGAATTCCTATTAGCTGAAAAGAAAAACAAACCACCTAGTTTTAAACAGGCAAAGACATGAATGGAACTTTTACAGACAAAGACTCCCAGATGGGTTATAACATATGAACACATGCTCTACCTCATTAGTCACAGTAGTCAAAGAAATGCAAATTAAAACCACAATGAGAAATCATTTCATACCTGCCAGATTGGAAAAAAAAAAAATTGGTATGCCGATAAGGGCATAAAACAAGAGTTTTTATCCACTGCTAGTCAGAGTATAGGCTGATGCAACCACTTTAGGAAACAGTCTCATATTACCTAGTTAAGTTGGACATGAGCATATCTGTTCAAGTAATTCAACTCCCAAACTCTATATCTATATCTATCTATATCTGTATCGATCTACACACATACATAAGAATGTTAGAGCAGTATTCTTTGTAGTAGCAAAAAACTGAAACAGGGACTTTCCTGCTGGCACGGTGGTTAAGAATCCGCCTGCCAATGCAGGTGACACGGGTTCGATCCCTGGTCCGGGAACATCCCACATGCCGCGGAGCAACTAAGCCCGTGTGCCACAACTACTGAGCCTGCGCACTCCAGGGCCCGCGTGCCGCGACTACAGAGTCTGCATGCAGCAGCTACTGAAGTCCACGCACCTAGAGCCTGTGCTCCGCAACAAAAAAACCAACCACAATGACAAGTCCGCAAATCACAACAAAGAGTAGCCCCCACTCGCCACAACTAGAGAAAGCCCACACGCAGCAACAAAGACCCAATGCAGCCAAAAATAAATAAAAAACAAAAAAACCCTGAAACAACCCAATGTCCATCAACAATAGAATGAATAAATAAGTGGATTAAACAGAAATGAAAATAAATGAACCATAGCTACTGTATATACATGAATGACTCTCAGAAGCAATGTTGAATGAGAAAGCAACTTGCAGAAGAATATATTCAGTATGATTTCATTTATACAAGGGCAAAACACAGTCAAAACTAAACAGTGTATTATTTAGGAGAGTCATAGAAGCAGTAACATCCATTTTTAAAAAGCAAGGGAATGATAAAGACATTAAACATTAATCACTGTAGTGGTAACTCCAGGGAGAAGGGGCATGTAATTGAGAAGCGAAACAGGCAGTGTCTGGGGTAAGGCAGTGTTTTATTCCATGAACACTGGGATTACCTGGATATAAGTGGTCACAATAGCCATAAGTGTGGGTGAGATGGGTCTGGAAGATGGAGCAGAGTAAGAGAAAAAAGGAACATCAACACTTGAAGTCGCTAGTGAAGGACAGGAAGTTGCTTAGGCCAGAGAAGTTACCCTGTGGAGAGTGGGAGGAGAGTCAAGAAAGTGGAGGCCAAGGTCACATTGTGTGCAGCAGTGAGGTGAGTTGGGATGCAGGCTGAGGCACATCCTTTGGATTCAGCCAGGTTCCCTGCTGACCTTGGCTGGAGCAGTTTCAGCAGAGACCTGGGGGTGGAGATCACACAGCTGAGGACTGAGTGGGTGGTGAGAAAGCACAGACACAGAATGGGTCAACTCTGAAAAAGTATGAGAAGGAGAGGAAGGAGATAGCAGTTGGGTGGATGCTAGGGCAGAGGGTTCCTAGAGAGATGTTAAAGAGTCTTCAGGTGGCCGATTAAAACCACAAGGAGATTTGCACACCCATCAGTTTAACGAAAATTTATGTCAGACTGACAAGTGGCGACAGGGATGTGGAACAACAAGCCCTCTCAGACACTGCTGGTGAGAGGATAAACTATTTTGGAAAACAATTTGGCAATATCTAGGAAAGTTAAAAATGTGCCTTCAGCTCATAAACTTCACCCTTAAGTACACTTATGGCCCAGAGACACCTACTCATGGGCACTAAGAGACAATGTTCATTTTTCCATGTATGCAATAATGGCAGACTGACTATACAACCCGAATGCCAGCAAACAGGAGAACAGATAAATTAATCATGGGATGTAGACAATGAAATTCTATACAGCAGCAAAAATGAATACATTCAAAATCTATGCATGGCTCTTAACAGAAAAAAGCAAACTGCAGAAGGATAAGTACAGTATGGTACCATTTTTTTTTTTTCAGTATGGTACCATTTATATGAAGGTTTTAAACACAGAAAGAATTCTATGAAGCATTTAATGATTTATACATATGTAGTAAAAGTATAAACACGCACACAAATTTAACTAAACTCAGGATAGTGGGAGGAGGGTGGAAGGTCTAGGATGTGCTAGGAACTTGACATATTGCAACTTAGAATCTGTATGGTAGGTATCATTCTGCCCACTTTACTGAAGAAGAAACTGAGGTTCGGGGAAGTGAACTGGTTGGAATTTCAGTTTCACCCGGTTCTGACATCAGTGTTACTGGTTGAACGAATGAAAGAAAGAACAGCCTCGAGTTAGTTCTCAGGCCTATCCCCATCTCCTTTCGCTACCCAGGGCGGGAGGTGGAAGGACCGCATGGGAAAAAAACTGCGCTCAGCAGGGACCAAAGTTCACTCCGGCCCCGCCCCCGTGCGTTTGCCCCGCCCCTGTGCGTTTGCCCCGCCCCTATGGCTCAGATCCAGCGGGACTCATGAATATGCAAGCCAGGGGAAGATATTTAAAGGCGTCGGCGCCACGCGCAGGTCCCTACCCGGCGCCGCCTGCCCCGCTCCAGTCCCCACCCCGCGGCTCGGCACCCTTCGCTCGTATCCATCACTCCGTGCGGAAACGCCGCCGGCATGTCGGACAAGCTGCCTTACAAAGTCGGTGAGTTCCAGGACGTGCAGTCGGCCGCGTCTGCCCCGCCTCCGCTGGGGGCCTGTTGGGGCGGCTGCCGCGGAGCCGACCCGCGGTGCTCAGAAGGACCCCCTTGAATCGCCGGCACAGCGCGGTCTTGGCCGCGCGAGGCCGTCTGGGGGTTGGAGTTCTCCCGCCGCCGCGAGCGGGTCTTCGGGCGCGGCCGCGGACTAAGCGTCCCGGCGTGCCCCGCGAGGCCGGTGCAGCAGCGAGGCCCGCGGAGCAGCGAACTGGCGGCGTGTTCCGCCAGAGCCGCCTGGGGCAGGCGGGCAGCGGGCACCTGGCCACGGCCTGGGACCAGTGGCACCTGCTGGGACCTACACTAGGGGGCCTGGATCCTGCCTCCTGGGCCTGGACCGGCTCCTTGGCTACCTTGGTGGTCCCGGGCAAGTGCCCACCCTCTCTGGGCCTCCTACAGGGAAGGCGAGGGCACTGGGGCCCCGAAGGGCACGTGGGGAGAGGCCTGGAGACTGAGCCTGAGGCCGGGCTAGTCCACTTACCAGGGACTTTGGGCTTGTTACTCAACCTCTTGGGGTCACCCACCTGGCCAGAAGGTACAGTCATACAGAGAATCTTGAAGAAATTTTGAAGTGGTTAGAAAAATTCTTCCTGCTGTTCTATGGATTGAAGCTGATACACTGATAGTTAACGTTTATTGGGCGTTTACTATGGAATGGGCATTGCCTTCTACGTTTATTATAGATTAATTCATTTTATTCTAATGGGTTTTTAGGGAAGAGACTATTACTTTCTCATCTTATGATGGGTTTACTGAAACCCAGGAAAAAACGTAACTTGCCCACATTTTTACAGCTGGGAGGTGGTGGAGCAGGACATGAACCCAGGCTGTGCCCACCTTTTCACCACTGTATATAAGTGAACACATTTGGAATAAGCCTAATGACCTTTCAGCAAAAACCAGTTCAGCCTGGCTAGCAATTTTTAAAGTAAATTCAAGACACCATTCAACCTGGAGAAAAGCATCATTCATGGAGCACTTGCTATGTATCTGGGGATTTACATTTGTTTACAGAATGATCTTTAGAGGTGGACTTTATCTCATGATACAGAGGAAGAAACTGAAGCCCTAACAGGAAGTGACTTGCAAAGACTGTGGAAAATAACAACCTGTCAATAGTAGTTTATCAAGTAGCAGGCCAGAGAAGGTTATTGTCCCTATTGTGTGGATGAAACTGAAGCCCAGAAAGACTAAGTCAAGGTCCAGTGGCAGAACTGGAATGGGGACATGTTACACTGTGGAGAGTTGGATGGGTTAGGGTTGAGGGCTTTGGGCTGTGTGGCAGCAGATAAGGCTGCATTTGGAAGTGGAGAAGCTTGGCTAGGTAGGGTTGGAGGAAGGACGCCTCCATCAGGGAGGGCACAGTGTGCCCGACCTTGCCCATATGGCATCTTCTTTAATCCTCAGGGCTCATAGAAGGTTAGGGATGATTATTCCCACTTTACAGATGAGGAAACTGAGGCTCAGAGAGGGTTTTGCTATTATGCCTCTTAGCTTGTCCTGGGACAGGTGTTACTGCAACCTCTGCAAGTCCTCAGCTCTCCTGGGCACCAAAACCCCCAGAGCTTAGAGTGCCAGACCCTCCTGTGCCCTTGGAGCTGAGGGACCCACGAAAACACCAGGGCTGACACAGCTGTCCTGAGGGCAGTGAAAGAGTTCTTTCTGGCTAGAGGGACAGGTGGTGGCAGAGGGGGTGAAGCTTAGGATAGGACAGGAACCATTGTCCACTACTGCTGTGCGCCTCCCAGGAGCCTCTGGCTCTAGCCCTCCCTGGCCACCAGTCCTGCCTCTGCCATTGACTGGCTGTGGAACCTGGGGCAAACCCTTCTCTGAGCCTTTCCTCATTGGTGAATGCTGGGAGTTGGACTAGGTTCAGATTTGTTTCTTGTTTGCTAACCCTGTCTCGTGCCAGCCCCTTTCGTGGACCTTCTCTCATTCAGTCCTAACAACAGGTGTGGTTGGTAAACATTTGTGGACCCCTTCTCTGTGCCAGGCCCAGCTGGGCACTAGAGGTACAAGGGTGACTCAAGGATGAGGGTGGGACAGACATGCATACGGATAATATAGTAGTATTGTCTCCATTTTATAAGTGAGGAGATCTGCCCAATTCTCTGTCTCCGTGGCCACCACCCCAGTCCTGGTCTCCCTCCTCAAAGGTCTCCCCGGGTCTCTTGCTCCACAGATACATGCAGCAACCAAAGAGGGCTTTTCGGAAGACAAGTCTGGTCATGATACTCCCCTTAAAACTCTATAGGAATAAAGTCCTGATTCATCATCTTACTCCCTCTACTAGAGTCACCCTGGCACACTCTGTTCCTCCAGCAACAATATACCAAGTTCTTTCCTGTTTCCAGGTTTTTGTTGAGCCCCTGCTGTGTGCCAGGTACTGTATCAGGTGCTCGGGGAGGAGCCTTCCAGGGTAAGAGAGCTGCTTGGTTAAAGCCCTGAGGTGGGAATGAGTTTAGCTCACCCAGAGGTTCATGTGGTTAAGCAACTAGAGGGGGGGAGAAGAGGGTGGAGAGATGGGGGAGAAGGGTAGGCAGTCACCTGGGTAGGACCCTAAAGCCATGTGATGGGTTAGGATTTTATTCATGGTTAAGCGGAAGCCATTGGATGTTGGCTTGTTTTTTACTTGAGCAGAAGAATGGAGGTGATATATTTTAAAATTGAAAAGTTTGTTTCTCTGACTTCTGTGGGGAGAATAGTACGTGGGAGCAGGGAGACCAGTGAGGAGGTGGCTTCAGTGATCTAAGGTGATGAGATGCTATTGGATTGCTTGTATTTGGGATGTTGAGCCAACAGTGTGCTGATGGGTTGAAAGGGGGTGCAAGGGAGAAAGAGAAATCAAGAAATCGTAAGTTTTGGGCTGGAGCAGCTGGTCGAATGGTGGTTTCATTTCCTAAAATGGGAAGATTTGGGGAGTGACAAGTTTGGGGGTGAGGGCAAGGAGCCACGAGGGCTCAAACTTGACACATAATCTAGTTGGGCATCCAAATTGAGATGCTGAATAGGCAGTTGGATTATATGAGTCTCAAGTTCAGGGGAGAAGATTGGGCTGGAGATGAATGTGTGGGAGACATTTCCATAGAAAAGGTATTTCAAGCCATAAAATGGGATGAGCTCATCTGGTAGGAGAGAAGAGGGAGATGATGAATCCCTGAGGGCTTCTAAACTTTAGAGTCTGTAACAGGAAGAGGAGCCAGGAAGGTGGTAGGGAAGCCATGGAAAGACAGGCATAGAAGCCAAGCAAAGAAAGGGTTTCAGAAGGAGAGAGTACTTAGTGCTATTCGTGCTGCAGGGAGAAACATGAACATAGGTAATTGACCATTAGTTATGGGGATTAGGCCTTACAGAGACCTTGAGAAGAGCAGTTTTAGTGGAGTAGTGAAGTCATCAAGGAGGTAAAACAATACGGGATCAGACCCCACAGAGCAGAGACAGCTCTGTCTGTTGTAACAAAGGAATGCCTGGTCCGTAACTACATGTGAGGAGGACTAGTGGATTCCCTGGAGGAAGAGTGGCATTGTTCTGAATTCTTCTCGATGAATTGTGAAGTGTCCCTTGAGATTTGTGGTCTTAATAAATGAAACTCTTGGTGTGGTCATCATTTTCCTCCTGCTGGGCTCAATGACGTGGGTGCAGTGGAGGGCTGGGTTTAACCAGGGTGGGAGTTTTGCTGAGGAGTTCTCAGAGAACAAGAGGGTGGAAGGGACAGTGGAATCTAAATTGTGGACCATGTTGAGAACATGAAGGGTGCAGTGAGGGACAGTGATAATTGGTAGGATAAACGGATTAAAGGTTCTGACCTGACCCGTTGCAGCTTTATTGGAGTTTGGGCTCTAGACAGAGAGTTTTGGAAAGATGGGACATGGCCAGAGTCGGTTGCTTGAAATCAAGATTTCCAAGGGAGAGTATCATGGGTGATGGCCTGCCAAAGTGGGCAGGGGTGGAGTGGGTGTGTGCTGAGGCACAGTGGGAGTAGTCCCTCCCATGGGGGGGTATATTTCATCTGTGAAGTTGTTTAGATGTACAGTAGGAAGCAGAGTGACTTAGTTGGTTTTATTATTTCTTACTAAATTCTCTATAGTCCTTTCCCTCCCACCCACCACCCCTTTTGGGTGATTGGCAGGATCTAAGCTCCCCTAAAGATAAAAATCACGAGGAGTTCCACGCCCCATCCTAGACCTACTGAATTTGATTCCCCAGGGGAGACTTGTAAGCATGCCAGATGACCCTTATCAGGGAAGTTTGCAAACACTGACCTAGAGAATGGGCTAGTGTGGCAGGGGAGGGAGGGTGGGATTATAAGGGAGAGGAGTAGTATTCATTGTACTGTGCCATTTTATATAAGGGACTTGAGCGTCTGAGAATTTTGGTGTCCACAGGCATTCCCGGAACCAATCCGCTGTAGAGACCAAGGGATGACTAATAACATCGAAGCCAGAGAATGTAGATTAGTGTCAAAGTCACAATGATCATGCTAACTGAACCCCAAACTCAGCCGTTAATCCACCAGTTACAGGCAGGGCGGGCCTGGGTAGGTCTCTATGTGGAAGAACACACTTCCTGCAGGTAGGTTGGCTGCTGCTTGCTTGCAAAAGAAGGGAGACCTGAACTGCACATGCCCAGTTTATTCCTCCTAAGTTTACTAGACAAGTCACTCCACTTCCCCTGGGGCAGAGAGAGGCCCAGAGTGTTAGTTACACAGATGAGTTCCCTCCATGTGGAGAGAAACATTAGGACTGGAGAAGCATTTTTATATCTTCAAGGAGATCAAGGAGCTGTGCCGAGTCCAAGGTGTTAGATTATATGATTTATGAGTGCTGAAGTCACCAAGAGTGATGACTAGGAATGTGGAGAGCCAGGAGCTAAAATCTTTAGGGAATGAGGACGTTGGTAGGTGGCAGCAGAAAGGGTAGCAGGAGGTATATATAGGCCGATAGCTATTTTTCAAGGGGGCACTTACCTGTGTTGTAATATTTATGGTCCTGTGTGCTTCTTTGATTAAATGTGCTCTCCCACAAGGCTGTAAGTAAGCTGTGGTTACTGGCAGGGACCATGTCTTTCTTTTTTGACTGCCCTGGCTCCATAAATCCCTGTTGCATGAGTGAGAGAGTGCAGTGACCAGATTACCCAGGCTAGTGCTTCGAGTCCGCAAGTGGATGAGTGCTGAGTGGCGGTGCTTTGTGGTTCGTGGGATGAGGTGGCTCACGAACTCCCATCCATCCTGCCCCTACAGCTGACATCGGCCTGGCCGCCTGGGGGCGCAAGGCCCTGGACCTCGCAGAGAATGAGATGCCGGGCCTGATGCGCATGCGGGAGATGTACTCGGCCTCCAAACCACTGAAGGGCGCCCGCATTGCCGGCTGCCTGCACATGACCGTGGAGACAGCTGTCCTCATTGAGACCCTCGTTGCCCTGGGTGCTGAGGTGAGGCCCGCAGCAGCAGTTCTTGTGCAGTGGGGAACTCCAGTCTTGTGCCCCCTCAGGCCCAGCAGGGGGGTCCAGCTACAGCCTTGTCACAGTGCCCCCTCACCTCCATTTGTCGTGACTGCTCGGCAGATTTTCTCTCCCTGGGAAGACGGTGTCTGACTGCCCTCAGTTCACAATCTCCTGACTGGGGAGCTCTGATAGGAAAAACTCAAGCCCGGCGTCCTACTGAGTCGTCTAAGGACTGGCTCTCCTAGGCCTTCCTGGGGTCATGTGCCTGCCCTTGGCCAATCATGGCTGCTGGAAGGATGGCGCACTCTGATTGGTTCAGCCTGGGTTATGTGTACCAATGATTGCAGCTCTTCCAACTTCTCTGGGGGCAAGATATTTCCCAAAGCAGGGGGCAGGGCAGAGCAGCAAAAGTAAGTTACAGGGCTTCCCTGGTGGCGGAGTGGTTGAGAGTCCGCCTGCCAATGCAGGGGACACGGGTTCGTGCCCCGGCCCGGGAAGATCCCACATGCCGCGGAGCGGCTGGGCCCGTGAGCCATGGCCGCTGAGCCTGCGCGTCCGGAGCCTGTGCTCCGCAACGGGAGAGGCCACAACAGTGAAAGGCCCGCGTACTGCAAAAAAAAAAAAAAAAGTCAGCTACAGAACGCACCAGGGTTCAGTCCTTTTACCTCTTCTTTCTTTTCTATACTCACACTCTTGGCAATCTGATTTTATGGCTTTAAATACTGTCTATATGGTGATGACGCCCAGTTATATGTACTAGCCTGGACTTCTCCCTGGAACTCCAGACTTGTACACCCAGCAGCCGAGGTATCACCTCCACTTGGAGATCAGCTTGACCTCTCAGTCTCAACATGTCCAAAGGAACGCATGATTTCCTTCTCTTCTTGGAGGCTTCCCCGTGTAGGCAGGTGCAGACTTCAGCCTTACAGGCCCTCTCAGTTCAGAACCTGGGGTCGTCCCTGACTCCTCTTGCTCTCTTACTCCAACAACGAACCCTGCAGCAAATCCTGTCAGCTCAGCCCTCAAAGTACACGCATCATCACCTCCGCTGCTAGAGGTGCATTTCTTGTCTGAACTCTAACAACAGCTTCTGCCCTTGTCTCCTTGCTTCCGTGTGGAGCCTTTTCCCTTCCACACAGCAGAGCCATGTTTTAACGTAAGTTGGGTCTTGTCAGTGCTCTGGCTCCCATCCACTCCCATCCACTGGTTGCCACTTGCAACCCAGCCTGAGGTTGCAGAACTGGCTGGATGTAGATCCCGAGCCTCTCGGCCCTAGCTCCAGGGCGCTTTCTTATCCCTGTCCAGTGACCTTGGTCTTCTGAACTGTCTGTGACCAGCCCTGTTTTGCTGGCTCTTTCAGGTGCGGTGGTCCAGCTGCAATATATTCTCCACCCAGGACCATGCAGCAGCTGCCATTGCCAAGGCTGGCATTCCAGGTGAGGCCAGCTTGCTGCCGGGGGATGCAGGAATGCATGAAGTGGCTCTGCTTTTCCCTGATGGCTTCACTGACACTTACTGCTACAGACTTCCCTGCGGTAGAGGAGAGGAGTCATGGCCACAGAATCCTAGCCTAGTGACCCATTGGAAAGAACTGTTTTGTCCAACTGTCATCTAAAACCCTATTGAAGGCACTTACTTGCCCAGTTCAAGTCATGTGATCAGGAAGGGTGGGATCTAATGATTGGAAACCACATGATGTTGAAGAGGGGAAATCCTTTAAAGGAATGATGGGGGTCTGTTTCCGAAAGAATCAGGGAGGGATACTGGGCATAAAAAAGTCCCAGAGGTCCATTGCATAGTATCTGATGGTCTAGGGCGCTGGGGAAATACCAGGACCAAAGAGGAAAGACTTTCTTACAAGCTCCTGGGGAAGTAGACACAAGTCTGCCTGGGCTTGAGGAGGGCCGTGGCTAGCTCTGGTGATGATGAGACAGGACATTCACAGTTCCTTCTAACCAGCCACAGGTGGAGAGTAAGAGTGGGGGAGGACCTCTCCAGAGACTGACCAAGGCTGGATCGGCCTGTCCCCAACTCCTCAGCCTAGTTTGGGCTCCACGGCCCTTTTCTGGGAAAGGTTTTGTTTTTAATACCATTGTCTGCCCCAGTTTGGGGGAGGGGAAGCTGGCCCTGCTTTGGCAGGTATCCTTTGCTCACAGGAGGTTCATGGGAGCCCCACACCTGTGTCGCAGTTGTCTCATATGATGGGAGGAGCCTGGGCTGGCAGTCAGGAGCCCTGGCTTCTTTTTTTTTGGCTGCGCCATGCGGCTTGCGAGATCTTAATTCCCTGACCCTAGGGGCCCAGGGATCAAACCTGGGCCCCTAGCAGTGGAAGTGCAGAGTCCTAACCACTGGTCTGCCCTCGAATTCCCAGGAGCCCTGGGTTCTGATGCCTGCTTAGGAATGCCATGCTGAGTGATCTGGGCACATCTTAGCCCCTCTCTGGGCATCTGTAAGTGATGATGATGGTAATGGCTGCCTCACAGGGTTTCTGTGAGGAAAAATGAGATGGGGTATGAAGCAGTTAGAGTAATGCCTGGCACAGAGAAAGTGCTCCATACATGGTAGCTGCTGTTAGTAGTTTTTGGCCAGACTTTGCCTAGGATAACCTACCACAGAGGCTGCTGGCCCATCAAGTCCTTTCAGTGCATAATGAATCTTGGATCTTGTCTCGCTTGGGTCCACCTGAGTGTGGCTTCCTGCCCCTGTGCACCTCCATCCTAGCAGTAGGCATTGTGGGTAGGAGCCCTGGTCACTGGGTTGGGGGCCCAGACAGAAGAGGTAGGAAAGGAAATAATTATTTCCAGATACCTATATATGGGGGGTGGGTGTCTGTACTTGGCCTCTGTCTCATAATCCATACTATTATAGATGAGGAAACTGAGGCTCAGAGAGGTGAAGTGATTTTCCCAAAGTCACACAGCTGGTGAGTGCAGAACCAGGATTTGCACTCAGATTTCTCTGGCTCCAAGTTGTGTTCTTACCATTGCTGAGTCCTCAGAGGTGCTAGAGGTGGCAGGGGATGGGAATTAAGAAGGAGATAGTATTGGCTCTATCCAGGTGGGTCCCTGGAGCAAGTGCCAGTGGGGAGGGCCAGGCCCTGATGTGCCACTCACTCTCCAGTGTACGCCTGGAAGGGTGAAACGGACGAGGAATATCTGTGGTGCATTGAGCAGACGCTGTACTTCAAGGACGGGCCCCTCAACATGATTCTGGACGATGGTGGTGACCTCACCAACCTCATCCACACCAAGTACCCACAGCTCCTGTCAGGTGAGTAGGATGGGTGGGTGGGCTGGGTGCTAGTGGTTTAAACGGGGCCTGCTTGCCCGCATGAAATCAGCAGGCCTGGCAGGACTCCCAGTGCCTCGAGCAGCAGATTCTGTGGAAGATGGGAGAACAGCAGGCTCCTGTAGGCGTGCTGGAGCCTGGCTTCAGGGCTGGGTGGCTAGGGGAGGCCTGGCTGGCCCAAGGGCATGCCAAGGCCAGGGCTGAGAATAGCTGGGAAGGCGTCAGCTTTGTTAAAAGCAGGTGGGGAGGAAAGTGGGGTAGTGTAGTGAGTGCAAAGGCCCTGAGGCAGGAATGGATAGACCATTCATGAAACAGAAAGTTAGCCAGCATGGCAGCTTCCTTCACTGGGGAGAATTGCAGGTTGTGGCTGGAGCTTTAGTGAAGATCAGATGTGTAAAGACTTAATAGAGTAGACTGAGAAAAGAGTTTGGCTTGATCCTGAGAGTAAAGGGAAGTAATTGGATGGTACTGAAAAGACTTCCCTGCAAATGTACATGTTAAAAATGGCTGCTGTGGGCTTCCCTGGTGGCGCAGTGGTTGCGAGTCCACCTGCCGATGCAGGGGACACGGGTTCGTGCCCCGGTCTGGGAGGATCCCACATGCTGCGGAGCGGCTGGGCCCGTGAGCCATGGCCGCTGAGCCTGCGTGTCCGGGGTCTGTGCTCCGCAATGGGAGAGGCCACAACAGTGAGAGGCCTGCGTACAGCAAAAAAAAAATGGCTGCTGTGTAGAGGATGAGTTGTGGCTGGGATGGGCAAGTGACAATGGTGGCAGGGACTAGGGCAGTGACAGTGCAAGTGGAGAGTTCGGGAGTTGTTGGGAGGTAGAATCATTAGGCCTGGTGATGGTAGTGGCTCCTCCCTCATGCTGGCCTAGGTGATTAGGTGGGCTGTGGTGTCCGTTACAGAGATAGGAACCCAGAAGGAGGAGCGGCTTTAGGAGGCAAAGGTAAGGAATTTGGGTGAGTTCAGTTGTGGGCTCTCTGAGGCTCTTGGAGTTTCATCTCAGAGGCCACCCTGTCCCTTGGGCCACTCCTTCCTGGCCTGAAATTCATCCCCTCCTCTCTTGTTCAGGCATCCGAGGCATCTCCGAAGAGACCACAACGGGAGTCCACAACCTGTACAAGATGATGGCCAGCGGGATCCTGAAGGTGCCTGCCATCAATGTCAACGACTCTGTCACCAAGGTGAGCCTGTGGGGCAGTGATGGCTCCAGCTGTTGGTTCCCAGAGCAGCTCAGGAGTAGGCCCTGCAGAAAGTCCCCTGGGAAGGCTGCAGGCTAGGGGCTTAGCCCTCATTTGAGGGGGGAAAGGGGTTGTAGACTTAGGGTCATGAGGCAAAGCATTAAAGGCATTAAAGAGGCAAATAACTGTGCAGTGAGCCTCAGAGCTGGGCATCAAGAGGTTTAACGTGAAGCAGATTCTTTGACCGGACAATCTCTCATAGTTGATCCGCAGGAAGCCTTCTGGACTGGCAGAGAAAGGCCAGGGAGAAAGTCGTGGGACTGAGCCAGGCAAGGGGCACATGAGCACATTAGCTGGTGGGGAGAAGTCCCAGGAGGTGATCAGCCCAAGGCCCACCAGGCTGAGATGTTGAGAGCGGGTCTGAGGCCCCAGGGCCTCGCCTGCCCCCGTAGCCGCCTTGCCCCCTCTCCTTTCAGAGCAAGTTTGACAACCTCTATGGCTGCCGGGAGTCCCTCATAGATGGCATCAAGCGGGCCACGGACGTGATGATTGCGGGCAAGGTGGCGGTGGTAGCGGGCTATGGCGACGTGGGCAAGGGCTGTGCCCAGGCCCTCAGGGGCTTCGGGGCCCGTGTCATCATCACGGAGATCGACCCCATCAATGCGCTTCAGGCTGCCATGGAGGGTATGATAGGGTGAAGGTTGGTTGTCAGCCACTGGGGCCAGAGCGGGGGCAAGGCCACCCTGGATGACGCACAGACACTGTCTCTACACAGGCTATGAGGTGACCATCATGGATGAGGCCTGTCAGGAGGGCAATATCTTTGTCACCACCACGGGCTGTATCGACATCATCCTCGGCCGGTAGGCGCCAGGCGGGGGGTCCCAGGGAGTGAAGGAGGGGGCAGGCTTGTGGCTGCTTTTGGTCCCTGACAGTCTGTCACAGGCTGGGGCTCCTCCACAGGCACTTTGAACAGATGAAAGATGACGCCATTGTGTGTAACATCGGACACTTCGACGTGGAGATTGACGTCAAGTGGCTGAACGAGAACGCTGTGGAGAAGGTGAACATCAAGCCCCAGGTGAGAAGCCCCAGCCCTGCCAGCAGGCTTGGTGGATGGAGCACCGAGGGGGCGTCGTGGGCTGGCCGTCCAGGAAGTCGGATGAGGAGGCTCTGGCAACCTGGGCAGTGGGATGGGCGGAAGAGGGACTGGTTTCAGGGCTGCTTAAACTGGAATCTTGGAGTGAGGCCAAGGCATCCCCATTTTTAAAGGTCCCAAGATGGTTCTGATATGCAGCCAAGGTTGAGTACCACTGCATTCAGCTTGTTACTAGGCATGGTGATTGAGAACGTGGCATCTGTCCTCAGACTGTCCAGGCTCATGTTGCAGCCACTTTGTAATGTGTGGCTCTGGACAAAGAACTTAACCCTTTAGACTTCAGTTTCTTTATCTGTGGAATGGGGATAATAGCAGTACTTAATTTACAGGGCTGTTAGTAGGATTAAATGTGATAATTTTATATATATATTGTGTATATATGTATACATGGTTATATGTATGTTCTTAGCCCAGGGCATGTGCCAATAATAGTAACATTAGCTAATACGTAGTACTTAAACTAAGTGCCTTGTACATGTCAGCTCTTTAAATTCTCACAGACCTATGAGGTCTGCCGCTCAGGGTTGCATAACAAATACTGGCTCTTATTAATTGTGTGTGCCAGGCCCTGTGCTGGAGGTTGTTCTGGGGCAGTCCAGGCCCTTTGTGGGCCCTGCTGGAGGTCGGGAGGCCTGCTGGACAGGAGGGTAGGATGAGGATAGGGGTGGACACTGGGAGCTGTGCCCACCAGCCCTTACCGCTGTGCTGCCCACTTGTAGGTGGACCGCTACTTGTTGAAGAATGGGCGCCGCATCATCATTCTGGCCGAGGGCCGGCTGGTCAACCTGGGCTGCGCCATGGGCCACCCCAGCTTCGTGATGAGCAACTCCTTCACCAACCAGGTGCTGGCGCAGATTGAGCTGTGGACCCACCCAGACAAGTATCCCGTCGGGGTCCACTTCCTGCCCAAGAAGGTGGGTTCCTACCTCCACCCCTGGCCAAGGGTCATGTGTCCAGCCCTGGGCTCTCCATGCAGGCCTTGCCAGAGTTCATACAGTACTCGCCTCTCTACTCTCTTGAAGATCTTCATAGGGTCCTCTGCAGGGCAGAAATCATTCTCTCCATTTAACAGAGGAGGAAATTGGGGCCCAAATCAGGGAATTAACTCCCAGAGTGGCAGGGCTGGGTGGTGAGAGGAGCATGGGCTTTGGAGTGAGACACACCCAGGTTTGAATCTCACCCTTACCACTTAGAGGCTGTGTAACTGTGCCTCCATTTCCTTATCTGTAAAACGAAGGTGATAGTACCTCCTTAAGGATTGTGAGGATTTCCTTAGATCACAGGTCACAAACCCACATGCCCACAGGGATTGGGCAGGTAAATGGGCTGGGTGGGAACTGACCAAAGAGCACGTGCCCCAGTTGAAGAGGTTGGCTGCCTGTCAGCAACCTGGACCCACTGGACCAGGGCTCCTGACGTTTCAAAGGAAGCTAGATATGAGTATATTTATGTGAAATATTCAGCTTTTAAATATAACCAGGTTGTTTAACTTGGACGTGTTTGTAAGCCGAATGCAGCCTACAGGCTGCGTGATCGTGGCCTTGGAATGGGATGATGCCACTAACACACTGAGCATGGCACCTGACGTGTTGTGAGTGTGTGGTCAGATTAACCATGACAATGAGGTCGTCTGACGTCAAATCCAGTGCTTGTCCTAACACCCCCTGCCTCCGCCCTCTCCCACAGATCAGAACACTGTGTTTTAGTCCTGGCTTTTTTTTTTGCCAGTGTCATGGGTGAACTTGGCTTTGCTACTTTGCCTGACTGGGCCTCAGTTTCCCTCTCAGCTAAATGGTAAGAGTAGCTCTTGCTTCCAGCCCTTGGCTGCTGGAGAGGCTGCGGTGGAGTCTTCATACCACTCCTCCCACCCTTTGAAAAGCTGGTCTGCCAACTGATGAGAAGCAGGAAGAGGCTGGGTTGTCTGCCCCCGAGCCAGTCAACTCCTTTCCCCCTAGTCTTCCTCAGGCACTGTCTTGCCTGACCAGGTGTTTTACCTGTAAGGGCCTCAAGGGGCTGTCCTGTCCTGGGCAGCCTGCCAGGTCCCCATGCTGGTTGTGCGGTTAAAAAAGTCTCATTCGACCCCTCATCTGATCTCAGTTGGAGGAAATATGACTGTGAATATAGTGAGAGATTGGGCAGGCCTTTAAAATGAGGCTGGGGTTGGAAGTGAGAAGGCAAAGAGCTCACCTCCTACCCCAGCACCTGGCCCCATCCCGTCTTCTTCCTTCATCACTGCCAAGATACGGGTTGGGGACAGGCTTCACATCTCACATGCGAGATGTGGGAGAGGGATTATGTACCTTGGTTAACAATGACAGAGAGAGCAGCCACCATTTCTTAAGGTACTTGCACCAAGCGCTCTTGAATATCACTGATCTCTGTACCAGCTCTGAGAGACCCAGCCTACAGAAGAAGAAACTAAGCTTCAGAGGGTGACTTGCCTCCACAGCTGCAAAGTATTGGGCCAAGAGTACGTCCCACCCCTGCCTGTCCAAGTTGTTAACCGTTATGTCCTCCTGGGTACGGGGAGCAGGGAGAAGGAAGGGTGTTCTCGGCTAGGCCAGGCCCAGAGAAGGGAGAATTCATTGTGTCCTCTGGGCACTGGAGACCTTCATTCTGCCTCCAGAGCTGACGTGGACTTAGGACTTAGGGCTGGGCTCTGCTCCTGCCTTTGCCTGCCTCTCCCCAGTTTCTTCATTTGTTAAATAGAAGAATAAACCCTGGCCTCCTTCTTAAGGGTGTTTGTGAGCCTCTAATGAGACCGTGAGTGTGAAACCACTTGGGAATGTAAAGCTGTCTGGGCTGGGCTGTGGTTAAAGGCTATTGTGCCATTATGGGATGGGACTTGGGGGTAGAAAGAGGCCCCACCCGGAGCTGGATGCTGAGAAAGTGAGAGCCCCGCTTAGGGTTGATCCTTCTCTAAGTACAGCCACTTGCCCTTCTTCTCAGGCCCACTTTATGCATTTCAGCACTGGTCAGACTTAGAAATAGGCCTTATCTAACCCCAGCCTCTGTTCTCCTTGGTTTCTGTTCTGTCTCTTCAAAGCTGCCTTGGAGACGATAACTTGAGACAAGTTATGGGACTTTGGAGCCAGGTGGACCCTGGATTCAAATCCTAGCTCTGTCATTAACTAGCTTTGTGACCTTGGGCAAGTCATTCCACCTTTCTGAGCCTTGATTTCCACATTTGTGAAAGGAGATGGCAATTTTTTTATTAGTCAGTATCCTTTCGGTGGCGAGTGGTAGATAGAAACCCTGTTCAAGCTGGTGTATTAGTTATCTGTTACCGTATAGCAGTTTAAATATAAAACTTACTGGCTTAAAACAATAAACATTTATTATTTCAGTTTCTGTGGGTTGAGAGTTTGAGAGCAGCTTAATTCATGAGGTTGTAGTCGAGATGTCAGCCGGGGCTGCAGTCATCTGAAGGCTTGACTGGAGCTGGAAGATCCGCTTCACATCACTGTTGGCAGGTGGTTCCTTGCCACATGAGTATCTCCATAGGGCTGCTTAAGTTTCCTCATGAGATGGCAGCTGGCCTCCCCCAGATTCAGGGGGAGAGCAAAGGAGGAAGCTGAAGTGCCTTTTAGGATTCAGTCTCTAAGTCACACACCATCACTTCTGCTTTATTCTATTCATTAGAATTGAGTCACTCAAGGGCTGAGGAATTAGGCTCCACCTCTTGAAGAAAGGAGTTTTATGAATTTATAGACAAAGATTTTAAGGACGTATTTTGGAAGGCAGCTATGCTCACCACTGTACCACCAGTGCTAAGGATGTATTTCAAAACAAACACAACCAGTGTAATCTAAAAAGGAACCCTATTGGTTCTGTAATGGGGGAGTCTAAGATTCAGACACTGGATCCAGGGATCAGTGGCATCAGAGCTCTTTCTCTGTCTCTTGGCTCTTTTTTCCCCCTACATTCACTTCACTTGTCAAATAGACCTGCTCCTGGTGAGCAGAGACTGATAGCCTCCCTGTTTAGGAATCCTGAAAGCCCCTGTCATGAAAATATGTCCTGTCCATAGATAAATTCCAGAGAAGCATTTTGGTTAGCTGCTTAGGTTGGTGGAGGGTAAGGAAGGAGATGTAATTGATTGTCCCATTAGGGCTGCTTGGAGGGGAGGATGTAGCTTGGTCTCCCCTTGAAGAAGGGGAGCTGAGTAGCCAAAAGCCACGCTGGAGGCTGGCTGTGAGGATAGAATGAAGTAATACGCTTAACCCTCGGCAGATGCCACAACAGAGCAGTTCCTGCCTCTTCTGGCAGCTAGATGCAGGTAAGGGATCCCAGGGCATGGCACTGATTCCAGCTTTTTCTGTGTTTCTCCCCAGCTGGATGAAGCAGTCGCTGAAGCCCACCTGGGCAAGCTGAATGTGAAGCTGACCAAGCTGACTGAGAAGCAGGCCCAGTACTTGGGCATGTCCTGCGATGGCCCCTTCAAACCTGATCACTACCGCTATTGAGAACCAGGCCTGCCCTTTGCCTTCCAGCCGCTGTCCTTGCCTGGGTCCCACCTCTCCTCCCCAAGAGCAAATGGCACCACCTTTGAGATTGGTTTGATAATGTTCCCCATCAACTCCCTGGGGCTAGTCACTCAGTCTTTGGCCTCTGCTGCATCCCTCATACTGTTCCAAGTGTGGCAGGGGGAATTGAGAAGTCCCTTCTCAAGCCCTGGTCATGATAGAGGTACACGGGAGTTACCCACAGGGAGCCATGAGCTCAGGGGTTCTGGAACTGCTCACTCAGTCAGTCCTTCCTTAGGCTGGAAGTTGGCAGTGGTGTTCACAAAGCCCATGCACTTTACCATCCAGGCCCTCACTTGGCCTACGGACTTTTTATACCCATGTTCTTGGTTTACAGGTTCATTGGTTCCTCAGCCCATGACAGATGAGAAGGAGCTATGTCAAAGGGTGTGGAGGAACTGTTGGAGTTTGAATGCTCCTGAGAGCCCGGCTTAGTGCTTGGCATTCTCTTAAACCTCAGAACGATGAGGTTGGTACTTTTAGTCCCTATTTTACAGGGGTTGGAATATATTGTTAAGGGATAGCCAAGAAAGGACGAGAGAAGTGACAGCCAGCGGTTGAGAGGGGCCAGAGAAATGTAAAAATGCATTGTAACTTGATGTTCCCATCACAGCTCTGGGTCAAAAAGAGATTAATTTGGTTTATAATGTTAAAAGAGAGCAAGAAGGTGGGTTAATAAAAATTTTGGTGCCTAAAAGAATTTTGAGCCTTTATTTTATAGATAATCCACTGCCAACAATGTAGGGTGTAAGCCAAGGGGTAATAGTCTGATGTGCTGTAATAGTCTGCTGTGTTGCAGTGTGGGGTGACGGGCTGCAGGCACACCCTTGGGCTTGGAAGACTGGGTAAAATGAAGAGAGAAGTCTTGTGTCTTCAGGTGTGTCTTTTGTAAACAGCCTGTTTTTTACCCAACCTAAGAGTCATTTAATAGGTGAGATTAACCTATTTATATTTATTGTAATCTCTGTTTGTATTTATTTCCTCTACCTTATTTTTTTCTGTTCCAATTTATAATTTTGTTTTCTCCCCATTTCCACTTTGGCTTGATCCATTGCTCCTGGGGGGACTGTTGTTTATTGAGCACCTCCTGAGTGCTAGGTGCTTTGTAGTTTCATTATTCTCGCAACAAGCTTAGTAATACTATTATCCTAATCTTATGGATGAGAATGGAGACTTAGAAAAGTTAAGCGTCTTTCCTAAAGTCCACAGTTACAACTGGCCTCATCATGATTCAAATCACAGGAAGGTGGGTGGGAAATGGGGTGCTCTATTTGCCTAAATTGTCATTTACTGAACCCCTGTTCTGGTCTTGGAAGTCAGAGAAAAACAAGAACCTGCCTGGGAAGGGTAACTAGGGACTATTCTAAGGGTCATCCATTCATGGAAGGCCTGATGGGGTTGCTGGGATGTTTGAGACCTAACCCCAGCCTGCTAGGAATCTCAAGCTAGAAGGAGAAGGCAGGCATACAAACAGATTTGCCATCTCTTGGCACTTCCCTTTCTCTGCTCAGCTTTAGAGTTCAGTGCCTGGCAGCACTGAAAGGCAGGAGGGAAAAGGTGGTGCTTGAATTGGGTTTTGTTGTTTTGTTTTTTAATATTTATTTTCTTTTTATGTTTTTGGCTGCGTCAGGTCTTACTTGCAGCATTTGGGATCTTTCATTGCAGCACGTGGGCTTCTCTCCAGTTGCATCACTCGGGCTTCTCTCCAGTTGTAGTACGCAGGTTTTCTCTATCTAGCTGTGGCGCATCCAGAGCGCATGGGCTCTGTGGTTTGCAGCATGCGGGCTCTCTAGTTGAGGCACACAAGCTCAGTAGTTGCGGCACGTGGGCTTAGTTGCCCCGTGGCATGTGGGATCTTAGTTTCCCGATCAGGGATTGAACCTGCATCCCCTGCATTGGAAGGCGGATTCTTTACCACTGGACCACAAGGGAAGTCCCTTGAAATGGATTTTGAAAGAACTAAAGATTTTTAATAGGAATTGAAGGCAAGAGCATTTTGGGCAGCAGAACAACTTAAGCAGGAGTGAGTTAGGGGGCAGGGAGCTTAATATAGGGGGAGCTATGAGGTAGAGGGCTAGAAAGGTGGCCTGGGAGACAGGAAAGCAAGCCCTTGAACACTAGGATGAGACCTTAGTTTTAATCCTTGAGCTGCACAGATCCCTGAAACAACCCTACTTGACTGAACATTCAGTGGCTTGTTTTTGTATTCTCAGCCTCTGGCTATTACCTGGTATTAATTAGCGGAGAGGTTCAGAGAGGCCAAATGGCCTGACCTAAGATCACAGAGTAAGTGGTGCTGCCTGGACCCCACCTCAGGTTGGTCTGAGTCCTGGGCCAGGCACTTGTGTGAGACAAATGGCGAGTGTTTAAGTGAAGGTTGCTCTACTCAAGGCATGACGTTTTGACAGAAGGTAGTGGGTTGCCGATGGGGCTCTCTTTAGTATTTCTTCCTCCAGAGCTGAGTGAGAGTTGAGTACACGGGAGAACATGAGGAGATGGAGATTGAGGCCAATCCTGCCTCTCAGATCAGCTTTCCCAACCATGAGTCCACAGCATCATGCTTGGCATGCCCTTGGCTGTATCTGGCATTGAAACTCCACTTCTACTATTTGAGTGCAAGTGCGTCTGAGTGATAGAAAGAAGGGCTTGTTTAGTCTAACTTTCAAAAGTATATGGTGTCAAGCAAAACCCTTGTCGATGGCCTGCGGTCTGATGGGCGTGAAGGGCTGAAAACTAGAGGATCAATAGACCCTCCCCATGCTTTCTCGGGCTTGGATGCTCATCAACGTGTCCTGCCCAGTTAATTCTCAGCCTTTTTTTCTCCATGCATATAGTTGACGTTGCATTAGGTTACATGAATGTATGCTATGACTCTGCTGTAAATAATTTTAAAACTTTGGCACTTCAACTATTATTACCAACAAACGACACAGGAACCACCTCTCAACCAATCATGACACCAATGGTCAAAACAGACCGAGATCCACTGCTGCCCACTGCCATTTCTTTTACAGCTAATTGTGTACCAGCCATTGCTCTAAGTAAGCACTTACTTATTCCTCCTGATAACCTTGTAGAGACTTGAATTCCCATTTTACAGTTCAGAAAACAGGCTTTGAGAGAGTGAGCTGGCTTTTGTACCCAGTAGGACTCTGAGACTAGAATCCCAGCTCTTCTCAGTAGAAAAGGGGGAGGCTGCTGTTCATCTGAGCCAGAGAGGTTAAACGCCTTATCCTTCATGGCAGCCATGCTCCCTTCCCTCAAACCTGTCTGCTCCCAGACTCAAGAAATACCTTTCCAGGTGTCCCCTCTGTGAGATCCAATGTAGTCCCCCACATCCAGTCCCCTAGGGGTTCTGGTTTCTGTTATCCTGGCCTTTTCCTTTCATCTTTGGAGGTGTCCTGCCAGTTCTCAGAACCTTTCATTTTTAAAAAAAAAACACCCTCTCCTTTCACATCTGGTCTCAGCCTTACCTCTGATCTCAGATCTGCTAATCTGTCACATGTTGGGCACTGACCAGGTATCCACAATGAAAACTGATGTGTCTACGGTTCCCCCCAACTCCACTCCTGATGCCTGGGCATCATGGGGAAAGAAGGAATTGGCCAAGGGTCCTATAGTATCTGGTCTAACTGGATTTTTTTTTTTTCCAGGAAAGTGAGAAGGGAGGTTAAGACCTGGGGGATTTTGTGGAACAATGGACTGGGCTGTGAAGGGAGGAGACCTGGGTCTGCTGTTAACTCACCATGTGACTTTGGGCAAGGACAGAAGTACCTACCTCACATGGTTGTTTTGAGGGTCGGTGATATAACGTGTATATAAAGAGTTTTGGGGTTTTTTTTTTAACATCTTTATTGGAGTATAATTGCTTTACAATGGTGTGTTAATTTCTGCTTTATAACAAAGTGAATCAGCTATACATGTACATATATCCCCATATCTCTTTCCTCTTGCGCCTCCCTTCCTCCCACCCTCCCTATCCCACCCCTCTAGGTGGTCACAAAGCACGAGCTTATCTCCCTGTGCTATGCGGCTGCTTCCCAGTAGCTATTTTACATTTGGTGGTGTATATATGTCCATGCCACTCTCTCACTTTGTCCCTGCTTACCCTTCCCCCTCCCCGTGTCCTCAAGTCCATACTCTAGTAGGTCTGCATCTTTATTCCCGTCTTTTCTTCAAGAACCTTGAAGAAAAGGTTCTTTATGACCTTTTTTTTTTTTTAAATTCCATATATATGTGTTAGCATATGGTATTTGTTTTTCTCTTTCTGACTTACTTCACTCTGTATGACAGACTCTAGGTCCATCCACCTCACTACAAATGACTCAATTTCATTTCTTTTTATGGCTGAGTAATATTCCATTGTATATATGTGCCACATCTTCCTTACCTATTCACCTGTCAATGGACACTTAGGTTGCTTCCATGTCCTGGCTATTGTAAATATATAAACAGTTTTTTTGTTTTGTTTTGTTTTTGCGGTACGCGGGCCTCTCACTGTTGTGGCCTCTCCCGTTGCGGAGCACAGGCTCCGGACGTGCAGGCTCAGCGGCCATGGCTCACGGGCCCAGCCGCTCCACGGCATGTGGGATCTTCCCGGACCGGGGCACGAACCCGTGTCCCCTGCATCGGCAGGCGGACTCTCAACCACTGTGCCACCAGGGAAGCCCTATAGAGTTTTATGTCAAGTTTTCAGGGCTGTGTCAGGCACCACTGGGTGGGAAGGAGCTGTTTGGAAGGCAGGAAATTTAGGATATTTAGAAAATTAAACAGTACTTTAGAAAAATCTTAGGATCTTAGAACTTGAAGGAACTTAGAGCATCTATAGAGCCAAATCCAGCATCTGTATATGGAGAAATGCGGGCCCAGAGAGTTTAAGTGACGTCCAAAGTCACCCTGCAGATCTAGGTGTCCTGCTTGCCTCTAGGCAAGAGCTCTTTCCTGCATACCAAGGCCCTCTGCCCACCTCCACGTGGCAGGTTATGGTGGGAGGGCCTTGCTAGGCTAGATGTGCTGGAATCCCTTTTCAAGTCTTGTTGGAGACAAGTAATGAGCTTGGAAGGCTTGAGGGCCTGCTTATGTCAGGAGAACTACAAGAGGCAGCAGGCAGGGGTCGGCTCTGCTTTGGGGAGCTGAGGTTTCAGGAAACCTCAGGAATCCAGATTCTCATCCCTGAGACCCACTCAGGACTACCACAGAGGACAAGGCTAGGAAATCTGCTTGAAGTGATGGAGGCAGCCAGGGGTGCTTATGTGATCAGGCCTTGTCAATCAGCTTCAGTAAGTTCCTCATGGATACACTCTCCAAACTGGCTCAAGGATAGGCACATAGCTCACATAGTTGGTCCAGATTCAACCCCAAGATTTCAGGATTTTTACTAGAAATCTGGTGTGGTGCAATACAGAGAACTGTCCAACAGTGATCCCAGGAGCTTACCCTGGGCTGCCTGCACCCAGTGCGGGCTGTGCTTGGAGCCAGATTCCCTCAGGTCTGCTGGCTTCCTCTCCCTGGCTGGAGGAGTTACAACCTCTGAGGGGTCCCAAAAGACCCCAGGTGCTGGGCAGTGGGCTTTTCCCGACAACTCCATAAATAGTTGGTACCTACATTCACACTGCTAAGTACCCTGATAGTCTGATTGCCCCCACTCACAGTTCTCATACTTGCCTTATTACAAGGGAGAGAAACAGAAGTAGCTGGGAACGTACACCCACGGTATGTCCAACAGAATGCCCTGCCTCAGCATGTCTCTTTGTGGGGAACTTGCTGGCTCTTCTAACTGCTGGCTTGTACAGATCCCCACTAACCCAGTGTCTCTTAAACCTGAGTGTGTCAGGACCACCTGGAGGGCTTGTTAAAACACAGATTGCTGGGCTCACCCCCAGAGCTTCTGATTCAGTAGGCCTGAGATGGGGCCCTATAATTTGCATTTCTAACAAGTTCCCTTGCGACCCCTCCCACCCAGTGCCTGTTGCACAGCAGGTGGCAACTGTAAAAGAGACCCACCTGTCCTGAAAATGGAGAAAAGGTGCCCTCTTCAGTAGGGCTCCCAGGCTTGGCAGGAATGTGAGCCTAGAGCTGCTTCTTTGCCCCCATGAGGGGAAGCCTGCCTGAGGGCGACACCAACATAGAATTGAGAGACAGAGTGACACATTCCAGAGGACCTGAGTCTAGCCATGCTTTAGGCTAACTAGATCTACCCACTGCACTGTTTAGTGCTGTGACAACAACAAAGCTCCCTTTTTTTCCTTTAGCCCATTCGAACAGGGTTGCCATCTCTGGCAATTTCAAGTGTCCTGCTGAGGTGGAGAAAAGAAATGACACCAGGAGAGAAAATGGGAGAAAACCTTGGGGCTGAGGCTCCTGCAAGGTGTCGGCTCTAGCCAGACAGAATCTCCTTTGCCTGGCTTTCAGTGGCCTGATGGTTAAGGGCGTAGGCTTTGGAATGAGGTGGGCTGGGTGTGAATCCCAGCGCTGAGGTGTGAGGTCTAGGCACAATACCTAGCCTCTCTGCGCCCCAAGTTCCCTTATTTACAATAATTCTTACCTCAAGAAGCAAATTTGGGAGCTTGGGTATCATCCTGGCATGAAGTAGCTGCTCAATCAATAGACATTATTAGCATGATATTATGATAGTTACAAATCACACAGGCCTCAGGCTGTTAGCAGCAGACCTGGGTCCCTGGCAAAAGGCAGGCAACAACCTCAGAGGCATCCTGGGGAGAGGGGGAGCATCTCAGGACCCTCCAGAGGCTCTGCACTCATCTCAGAGCCAGTGCAGGGGGCTCCCTGATTCTGGTTTGGGTGAAATTACTGAGGATTACTTGAGGTGCTCCAGTACAGTTAGACCTTCCTGGGTAGTGGGGGCAGGGAGGTTCTGTTAGACAAAGATCAATTAATTTCAAGATCATTTAAGACTGGGAAACCAAGGCTGCTTTGGGATTATAAAGGGGTAGCCCTTGGCTGATCACTGAATTCAGTGTCCCCCTTCCCCTTATCAAATAACCCTCTTTATTTCCCAGCTCCTCAGGGGCTGCACTGTCCTCCCTTCCCCCCACCCCAGGCCCCTTCTCTCCGTTTCTTTTGCAACCTCTGACATGTATACATTATGCAGAATTCCAGATGTTGATAGACATTGGGATAAATAATGAGAGAAAAAAAGAAAAAAAAACACAAAAAACTAAACTTTTCCCCAAAGTCATAAGGCTCTAGTTTTTGATTTGGGGAGGAATCAGCTCATTTCATGGCTTGTAAATGTGATCTTATAAAATTAGGTAATTTAGGAAGGTTTTTATCATCATTATATTAATTTTTCTTTAGTAGTCATGATTTTACTATTGCTCTGGTAGTCTATGCAGCCACTGGGTCCAGGAAGTCCAAAGAGGAGCTCTGAAAGATGTGAAAATCTTCAAGAGTCAAGGGAATGAAGCTATTTGCTGGGCTCCGCAGATAACAAGAAGGCATGCTCGTCATCGCCATCATCATCACCATTAGGCGGTGCCACCTCCCAGAGTCTACAACTCCCATAGCCAGCTGGGGGAGCTGACAATAGCTACTGTCTCTCTGCAAGCCATCGGTATAAAACTCTTCTGGAGTGAACATAAACATTTGATGATTTTACTGAGAAAACAGAAGACATTCCTGCCCTACCCCCAGTCCCACAACACCCCCCCCTTTGCCTCACAATAAATATACTTCGTGCATGGAAGAAGAAAGGGAGGAACACGTTTATTCTAGACTAATCTGAAGTTCACTACAGATGGTTTGGCTAATTCAGTTAAAATTAAATTCTTTTCTTTACCTATCCTGTCCCCTTCACACATGGGAATTGTTTTTTGGAGTTAAATTCCTTTATAAAGTTCCTATTGTATGACTGGGAGTAATTTCTTGACAGTGGGTGAAGATGCTACAGCTGTAGTTGTTCAAACAGGTGGAGGCACTTAGAGTAAGGATCCAAAGATTGCCAATTAGGTTGGCCTGTGGTCCACAAGCCAGGAAGGGATTTGAGGTCCTGAGGATCTGCTACCCCTCAGGGTAGTGGTGTTTTTTGTTGTTGTTGTTTGTTTTTTTGCGGTACGCAGGCCTCTCACTGTTGCGGCCTCTCCCGTTGCGGAGCACAGGCTCCCGACGCGCAGGCTCAGCGGCCATGGCTCACGGGCCCAGCTGCTCCGCAGCATGTGGGCTCCTCCCTGACTGGGGCATGAACCCGTGTCCCCTGAGTCAGCAGGCAGACTCTCAACCACTGCGCCACCAAGGAAGCCCAGGGTAGTGGTTTTTGAAGTATATTGCTTCTGTAGCACCATAACTTCAACTTCTGCTTTGAAAAACTTTGAAGCCATTTAAAAGTAATAAAAACATTCATGTTTAAATGTGCTAGGCACCAAATTTTAACACGTTGGAGACCACCTGGACTAGATTTTGAAATAAACCTCTTGCTGTTTCTGTTTAACAGGAGACTGTTCTGAGGTCACAGGGTGAGCTGTTAAAACCTTTTTGCAACAACTTCTCTGTGTGAATTAGACCTTTTTCGGTACTGGGCAACCAAAACAAAAGATGGAAACAAACTGGTTGCTGAGGCTGATATGGGAGGGCAACAGTTAATCTCTAATCGCTGATTTCAAATTTTTGTGTGCATCATTACAACCTTATAGTAACTTAAAACTGCTTTAATGTGTATTACATAATGGGGCTCCCCCTTAAGAATTCAACTGAGGGAAGGGTACCTCTCCTGAAAAAAAAAAATGAAAACCATTGCTTCAGATTCTGTTGCAGAATTTCTGGTGCCAAAAGTGTCCTCAGAATAAATCCAGAGACCAGCTCTCTCATAGTGGCCAGTCGTGGGTTTTGCCCTCCAGTAACTGTATCTTTGGTTTTTTTAAACTGGAGAATTACCCCTCCCACATTATGAACAGACTTTGTGGGACTGTCTATCAAGATGGGCCACCCTTTCCTGGGTAACACTTCAGGTCAATCAGATTCCCTCTCTTGGGAATTTGAATTATGAATTGTCCCATGCAAGATCTGAAGTGGTTGGAGGTGACTTATCCCATAGCTTTGCCCTGAAAACGCGGTCCATTGGTTTCTTTGGCCTGGCTCCTTTCGCATCCCTCAGGGACCTATTCTTTCTGAGGCCTGTTGTATGGCTTTTCCTTCGATTCTTTGAGGTCTCCAGACCTCTCCAGTAGACTACCGCCACCCTTTATTTGTTTCTTAGGCTAGCCAGAATCGTTTCTGTTGTTTGCAACCAAAACATTCTGACTGATTTTCTCCGAATTTTGCAAATGGGGAAATGGTAGTAGCATCAAGAGGTCAGTGGCTTCTTCAAGGCCACACTGTGAGAACTTTGGCACAAGTGTAAGGCCATGCTCTACAGGAAGAAATGATCCTAAATCAATATCCACAAAAGTAGAACAAATATATCTAGGACAGAATTCACCTTTGCACTTCATGTGTGTATGGGGCAGGGGGGAGAGAAATATGAATAATGGTGTGGGAAATAGGGTGTGTGTGTCCCAGATCTTCACAACTCTGAGTCACAGATGTATTTCAATTCTGGTCACTCAGGCAGGATTTTTGCAGAGACCCAGAACCATTCACTCAGGACCCTAAGGCTTGAGGAGGAATTCTGAAAAGGTGGATGAATCTTAGGCTCTCAAGCTGAAAGGGAACTTGGGCAGATAAATACCTAACCAGGGATCTGAGTCAACAGAAGTTAAGAACTGAGAGTCTGAGGGAACAGACCAAACATGCTAACAATGGTTCTTACCTTTAACAAGGGCTGGTGGTCATGGTCCACTGGACCATGAGCTCTGTAAAGAGAGGACTGGACTTGTTCACCACAGTATTCACAGCACCTGGCACAATGCCTGGCACCTAGTACGTGCTCAATACACATTTGCTGAATGAGTGAATGGGTTGGGCTTCCATGCAGTTGTTTGGACTCAGCAGCCTAGTGGTTTTGTCACTAATGGACCGGGTCTTTGGCTTTGCATCTCTGGCCTCACTCATAGGGGGCCAAATGGTGCCTGGTAGGTGAGCAATGTCTGGAAAACACAGGAGCCGCGGCTGCAGTATATTCCCAATATTCTAATTACTGATGACATTTACTCAGCAGCAACTGTGGTACAAGGAACAAAAGGTTATTGCCCTGTGGGCATGCAGCCAAAATGACAGAAAACAAAAACAAGCAACTGGTAGCTTTTCTGTGTCTGTGTGTGTATGTTGATTGTTGTGTTAAGGTATAAGAAGCAACACTATTTCAGATTTATAACAAGAACAGCAAGAGTGATTATATCCCATTTTACAGACAAGTAAATAGAAGCCCAGAGAAACACAGACTTTCCCAATGTGCAGAATCGTGTCCCCAGCCTAGCCTGGAGCACCCATCTTTTTGTGTGTGTGCTCCATCTAGGTGGCTTGAGCTCTGTCCAGTCCAGGGTCTGATGTTTGCCTCCTCCATTCCATACTGGTTATGTCACTGCAGGCACAACAAGGGTCTCCAGTTGAGAAAGGTCCTTGGAAAGGAGGGAGTTTTAAAACATTTGAAAGAGGGAAGATTGTAAGTTGACAAGTGCGTCAGGGGAGGTGGCCCCATCTGTGCTGACCCCGGAGCCCCACTGTCCTCACCTCCAAGGACCGAGATACACAGTGGTTACCAGGGCTGAGGCAACTGCTCCGCATTATTCTGTCACATAGCCTCTTTCTAGACTCTTTCTCATGTACAGACAGGCCTTGTTATTATTATTTTAAAAAAATTATCTTCTTACATCACCATCGTTTGCAGTTTCTTCTTTCTTATAGTGATTCCTTGGGGAAGAGCTCCAGCTCTGGGAGACGCTGACAGGTGAAACCTCAGCTTTTCTACTGGCAGGGATGCCCTCAGCCAAGCAGGGCAAGTAGGTGATGTCATTTAGAACCCTTTCCTCTCAAGGTGCTGGGAGTTTTCATGTGACTGTGCTCACACAGACCCTGTTCCTACCTTTACCACCTCTCTCCCCAAAACAGCACCTCCCAGGGTCCTTCCAGAGAGAAAATGCTGCATTTCAGTTTCCCACAGACTCAGAATCCCTTAGAATCTCAGGCAACAGTTTGGGACACCAGGAGACAGGCCCCTGATAATCCAGGACAAAAGTTGCTGCCTACTCACCACGCCCAGGCCCACTGCCTCCTTCCTGGCTGACAGAGCTGGGGCAGGGAGTGAGGAAGGATTCCTGAACACCTGTTTCCTACTTGGGAGAGCCCAAACTCTAGGCTTTCAGAATTAAAAATGGCTAGGGACCAATGATCAGTGTTCATTTAGCCTGGGAGTGGGAAAACTCAATCAGATTCTCTTTCTAGGGCATTTGAATTATGAATGGTCCCATGCAAGAACTGAAGCTGTTGGAGGTGACTTATCCCATAGTCTTGCCCTGAAAACATTGCCCATTGTTTACTTTGACCTGGCTCCTTTCATATCCCTCAGAATCCTATCCTTTCTGAGGCTTGTTGTATGGCTTTTCCTTTGATTCTTTGAGGTCCTCAGACCTCTCCAGTAGACTACCGCCCTCCTTTATTTGTCTCTTAGGCTAGCCATTTTGGGGGAGCCTCCTAAGGCTCTAGGGTCCTCAGGCCAGAGCAATGCCCAGTCACAATCAGCCACCCCAGTTTGTATCCGCAGACCCCTTAGGACAGACAGCCCAGTGAGACTCTGTATGGAGTTGTAGCCTTTCTTGTTTTGGGGGCGCTGAGGGGAGCTTCTTAGAAGGGGGAAAGGGTGAAACACTGAAAGGTAGTTCCTTAATGGTTCCTTTCTGCCTCCCTGGTTTTGGAGGCAGCTTCGGGTGTTCCCAGGCTTAAAGGAAGGGGGCAGCATTGTCTCTGGCGGCCACACCCAGAGATGGGCTTACCAGGAGGGCAGCCTCAGGGCCAGGTAACCACGTTTCCCCAGGACCAGGAGAGATCAAGTGCGCAGCCCGCGGAACTTCTGCGGTGAAGGGGACTCGGCGAAGGGAAAAAAGGATCTTTCGGGTTCTTTAAAGAAACAGCCACACACCTTTCATTAGCCTATATATATTTGGATTTTAGCCCAACCCAAGCCAAGTCTCCTTGAAGCCCCGCCTCCTGAAAGCTCCGCCCAACGTCAGTAGCTACGCCCACTCCCTGTTCTAGGAAGCCACACCTACTAGAGATCGCCCGCCCCAGAAGGGCCCGTCCGGGGAGCCCCGCCCCTGTAAGCCCCGCCCCACCCCGCCCACCACCCAGAGGCGCGCTCAGCAGGTGGGGTTGAGCACGCGGCAGGAACAGGCGCTGCGGAAGAAGCGGCACTGGCAGAAGGCGCACGGGTCGCAGCAGGGGGGCGCCGGCGGCTTGCAGCTGTCGCGGGTGGCCACGCAGGAGCCAGGCGGCGGGGGCTGGGGCTGTGCCACCTTCTTCATCGAAGCCTTTTTCTGCGGGGAAACGCTGGGGCTGCCCGAGCAGTCCACGTCCGCCCCACTCGTCCTCACCTCTGCCTGGGGACTCCTTGGACTATGGAGGCCCCCGACCAGACATCCCCACCTTCTGCCCACCGCCCGCTCGACTGATGCCCACAGGGCACCCCAGCGGGTCCCCGCCTGCTCCCCCAACAATGCCCCACTTCATCAAAACTTAACTGGCTCCGGCCTGGCCTCTTCTCTCCCTAGGGCATCCCACTCAGCTCCACCGTTTTTAACTACCGTCTCTGTTGTCTTCCCCTTCCAGTGTAGCCACAATCCCTGTCAGTTCTGCCTTCACAATACATCTGGAGTCTACCCACTGCTTCACTACCGCTGCTACCCTGGGCTAGGCCCCTGTCTGCGGCTCTTGCCCCCTTACAGTCCAACCTCCAGTGCACAAAAGGGACCTCTCAGAAGACCTATGATGGCATCACACCGGGGCTTAAAGCACACCCTCCTCCCCGTTACTTTGATCCTTGAGGCCCTCTGTGGTTTGGCCCGCCCACCTCTCCCACCGGTCTTTACCACACTGCCTTCTGTGCACCGAACACAAGAAATGAGTTCCTACTGCAGGAGCTTTGAGTTTGCTACTCCCTTTTCTGGGGACATTCTTTGCTGTGCTGTCCAATACAGGCAGCCACCAGTCAGCCATATGTGGCTGCTGAGTACCTGAAATGTGTCTAGTGCAATTGAGGAACTGAGTTTTCAAAAAACAAGGTTTTATTTTCATTTTACTTATTTTTAGGGTTACTTTCTATTTATGTCAAGTGATACTGGTTTTCTATATTGGTTATATAGGTTTTTAAATAACTATATAACCATGATAGAAAAGTTTTAAAATTAAAGTTTTAATTTTAAACAAATATATTAAATAGGTGAAACTCAGATATGGTAGAAGTTGTGGAAATGGTTCTGAAATGACTGAGGTTTGGGAAACATTGAATTCATCCAAGAGAATGAGTGATGGTGAAATTTCAGGCAGGGTGTGAGCTAGTATAGGAAGATGCTTTTTAGCAGGTAAGCTATTTTGCTCAGTGAACCTTAGCTTTCTGGGCCTCAGCTCCTGGGGGTCTGGTTCAGGGCTTGAGGCCAGGAAGTTTTGGTAGCTTTCAGTTTCTTGTGGGCATGTAGGCCTGGGAAATCTTTTATTAGTTCCTAGCCAGAGCTTGGGGATCCTCTCCCTTTAAGTCCAGTCCCACCCCAACAATGTGAGCTCCCAGGCCTACCTTGGAAGATCTTTTTTTTTCCGCTTCTTTTCTGCTGATCTTTTTGGATTTCTTGTTCTGTGCTTCAAAGAGAGAAGGAGCAAAGCCAGTCTCTGAGGGCCCTGAGCTGCAATGAAGTGGGAGGAGCAGAGGGGGCTCCAGGAAGCCCCAGGGTAGGGGAGAAGATGAAGGGTTGGCTGGATAGATCACATCTTGGGACTTAGGCCAGCAGGTTCTTGTTAGCCTGGCTGCAGACCTGGAGCCAGAGACTGAGAGCTGAGTCCTCTGAAGGAAAGCAAAGGTGGCTCTGGAAAATGGACTCAGTGTCTTGTACATGGATGGACTTGTTTTTCCTGTATCCCTATTTTCCATTTCTCAGAGCTTTGGAGCCAGGCATACCTGATTTGAATCCTGACTCTGCGATATAACAGCTTTGTGGCCTTGAGCAACCTACTTAATCTCCTTAAGACTCAGTTTTCTCATCTGCAAGTAGGATACTGTAATACCTACCTTGAAGAGTTGTCTTGAGGATAAATGAGGTATGTTTATAAAGCAGAAAATCTGACACATTGAAGGTGATCAATCAATGTTAATGTGCCCCAGTCCCTTCCCTGATATATCTAGAATATCCTCTTTTTGAAGTGAGAGACAAGTCAGCAAGGAACATTAGTTTTGAGCTTAGGTTCTGGAGTTAAACACCTGGGTTTGAATTCTGGCTCTGCCAATTAAGAACTGTGTGTTAGTTAACTTTTCTAAGACTTAATTTACTTAGCTGTGAAATAAAATAGGAATAAAAATAATACTCACTTCACAGTGCCTAGCACAAAATAAGTATATATGTTATTATTATTATTGTCAGATGAAGTTGAGCCAGAAGATCTCCATGCCAGGCTCTAATGCCCCGATACTGTCTCCCAAGCAGTCATTTTCAATTCTCAACCCTGGCATGAAAGGACTAGTTCATCCCAGACTTGGTTATATTCTGCAGCATTTCCTAAAATTTTTACCATTGATAGGAGTTCCATGACTCATTAAGTTTCAGAAATGGTAAGTTAAACCAAATTCACCAATTGTCATGACTTTAAGGTTTCTCAGAGCCTCTAACATGCTAAGCTGCGTATTCGATTGGTGGCAGGCAGGGCTTTCCTAAACCAAATGAGTTAAGGGGCACTTTATTCCTCCAGGATTGTTTTGAGGAATGAGCACGAAGGAGCTCTGACCTATGGCAGTAGATCCTGGTATCAGCTTGGGGAGTGTGTTTGACAACCTGCAGTTCTCTTGGGCCAGAGCCTGGAGGCTGGGCCCCAGGCTAGGCTACCTACCCACAATAGAGACAGAAGGGAAATCCAACAGGTTCATGGAAGAGTTGCTCCTTAGGCTCCTTTCATCTCTGGGCTTTTCCTCAGGTGCCAGGTGGCTGTAGGCAGTGAGGAAGCACAGGCATACCAGCAGGGTAGCCAGGAGGAGGCGTGTGACATCCATTCCGGGAGGCCTGAGTGGGACAGAGAAGGCAGTCAGGTGGGCCAGGGGTCCTGGCAAATGGATGTGCCCTCCTGCTTTCTTTGGGCTGGTGCTCTGACCCCATTCCACACCCCAGTGTCCCAGGGGAGCTGGAGGACCAGTAAGGCTTAGGACAGGGAAGGGGAACTGATGAAGGAAGAAGAGAGAAAAGGAGATGGGAGAGGAAGAAAGAAAGACAAGAAAGGGAGGGAGGGACTTCTCTGGGGGTGCAGTGGTTAAGAACCTGCCTGCCAATGCAGGGGACATGGGTTCGAGCCCTGGTCCAGGAACATCCCACATGCTGTGGAGCAACTAAGCCTGTGAGCCACAACTACTGAGCCCATGAGCCACAACTACTGAAGCCCGCACGCCTAGAGCCTGTGCTCCGCAACAAGAGAAGCCACCACAACGAGAAGGCCGTGCACAGCAATGAAGAGTAGCTCCCACTTGCCCCAACTAGAGAAAGCCCACGCGCAGCAATGAAGACCCAACACAGCCATAAATAAATAAATAAATAAATAAATTAGTTAATTATTTTTTTTAAAAAAAAGGGAGGGAGATTGAAGTAAGGAGAAAAGGAATGCATTGCAATTGGTCTCTGCCTTCCAGAGGGTGGGGCGCTGGGTTTTTTTAAGTCAGTGGCCCCAGGAGACCCTAGGCTTGGGCAGAGTTGTTGAAAGGTTCCCAGTAATGCCTCACAGTGGCAGAGGTCTTACTGAAGTGCAGAGAATAAGGCTCATGAGTTAAGACTGAACGAGACGGTGTAGGGATAAATGGCTTTTTTGGACAAGTGTGTAAGTCATTGCATATGCTATATTCCGACATCCAGAGGAAATAAATGCAGATATGGTTTGCGTCAGGAGGATAGGATGGACCTGTTCAAATAGGCTAACTATATTTATCGATTTATTTCTAGCTGGATTTTGATGAACCAGACAGATCCCAGAGCGGATTTCTTCCCACGAATGTCTAGGTTTGGCTTAGTGAGGGCTCACAGCTTCAACAGCATCTTCATCTTCTCTGAGTGTGGAATCCCTACTCCTCACCCACCCTGTGCGTGTTCTTTCTGGTCTGGGAAAAAGCTGAGACTGCTTTCCTAAGGTTCTCTGGCCCTACCATAAGGCATAGTGGGTGAGAAGAGAATAAAACAATCTGCTCGTGCTGGTCCTGCGCATTCCTGGGCTCAGCCTGGCAATTTCTAGCCTTTTCCTCCCAGCCCTCAGATTGCTTAGAGTAAAATTTTCTCCATTTCTGTTACATTCCAGGAGAAGGAGGACCCAAATAGCCAGCCCCCAACCTCATTCTAAACTTCTTAAAGGTAGAGGGGACAATCCCTTCCTTTTGAAGTTCGCCCTCTACCTCTCTCAGCCCTCACTCCATTTCTTCTGATTCCTTCAGATCCTTTCATCAATGGGCATTTATTTGCCTATCATGAACTGGCCACCAATTTTCTTTCTCAAAGCCTGGTAGTGAGTCAACAGAATGAGCACTGGGCTCGGAGTCAGGACCTCTGAGTTCTTGTCTTGGCTTAAGCATTAGTAAAGGCATGACTTTGGACAAATCCATTCTTTTTTTTCTTTTTAATGGACTCTAATTTTCTTTTTGGTAAAATGAGGGGAGTGGGCTAGGTGAGTGGTTTGCATTCATTTAGCAGGGGAGCTCTTTCTTCAAATAAACAATGACTTGAAGAATCCCAATGTATAAACAGAAAGAGGCAATACAGAGGTTTTTCAAGCAGTTCACATCTTTTTTGTGTGGTGGGACAATACTTCTCCTCAGGCCCTAGAGCCCAAAACATTTTTTGAGGCCCTACATTTCCCAGCTCCATGTAGTTCCATCTCAGAGGTTTCTAGTCCCTATCAGCAATAGTTAACCCAAACAAACCTTTATCAGGAAAGTCTGGGGACTGAGGCATAGTAATTTCCTCCATTCTCTGCTTCTCAGAACTTTGTACTGTTCTCTGTCAAATACTTTATCACATTGTTTATGTGTTTGTCTCTCCCACTTGATAACAAAAAGGCCATGTTTTACTCATTTCCGTGACCATGAACCTGGCACAGTGACCAGCCCCAAGCAGTAACTTGGACCCCTCTTCCTAGCAGGACTCCCTCTCTCTCTCTCTAATGATGCTGCTGGGCTCTCAGCTTGGAGAGCAATTTCTCCTTCTCTCTTGTTGCCCACACCCAGTCAATCAGTCATTAAGTTCTAGTGATTTTCACTCCCCCCAATTCTCACAACCCTCCCTCCCTTTCCATTCCTTCCATCCGTGCAGCCTAGTTCCTCCCACTTGGTCTTCCATAAGAGCCTCCTCACTGGCCTCCTCGACTCTAGAACATATAACCAGACTAAGCTTCCTTTTAAATAAAGCCCCATTTCCTTTCATTCATTCATTCATTCATACCTACATTCATTCATCTAGTTAAAAAATATTTGTTAAGTACCAACTATGAACCAGTGCTATGCTAGATTCTTGGGTAAAAATAGTGATCAAGGGGCTTCCCTGGTGGCGCAGTGGTTGAGAGTCCGCCTCCCGATGCAGGGGACACGGGTTCGTGCCCCGGTCCGGGAAGATCCCACATGCCGCGGAGCGGCTGGGCCCGTGAGCCATGGCCGCTGAGCCTGCGCGTCCGGAGCCTGTTGTCCGCAATGGGAGAGGCCACAACAGTGAGAGGCCCGCGTACCACAAAAAAAAAAAAAAAAAAAAAAAGATACACAATGATGCCTGTCCTTACAGAGCTTACATTCTATCAGGGATGACTGACAAGTTAAATAAGTTATTCTAATAAAGCTTGTGCTATGGGAGACCTCAACCAGTGCATGGACTAGGGAAGGTCTCTTGAAGCATGTTGTATTGAAGCTGAAAACAGAGGGCTGATTTGGACTTATCCATGTTGAAGAGGAGAGTGGAGGTGGTGATGGCAGTGTTGCAGACACTGAGAACCATATACATGAAGATCCAAAGGCAAGAGACGATGGTGAATTTGAGGAACTAGAAAAGATCAGTAAGGCTGGCAAATAAACATAACAGGAGATGGAAGCAGGGGCCAGATCATGATGGGACTTGTAAACCATGGTAAGGAGTTTGAACAATATCTTTTTTTTTTAGCGGTACGTGGGTCTCTCACTGTTGTGGCCTCGCCCGTTGCGGAGCACAGGCTCCAGACGCGCAGGCTCAGCGGCCATGGCTCACGGGCCCAGCCGCTCCGCGGCATGTGGGATCTTCCCGGACCGGGGCACGAACCCGTGTCCCCTGCATCGGGAGGCGGACTCTCAACCACTGCGCCACCAGGGAAGCCCTGAACAATATCTTAAGGTCGATGGAAAATGAATGAAAAGTTTTGAATAGGGGGAGGGACTTGTTCAGATTTGCATTGTAGAAAGATCCCTCTGACTGGGGTGAGGAGATGGAGGGGACAAGACTGAAAGGAAGGAAAACCAATTAAGAGGCTGCTGCTGGTTCCAAGCGTTCTATTCCTCTGCAGGGGTTACCCTGACTACCAAATGAAATACATAATCCATAGCCTCAAAAAGGCACCAGAGCCCTCCCAACCTGCCTTCCACATTCCTTTCCAGCTTTATCTTTTCCTATAGGAAGTATATATCCTAGCCAAGCTTGGCTACTACCTGGTCCCCATACAAAGCTCGTCCTTTACCACTTCTTAAGCCTGACAACTTATGACCTAAGCACAGTACTTAGCTTGTTATACAAGCATTTATTTACTAACCACTGAGGCTGAATCTGTAGCTGTTAATGACTGCAGTATTCGTTTGCCCTTTCCATATTTTGTGTAGCATTTGTACAGTCTTCAAGCTAAAAATGGTTTTCACGTTTGTAAAGTGTTCTATTAAAAAAAACCCAAGAGAGACCCTATGTGGTCCACAAAGCATAAAATATTTACTCTCTGGCCTTTCACAGAAAAAGTCTGCTGACCCTGTCTAGATTGTGAGAATCGCGAGGGGCTGTTAGGCAAGCAAGCACGTCACGTCTGCTCTCTCAATATCTACTAATTGATTGAAGTAATTAACTGCTTCTTTGGGTAAAGGTATTGATGATCCTTATTAAAAGACCAATGTGACTTGGGAAAGTTAACTTGTGCCATTACCAACCAATAATACTTGTCATTAATTTATCAGGTTTCAGATTCGTTTTAGGACAGGGCTGGGTCCTAATGAGACAAGAGTTAGGATTGTTAAGTTTTGATTATTAGAGGCAGAGGGAAAATATCCATTCTGAGTAGTTATCATAATGTTTTGAAACTTTCTATTACACCATGCTGCCTAGAATTTATAAAGATGCAGTGCAATAACCCCTGGAATACAAATAAGAAATATAATAATTGGAAATCGCAAGATAATATTTTTATTAGTTGCATAAAATTAAATGTGTATTTTTGTATAAGATCAATCTTGTATAAGATTTTATTTTGTATCCCCAATATCTTCCAAAAGCAATTTTTTAAAAAAAACTTTTTTCTTGTTTTTAATTAATTGATTTATTTTTTGGCTGCGTCGGGTCTTGGTTGTGGCACGCGAGATTTTCGTTGAGGCATGCGGGCTTCTCTCTAGTTGTGGGGTGCAGGTTTTCTCTCTCGTTGTGGTGCGGGGGTTCCAGAGTGCGTGGACTTCGTAGTTTGGGACACTCAGGCTCTCTTCTTGAGGCGCATGGGCTTAGTCGCCCTGTGGCATGTGGCATCTTATTTCCCTGACCAGGGATCAAACCCGTGTCCCCTGCATTGGAAGGCGGATTCTTTACCACTGGACCACCAGGGAAGTCCCAAGACCATTTTTTTTCAAGCAGCAGAGCTCTGGTATCAGTGGGTATTAATTAGAAGGACAAATCAGAAATAAATTCAACTTGAAAAGAGAAAAAGAAAGGAAAGAATGGAGATATGGTGGAATGGGTTGGGGAGAAGCTCTGATTAAGGAAAAGCTCTGATTAAGGCAAGTCACAAAAGTCATGTCATTGATTGAGAGGCATTATATTCATTTATTCTATTTTTTTTGGGTTTTCCTTATCACGACTGACATAAAACTGACCAAAAAACATGCTGGGAATTCATGCAAAGAAGTGAAAGAGTAATTGGGAAATGTGAGTTAGAAAAGGAGTGGCTGGAGTTTGGGGGGAATGAACTGAGACCCAAAGATCACATTCATCACTTCCTCTGAACACCTGATAATGCAGGAATTATCACCATCACAGCAACCAGCAGGCTTAATATAAATAATAGCCACTGCACAATGGGCAGTGAGGAGATGTCACTAGGTAACATCTCTAGACTAATTAAGGATATAGTGAATTACAGGGCTTAATTATTAGTTTTTAATTTTTAAATTAAATTAAATTTATTTTTTATACAGCACGTTCTTATTAGTTATCCATTTTATACATATTAGTGTATAAATACACCCCCACCACCGCTTTCCCCCCTTGGTGTCCATACATTTGTTCTCTACATCTGTGTCTCTATTTCTGCCCTGCAAACCGGTTCATCTGTAGCATTTTTCTGGGTTCCACATATATGCGTTAATAAACGATATTTTTCTCTTTCTGACTTACTTCACTCTGTATGACAGTCTCTAGATCCATCCACGTCTCTACAAATGACCAATTTCGTTCCTTTTTATGGCTGAGTAACATTCCATTGTATATATGTACCACATCTTCTTTATCCATTCGTCTGTCAATGGGCATTTAGTTTGCTTCCATGACCTGGCTATTGTAAATAGTGCTGTAATGAACATTGGGGTGCATGTGTCTTTTTGAATTATGGTTTTCTCTGGGTATGCGCCCAGTAGTGGGATTGCTGGGTCATATGGTAATTCTATTTTTAGTTTTTTAAGGAAACTCCATACTGTTCTCCATAGTGGCTGTATCAACTTACATTCCCACCAACAGTGCAAGAGGGTTCCCTTTTCTGCACACCCTCTCCAGCATTTGTTGTTTGTAGATTTTCTGATGATGCCCATTCTAACTGGTGTGAGGTGATACCTCATTGTAGTTTTGATTTGCATTTCCCTAATAATTAGTGATGTTGAGCAGCTTTTCATGTACTTCTTGGCCACCTGTATGTCTTCTTTGGAGAAATGTCTATTTAGTTCTGCCCATTTTTTGATTGGGTTGTTTTTTTTTAAATATTGAGCTGCATGAGCTGTTTATATATTTTGGTGATTAATCCTTTGTCCATTGATTCATTTGGAAATATTTTCTCCCATTCTGAGGGTTGTCTTTTCATCTTGTTTGTAGTTTCCTTTGCTTTGCAAAAGCTTTTAAGCTTCATTAGGTCCCATTTGTTTATTTTTGTTTTTATCTCCATTACTCTAGCAGGTGGATCAAAAAAGATCTTGCTGTGATTTATGTCAGAGAGTGTTCTTCCTATGTTTTCCTCTAAGAGTTTTATAGTGTCCAGTCTTACATTTAGGTCTCTAATCCATTTTGAGTTTATTTTTGCGTATGGTGCTAGGGAGTGTTCTAATTTCATTCTTTTACATGGAGCTGTCTAGTTTTCCCAGCACCACTTATTGAAGAGGCTGTCTTTTCTCCATTGTATATCCTTGCCTCCTTTGTCATAGATCAGTTGACCATAGGTGCGTGGGTATATCTCTGGGCTTTCTATCCTGTTCCACTGATCTGTATTTCTGTTTTTGTGCCAATACCATATTGTCTTGATTACTGTAGCTTTGTTGTATAGTCTGAAGTCAGGGAGTCTGATTTCTCCAGCTCTGTTTTTTTCCCTCAAGACTGCTTTGGCTATTCGGGGTCTTTTGTGTCTCCATACAAATTTTAAGATCTTTTGTTCTAGATCTGTAAATAATGCCACTGGTAATTTGATAGGGATTGCACTGAATCTGTAGATTGCTGTAGTATAGTCATTTTCACAATATTGATTCTTCCAATCCAAGAACATGGTATATCTCTCCATCTGTTTGTGTCATCTTTGATTTCTTTCATCAGTGTCTTATAGTTTTCTGAGTACAGGTCTTTTGTCTCCCTAGGTAGGCTTATTCCTAGGTCTTTTATTCTTTTTGTTGCAATGGTAAATGGGAATATTTCCTTAATTTCTCTTTCAGATTTTTCATCATTAGTGTATAGGAATTCAAGAGATGTCTGTGCATTAATTTTGTACCAAATTCATTGATTAGCTCTAGTAGTTTTCTGGTGGCATTTTTAGGATTCTCTATGTATAGTATCATGTCATCTGCAAACAGTGACAGTTTTACTTCTTCTTTTCCAATTTGTATTCTTTTATTTGTTTTTCTTCTCTGATTGCCGTGGCTAGGACTTCCAAAACTATGTTGAATAATAGTGGTGAGAGTGGACATCCTAGTCTTATTCCTGATCTTAGAGGAAATGCTTTCAGTGTTTCACCATTGAGAATGATGCTTGCTGTGGGTTTGTCGTATATGGCCTTTATTATGTTGAGGTAGCTTCCCTCTATGACCACTTTCTGGAGAGTTTTTATCATAAATGGGTGTTGAATTTTTTTTTTTTTTTTTTTTTTTTGCAGTACGTGGGCCTCTCACTGTTGTGGCCTCTCCCGTTGCGGAGCACAGGCTCCGGGCGCGCAGGCTCAGCGGCCATGGCTCACAGGCTTAGCCTCTCCGCGGCATGTGGGATCTTCCCAGACCGGGGCACGAACCCGTGTCCCCTGCATCAGCAGGCGGACTCTCAACCACTGCGCCACCAGGGAAGCCCTGGGTGTTGAATTTTGTCAAAAGCTTTTTCTGCATCTATTGAGATGATCAAATGGTTTTTATTCTTCAATTTGTTAATATGGTGTATCACATTGATTGATTTGCATATATTGAAGAATCCTTGCATCCCTGGGATAAACCCCACTTGATCATGGTGTATGATCCTTTTAAAGTGTTATTGGATTCTATTTGCTAGTATTTTGTTAAGGATTTTTGCATCTATATTCATCAGTGATATTGGTCTGTAATTTTCTTTTTTTGTAGTATCTTTGTCTGGTTTTGGTATCAGGGTGATGGTGGCCTCATAGAATGAGTTTGGGAGTGTTCCTTTGTCTGCAATTTTTTGGAAGAGTTTGAGATGGATGGGTGTTAGCTCTTCTCTAAATGTTTGATAGAATTCACCTGTGAAGCCATCTGGTCCTGGACTTTTGTTTGCTGGAAGATTTTTAATCACAGTTTCAATTTCATTACTTGTGATTGTTCTGTTCATATTTTCTATTTCTTCCTGGTTCAGTCTTGGAAGGTTATACCTTTCTAAGAATTTGTCCATTTCTTCCAGGTTGTCCATTTTATTGGCATAGAGTTGCTTGTAGTAGTCTCTTAGGATGCTTTGTATTTCTGTGGTGTCTGTTGTAACTTCTCCTTTTTCATTTCTAATTTTATTGATTTGAGTCTTCTCCCTCTTTTTCTTGATGAGTCTGGCTAATGGTTTATCAATTTCGTTTATCTTCTCAAAGAACCAGCTTTCAGTTTTATTGATCTTTGCTATTGTTTTCTTTGCTTTTATTTCATTTATTTCTGCTCTGATCTTTATGGTTTCTTTCCTTCTACTAACTTTGGGTTTTGTTTGTTCTTCTTTCTCCAGCTCCTTTAGGTGTAAGGTTAGATTGTTCATTTGAGATTTTTCTTGTTTCTTGAGGTAGGCTTGTATTGCTATAAACTTCCCTCTTGTAACTGCTTTTGCTGCATCCCATGGGTTTTGGATCGTCGTGTTTTCATTGTAATTTGTCTCTAGGTATTTTTTGATTTCCTCTTTGATTTCTTCAGTGATCTCTTGGTCATTTAGTAACGTATTGTTTAGCTTCCATGTGTTTGTGTTTTTTACATTTTTTCCCCTGTAATTGATTTCTAGTCTCATAGCGTTGTGGTCAGAAAAATGCTTGATATGATTTCAATTTTCTTAAATTTACTGAGGCTTGATTTGTGACCCAAGATATGATCTATCTTGGAGAATGTTCCCTGTGCACTTGAGAAGAAAGTGTAATCTGCTGGTTTTGGATGGAATGTCCCATAAATATCAATTAAATCTATCTGGTCTATTGTGTCATTTAAAGCTTGTGTTTCCTTATTAATTTTCTGTTTGGATGATCTGTAAGTGAGGTGTTAAAATCCCCCACTATTATTGCGTTACTGTCGATTTCCTCTTTTATAGTTGTTAGCTGTTGCCTTATGTATTGAGGTGCTCCTATGTTGGGTGCATATATATTTATAATTGTTATATCTTCTTCTTGGATTTATCCCTTGATCATTATGTAGTGTCCTTCCTCGTCTCTTGTAACATTCTTTATTTTAAAGTCTATTTTATATGAGTATTGCTACTCCAGCTTTCTTTTGATTTCCATTTGCATGGAATATCTTTTTCCATCCCCTCACTTTCAGCCTGTATGTGTCCTTAGGTCTGAAGTGGGTCTCTTGTAGACAGCATATATATGGGTCTTGTTTTTGTATCCATTCAGTGACCCTGTGTCTTTTGGTTGGAGCATTTAATCCATTCCCATTTAAGGTAATTATCGATATGTATATTCCTATTACCATTTTCTTAATTGTTATGGGTTTGTTTTGTAGGTCCTTTTCTTCTCTTGTGTTTCCCTCTTAGAGAAGTTCCTTTAGTATTTGTTGTAGAGCTGGTTTGGTGGTGCTGAATTCTCTTAGCTTTTGCTTGTCTGTAAAGCTTTTGATTTCTCCTTTGAATCTGAATGAGATCCTTGCCGGGGTAAAGTAATCTTGGTTGTAGGTTCTTCCCTTTCATCACTTTATATATATCATGCCACTCCCTTCTGGCTTGTAGAGTTTCTGCTGAGAAATCAGCTGTTAACCTTATGGGAGCTCCTACAGGACTTAATTTTTAAAAAGAGTTTCCTTTGCTGTGCAAGTAACTCTTAAGAAATAAACTTAAAATACAATTTCTTAGAACCTAAGTAACTTAGTGGAATTATAAAGCTAGACTGAGTCTGGGAAAGGTGAAGTTTCAGTGGAATTAATCTTATTTGTGTATTGGGAGATGGTAAGAACCAATATTCCTTACACAAATCCTGGGGAGATATGTATATTCTAAATGTAATATATGTCCATAATACCTAGATATATTATGATGCTTGGGGTCAGATTTTGTTTTTAGGATTCAGAATTTTAGAAAAACAATATCTTCTATATTAAACCACATATAAGGGCTCTGGAAGCACCCATTAAAAATGTACTGATGCTTCTGTAGCAAAAAGGTATGGATAAACAAACAAAGGATAAACAAAGACTGTGAATTGATTCACATCAATTCAGGACAGGTTTTTTGCCAAATGAAAAAAAAACTTACAGCAGAGTTTTGGGATTTTGCAATTTCATGTAATGGATTATGGACCTATACAAACCCTCAACATGGGACACACACTCCACCTATTAATACAGGATCATAATGCTGACAACAATGACTACCTGTGCAATTGCTTTTCTCAAGAGTAATTTGTCTTTCCACTCTGTGGTGGTAAAGACTGTTCTTTGATCTGTGGTATCACTGATGACAATTCTTCCTCTGAAACCCATCATCCGCTTTAAGTTACTGCTTAGGACTTAAGACGAGTTTCTCTTCAGTATGTGGATGTAAAGAATCCAGAAAGGGGAATCAGGTTACACGGACACACCTGCCAGTTAAGTGGCTGTGTGACCCTTGGCCCATTTGGGCCTGTGCTTTCTCATCTGCAAAATGAGAGGATAGGACTACATGACTCAGTACAGATTACGAGGTGCAGGGTAGAAATTTAATAAAGATTTGTTTAATGAATTAAAGACCTTTCTATTTTTAAATTCTATGAATCCATAATTTCTGATTCCTGCTTCCTGGACTTTGGGGAGATTAAGCAGTTGCACAAAGAAGGATTTTGTGAAGGCCACTTGTTGTGTATCCTTAAGAGTTGAGGGATTTATAAATGCATGAGTGTGACTGAATCTGATTAAACTCTGGAAAAGAGGGCATGGAAAGTCATGGCTAAATGTAAGTGGTTTATATACCTCAGGAGTGCTGTTGATGTGTGTGTGTGCACGCACATGTGCACGCACATGAGTACTAATGTGTAAGGGCTCTGACTGAGGGAATATGAGAGACAGCAGTGTCCAGAGCATCTCTGAGTATGGTAAGGTAAGGAGACGGTGTATCAGTATGCAGCGCACACCGAGTGTACACTGTATACATCCCCTTAGCTATGGCACTGGGATAGCCTGATATCTTAATCCTTTAGGGTAAAGGCCTTGATCCTAAAAGCAAAGGAAAGGGTTATAATGTTCCAGTGATGGGGGATGGCTAACCACCTACTGGGACAGAGGTATAGTAAGAGATGAGAACAGTAGAAGAGGTGAAGGCAGCGGTCTTCTTGAAGACAGTGAACAATATTAGCTGCTGACCAAACTAGGTGTAATGAGGTGCAGTCCTGACAGCCTGCCCTGGGCTGTGCTGGTGGCACCTGTGACGGAAACCAGGGTGTCTGGGCAGCCAGCAAGCTGGCACTGCAGGGGAGGAGACGGGGCTCAGTTGATTGTAATAGTGGCTTCCATCAGTCCTGCCAAGCACCAATGGCTAGGGGTCTGGTGAAACTCAACCCTGTGAAGAAGGAAGCTGCTAGAATCAAAGCAGTGTTGGGTATGCATCCAACATGGAGGAGCAACTCATATAGGCTTGTGGTGACAGAGGCAGATTTTCCTCTGACCAGTCTTTTGGAACAAAACATATACTTGGGAGGAAAGGGAAATTATAGCAGGAGAGAATCTTAACCTAAAATTGTCTGCAAAATTTTGTGCATATGTGCATTTTTCTGGGGAGAAGGTCCATAGCTTTCTCTGGATCTATAAGTGTGTCTCTGGCCCCTAAAAAACTCAGAACCACTCAGCTTCTAGGAGCTAAAATGAAAACCCCTTCTTGGTATATTATGTTCCTGCAACTTGACGGCCTCATCCTGAATCACAGGCACATGAGAGCAGAGGATATTGTCAATATTTTTCTCTGCCCTGGAACACTCTCAAAGCCTATAACTCTTCTGGCTCATCAGCCACAGTTTCTGATATGCCAAAACCTGGGAGAAGTAACACACAATTTTTGTTGTGGTTTAGTTTCTCAGCCAAACTAGCTGTACCAAATACTGAGGGTCAGGGCCAGAGAAGAAATATCTCTCATTCATAGTTACCTAGATTCCCCACACCAGATGTTCAGCAGCTGCATAAGGATACCACTGCCTTACACATCTTTCATCCACCTGGGCAGCTGGTGATTCGCATCCACTAAAAATGCCTGGCCAGGCTGAGCTTAGGAGGCTCCAATGGGGTACCGGCCCATTCCTTAATGTTCACCCAGGCTTATTAGTGCTGATAATTTCTGGGGTAGCAGGAGAGTGGCAATATGTTTTATCTACTTAGTTTTGTCCTAGAACAGCCAATCAAGCAACAAAAATTTTTTGAATGCTGTGGGAAGCCTTGCCTGACTGTCCCCTCCAGGAGAGTTAATTATTCTCTCCTCCCTAGACACACTGTATTGTAATGATTTGTTCATTTGCCTGTCTCTTCTAGATTGAAGACTCATTAAGGGCAGAGCCTGTGCCTTATTCATCTCCATGCTCATCCCCTCCCTACTACCCCTAGCCCCCGTGCCTAAGCTCAGCACAAAATAAGGCCTCAGTAAATGTTTCTCTCAATTGAATTAATTTACTAAATGCTCAATATAAATGAATATGGGTATTCCTTGGCAGTTCAGTGGTTAGGACTCCACGCTTGCATTGCAGCAGGTGTGGGTTCCATCCCTGGTTGGGGAACTAGGACCCACAAGCCACCATGGTGCAGCCAAAATAAGAAAAAAAAAAAGAAAAAAGATGAATAAAGAGTCCCTGCCTCTAGATGGCTTTCAATCCTGCAGGGAAGACAAACAAATAACTAACAAAAAAAAATGAGGAGAGAAGTGCTAGCGTTGAGGTACAAGTGAAATAAATGCCTTGGGTAGGCAGACAAAAGAGGGTGGTTAAACTGCACAGGGTCTTGGATGATTTTGTGAGTTATTGTTGAACAAGAACCTCTCTAATTTCCTCAGCCTCCTTCCAATGTTGGGCTGCAGCTCCTGGAGTGCTCAAACATTCTGTGCTGCTCTTGCCAGTTCCTCCCTCTTTCACATGGTTCTATTCAGCATACAGCCTCTGCCTTTCCCCTTTGGCAGTCTCCTTGAATTTCCTGCCCTAGAGAGTGGCTTCCTTTTACAGCCGTCAGGCCACCGGTAGCCAGATGTGCATAGCCAAAGCCAATTACTGAGATTTCTATCCTATTTTAATCAATTATTTGGCTAGAGTTTTTCTTAAGAAGCCAAATCTCATACTGGGGAGATCATTAGGTCCTGTACATCCAAACCAGGCTGGTGGCCTGGGGTTGGGAAATAGTCAGTGGCCTGAGTCAGGAGTACAGGTGCCAAGTTCCTGATCCTCTCCCAGGGGATAGTTCTAGGTATTTCATTACAATCTCCTAATAAAACAGGGAGACCATTTTCCTTCTCATTCCTATCTCCTAGGATGTAAGTTACAGGTAGGCTACCTAATTTGTGGGGCTCTGTGCAAAATGAAAATGTGGGACCACATGCTAAAAAATTAAGAATTTCAAGGAGAGCATTAAACTGAGCAAGCATGAGGCCCTCTAAGTGTGAGGCCCTATGCAACTGCTCAAGTGCACACCCATGAAGTCATTTCTGGTTACAAGATTGAGAAAGCTGACACTGATGGTATGACATGGTGGCTGTAAAGAAGTTTGTGAGAAAATAAAGAAGTTTGTGGATTGGGGGAAACATTAAATTACACTCAGCAGTAAGTTATATAATGATGAGACTGCTTCTAGACATCCCCTGCAGCTGTCTTACTAGTGCTCCAGGCATCAGACATCTCAGTGGAGCAGCCACCAAAGAACGGACAGGGGTTCTAGACCCAGCCCTGCCAGGAATTCACTGTGGGACTTCTGGCAAGTTACTTTCTCTCTGTGGGCATCTTTTTCTTCACTTGTACAAAAAAGGATTTGGATTAGATGTTTAAGGTCTCTTCTAACTCTGAGTATAAGCAGCTTTTGGCAGGAAAGAGCTCTCTGGAGGAGGCCTCTTTGGTCTTGTCAATTTAGCAAAGCTATAATGTAACTAACCTTAAGCCAGACACCCCCATGCTCTACCCATCTCCAGCCCAAGCACACCTTTCAAATCTTTTGATCACAAAATACCTTGCCTAATCTGTTGGTTCTTTCTGTAGATCAAAGAAGTAGAAATGAAGAATAAGTAATTAACAGATGACCAAATCTCTTCCTTAGCTTCCCCTTCAGTAATCTGACAAATTGTGTGAAAAATATATCATCTAAAGAAAGATCACAAGTAGCTGACAAGCCTGCACACTGGGGAGATGGCGATGAGTCTGATTCCCTATCTCAATGATTAACTGAGATTACTTCCCCTTTTCCCTTTAAAAACTTTCATGGGGCTTCCCTGGTGGCGCAGTGGTTGAGAGTCCGCCTGCCGATGCAGGGGACATGGGTTCGTGCCCCAGTCCGGGAAGATCTCACATGCCGCGGAGTGGCTGGGCCCGTGAGCCATGGCCGCTGAGCCTGCGTGTCCGGAGCCTGTGCTCTGCAACGGGAGAGGCCACAACAGTGAGAGGCCCGCGTACCGCAAACAAAACAAAACAAAACAAAACAAAACTTTCATGGATGAGCAGAATCTTCGGAGTTGATTCCACCTTCTCCCCAGAATGCTGGCTTTCTGATTAAAAGCAACATTTTCTGTTTCTACTAACACTTGCCTCTCGAGTATTAATTTTAGAGCAGCAAGCAGCTGGACTTGAGTTCAGTAACACGACTTGCGGTGATTCTAAATGAGCAGCATCCCCTTCAGAGAGGCTGTAACACATTCTGTTGAATGTTCCTTTTGATGGTAAGAATTTGCCCTCAGAATAAATCTGACTTCTGGAAATAGACAATGATTTACAGCCAAGTCTGGTAAGGATAGTAATATATGGCCTAAGTCATGAGATTTTATAATTTAAAAATGATTTTAATTTTAAGCTGACACAACCAGAACTGAGATAGCCTGTTGAGTGTTTTTCCTCAAAGCTGTAACATTGAGAGGCCAAAAATTCATTCTAATGCTGCAAGTTGCTTTAAATATCTTTAGAATTCTAGACATTCTAAAGGCAATTTAAAAGTCATACAAGGGGGTTTCCCTGCTGGCGCAGTGGTTGGGAGTCCGCCTGCCGATGCGGGGGGCGCGGGTTCGTGCCCCAGTCTGGGGGGATCCCACGTGCCATGGAGCAAGTGGGCCCGTGAGCCATGGCTGCTGGGCCTGCGCGTCCAGAGCCTGTGCTCTGCAATGGGAGAGGCCACAACAGTGAGAGGCCCGCGTACCGCAAAAAAACACACACAAAAAAACAAAACAGTAAAAGTTATACGAGGACTTCCCTGGTGGTGCAGTGGTTAAGAATCCGCCTGCCAATGCAGGGGACACGGGTTCGAGCCCTGGTCCGGGAAGATCCCACATGCTGTGGAGCAACTAAGCCCGTGTGCCACAACTACTGAGCCCACATGCCACAACTACCGAAGCCCGCACGCCTAGAGCCTGTGCTCCGCAACAAGAAGCCACTGCAATGAGAAGCCCACACACTGCACCAAAGAGCAGCTCCCCACTTGCTGCAACTAGAGAAAGCCCACATGCAGCAACAAAGACCCAACTCAGCCAAAAATAAATAAATTTTTTAAAAAAGAAATACATTAAAAAAATAAAAGTCATACAAGAAAAAGCACCATATAACTTAATAATCACAACTTTTATCTTGGGATGGAAACCTGTTTCAACTGAGCACCAGATATGCACCCAAAAAGTAATCAAGAGCCTTAAAGAAGCCTCCTTTTAAATTAGTCTTCTTTTTTAAAAAAACATATTTAGAGAGGAGAATGTAAAATATTAAACTCACTAGATTTTAGAATTAATGAGAAGAGGGAATTCCCTGGTGGTCCAGTGGTTAGGACTCTGCGCTGTCACTGCTGAGGGTGCAGGTTCTATCCCTGCTGGGGGAATTAAGATCCCGCAAACTGCGAGCCATGGCCAAAAAAGAAAAAACTGAAAGAATTAATGACAAGAGAATAAAACAGGCAGAAAAGGAAAGTAGAGAGGAGAAAGATAAGTAGGGAGGAAAAGACAAAGAAATAGAAGAATTATGAGGATTGGAGCTGGGGGGTAAGGGAAACTCTAACTTTATCTGTAATTGTTTGTTTTTGTGAACTTCTTTTTGCCACACCCGAGGTGGCTTACAGGATCTCAGTTCTCTGACCAGGGATGGAACCCATGCCCCCTGCAGTGGAAGCACAGAATCCTAACCACTGGACTGCCAGGGAATTCTCTCTGTAATTTTTTTTAAATAAAAAAGACTTGAAGCAAATATGGTAATAAATATGGATGATTCTGGGTGGAGTTTACATGAAATTTTCCATATTTAAAAACATTCTCACAATATAATAATGGGGAAAACAAAGAAAAGGTAAATTACACTGTGGTCTGGTCTCTGTACCTGGTAGATCATGGCCCTTTGAGATGTTGATTAGTGTTCAGAGCTCTTAGGTCTTTAGACTTTCTAAGAGTGAAGCAATTATTTATAGCCAAGCCAAGATGTTGGTTCCGTTTCTCTCTGAATGGGATGTTTCCCTTTAACCAGAATAAAGCATATGGTTCATCCAACTCACAAGACCAGGGTTGTGACTTAGTGTTGCTCATCCCTAAGTGGACTCCAGCTTGCCTAGGTCAGGAGAGGAGAGAAGGAAGGAAAAGGTAGCACCATCAGCATCAATCAGAATCAGCCGTTGTCAGACATGGGTTTATGCTTGACCTTCAGCTTTTCTCTCTACAATCATGGGTGGGAAATAGGGAGCAGGTTAGGGGCAGAGTTGTGGACTTGTACTTTCTAGTTTGCAAGTGAGAGCTTCAGTCACCTTGTTTACCTTTTATTTATTTTTTATTTTTGGCCATGCCACATGGCTTGTGGGATTTTTAGTTCCCCGACCAGGGATTGAACCCAGGCCCTTGGCAGTCAGAGCGCAGAGTTCTAACCACTGGATCACCAGGGAATTCCCCATTCACCTTGTTTAGAATGCCATGGCCATTCATCATCTCCTTCTCCAAATCCTATACTTCCCTTCAAAAGCCTGTTTAAGTCTTGCCTCCTCCAGGCCCATTGTTCTGGCCTATTTCTGGACTCTTGTCTTCTGCCAGACAAGAGGGGGCCCTCTAATTGGGGACTGCCTGGACTGTCATCTCTTAAGATTTCTATGGAAAGCCAGTCCCACCCTTTGTTGCTCCAGATCCCTCTACCTGTTGTTCCAGGCCACAGGGTCCAAGATCAACAGTGTCTCCAGTTAATGTTTTTCTTCAGACAACCTCTGTTGGCTAGTCTGAGTTCTTTAGGAAGACAGAGTGGGATAACTCACAAAATAGAATTTAAGCCACATTCTGCCTCAAAATATCTTTCCTGGGCTTCCCTGGTGGCGCAGTGGTTGAGAGTCCACCTGCCGATGTGGGGGACACGGGTTCATGCCCTGGTCCGGGAAGATCCCACATGCCGTGGAGAGGCTGGGCCCGTGAGCCATGGCCGCTGAGCCTGCGAGTCCGGAGCCTGTGCTCCGCAACGGGAGAGGCCACAACAGTGAGAGGCCCTCGTACCGCAAAACAAAACAAAACAAAACTAAACTAAACAAAAGAAAATCTTCCCTTAACTAGCCAGATTCCATAGCATGTCTTATGGGCTATAAGGATCAAGTGCAAATGCTCTCAGTCATGGTTAATTTGGTAGCAATTAGTGTTACTGGATTAGTTTTCTATTTTCCTATCTAAGGGCAGACCTCTGAGGAGAGGAAAAGAAGGAGAAGTAAAGAAAGAAAGGTCCAGAGAGCTTTGGGGCACTGTGTTAGGAGGGCAGATTCTGCTGAGGGTGGGCATGAGACCCCAAAAGAGAGAAAGAAACTGATGAAAAGGACCTGGAGAAGCCCCCGTCATAAATGTGGCTCACTTCTCAAGATTGGGTCTGAAGAAAGGCACTTCAGGGACTGAGCTCAACATTCTGAGGGATCCTTTATTCAGCCTCATCTATGACATGTGGGGAAAACATTAGAAAGACAAGGCCACCTGAGCATGAGGAATTCACTAACTTCTGAAGTTGTTTTTTCTTGCTCTCTGTCTTTGGTTAACCGAGTTACCAAACTAGGGTAGCTTTGCACAGCAGTTCAGCCCGGATTCTGAACCTCTGGGACTGTTGCTTGCTCAACTGTAAATGTCTCTTAATTGATATCCTGTCTCCACTCTTGTCCTGTTCCAAAACAGTAGAGTGATTTTTTTTTTGCGGGGGGAGGGGGAATTAAAATCACATATCACCCCCTGCTTAAAAACTTTAATAGTTTCCCATCGTTCTTGAAATAAGATCACGATTTCTTGTAAGGCCCTGTTGTTACTCTCTCTGACCTCATCTGATAGACTCTCCCTCTCAATCACTAGATTCTAGACATATTGTACTCCTTTCTGTTCCTAAAATATGCTCTTTTCTACCTTGCCCCTAATGTTCATTCCCTGGCCTTGAACTTGATTCTTTTAGTTCTTCCCATGGCTGGATCATTGGCAACCTCTGGATATTTGTACAAATATTACCTCCTCCATAAAAACGTCCTTCCCCAGTGTTTATCTACCCCATCATCCTATTTCTTTCATAGCTCTTATCACAATTAACAATTATCTGTGTTTACCTTCGTATTGGCTTTCCTTCTCTTGTAGAATTCAAACTTCCTGAGGGCCGGGACCTTTCTATCATATTCATTTTGCTACTCCCACTACCCAGAGGTACCTGGCACAAAGCAAGGCACTCAGTAAATATTTGGTGAATGAATGAATGAATGAATAGAAAAGAAAACCAGCAACAGAAAATCCTCAGATTTGTTGGTCCCCTTGGGACAACAGGACAGGTGACAAGTCAGATTTGATGGTGACTTAATGTCTTTTCCTTGGCCTTTGTTCTGTCATACTGGGGCTTGGACAACCCTTAAATTTCATTAGCATCCCTTATCTGAGTGCTAGGATATGCTCAGGACTCTGGCTTTTCTTAATATCTTTTATCTTGTATTTGATCGAGAAAGGTAAAAGATATAACCTAATTTGTGGGTAAAAGGGACTGGTAAGGGGGCCTGAGATGGGGATATAAGAACCATAGGGCTTTAGAACTGGAAG